>NC_056744.1:1547939516-1548192929 GCF_019279795.1 Protopterus annectens | reverse complement strand
CCTTTCCTTCACAGCAAAGTGTAGCAGAGTCTGGATGAGCCTTTCTGGTAAAGCTCTGAAATGTTTTAGTTTACTCCTTAAATAGAAATTTTAGTTCCTAGCTCCACCCCCTCTGTTAACAAGTGATTAACCTTAAGTGACCTCTTCTGTCTTATGAATGAGTCCTTAATTAATCAGTTCTTATTTCTGCCTGACTCAGAACAGAGAGAGCTGTGGTCTCTTTTGAAGTTTTAATATGCTGTTAAAACAGAATGCAAGCAAAACACAAAGAAAACAAACTACAGTATTCAAAATATAGAAAGGCAATACAGTAATACAAAAATAACAGCAAACTAACCTTTCCTTCACAGCAAAGTGTAGCAGAGTCTGGATGAGCCTTTCTGGTAAAGCTCTGAAATGTTTTAGTTTACTCCTTAAATAGAAATTTTAGTTCCTAGCTCCACCCCCTCTGTTAACAAGTGATTAACCTTAAGTGACCTCTTCTGTCTTATGAATGAGTCCTTAATTAATCAGTTCTTATTTCTGCCTGACTCAGAACAGAGAGAGCTGTGGTCTCTTTTGAAGTTTTAATATGCTGTTAAAACAGAATGCAAGCAAAACACAAAGTAAAGAAAACAAACTACAGTATTCAAAATATAGAAAGGCAATACAGTAATACAAAAAATAGCAGCAAACTAACTTTTCCTTCACAGCAAAGTGTAGCAGAGTCTGGATGAGCCTTTCTGGTAAAGCTCTGAAATGTTTTAGTTTACTCCTTAAATAGAAATTTTAGTTCCTAGCTCCACCCCCTCTGTTAACAAGTGATTAACCTTAAGTGACCTCTTCTGTCTTATGAATGAGTCCTTAATTAATCAGTTCTTATTTCTGCCTGACTCAGAACAGAGAGAGCTGTGGTCCCTTTTGAAGTTTTAATATGCTGTTAAAACAGAATGCAAGCAAAACACAAAGTAAAGAAAACAAACTACAGTATTCAAAATATAGAAAGGCAATACAGTAATACAAAAAATAACAGCAAACTAACCTTTCCTTCACAGCAAAGTGTAGCAGAATCTGGATGAGCCTTTCTGGTAAACATTTGCTGTTAAGTGCAATTGTCGGGATTACGATCGTTGGCGTGTTACAGTGTCGGTATTTCGTACTGTTGGTCTTTAGGTCTCGGTCAATGGAGTGTCGGTGAATAGCATGTCGGGTAAGTAAAGTAGACCCATATATATGTATATATATATATATATATATATATATATATATATATATATATATATATATATATATATATACATATATATATATATATATGTGTGTGTGTGTGTGTGTGTACGCATGCATACACATCTATATGATTTAATTGCTTTGATCATACTGTTGAATGACTGTGCTATGTTTGTGATAACATCGACGTTAGATATAACTGCTGTGGCTTAGTGGTAAATCACATTGATTGTGATGTGTAGGGTCCTGGCATCGGGCCTGGCCGACGCGGTATATTGTGTTGCTGGGCGTAACAAGGACTGTTGGACAAAAGGTGAGTACAACACTTTTCAGCTGCGGTTTTCCGTTTAACCGCTGATTCACGTCACGCAAAATCCGTAATCCGTCTACATTCTTACTGTGATACATCACCCCAGTTCACATTTAATTGGTATTATATTGTTATACAGCATAAAATTAACAAGATATGCTTGTATACAGATTACGCATCATAAATTCTGTGTGCTGCAGTCAAACCGGCAACATCTGCTCGATAGTCAGATGCTCTAACCACTACTCTATTGGTGTTCTGCTTCATTTATATGTATACCCAACGTTCATAGTTACCCGAACACATGACTCAACACTTCACTAACACAGCAGGCATCAATTTTCCTGTTGGGAAAACCACACTACTACACATGCACCATTCCCTACTGCTCTGGACCCTTGCTGCATGTTGACTCACTCAAAGTATATTCAGAGCTCCAAAGCCTATAGTCCTGGCACATACGTATATTTGATTGTCAGGGTGTTCATGTGGTCATCCAGGTTTAGGCTTGTCAAACTGGGGACTGGGACTGCCCTGTACTTATTTGAAAGACATACTTAGCACGGGGACATCATTAGTTCCACTTTTAGCATCCTAACTGTGGTTGGTGATGCAGAGGTGTGCTCACCTCTGGCCATCCTGATATACAACAGCACTAAATATTATGGGGGTTCCGCTGCTGTTTCCCTTCACATTCGTTATGACTGCTATATTGTGACCATTCTTCATATATATATATATATATATATATATATATATATATATATATATATATATATATATATATATATATATATATATATATATATATATATATATATATATATATATATATATATATATATCAGTCTGTACATACACATGCATATACACCTACATGCTTATTTACATTTCCCATACTATTGAATCACTGCCACTTACCGTCGCGCATACACGCTTGCATACCCACTTATGTCTAGGGTTGCCACCTTTTCAAATGGCCAAAGTGGGGCATTTTCTGGACACACATCAGATTTTACAGGCCGACACATACCCACGGTCAGTACAAAGGTCAGAACTTTACTTATTTGCCTAAATGAAAGCTTATTCTTGTAGCAGGCCAGTTGTTTATTCTGTTTCCTGTAACATTTAAATATTTTACATACAGAAATAACTGTTTTATGCAACTGGTACATGAAATATGGGACATAATTATTTCCTACAATCACAGGACATTTGCCATTGTATTATTTTTGGTCAGGACACAACTGCCCAAACAGGGACTGTCCCTTGTAAAGTGGGAAAGGTGGTAACCCTACTTACATCTGCTTTAAAGCGACTTAATCACCCTATAGCTGACTGCCACTATGTGAATGTGTATGGTATAATTTCCCGATAATGCATGTGGAGAGAAGTGCATTACGGTCAGGTGTTTAATACTGAGTCGTAGGTTCTGCAGGACCGGCCGGAGGCTGAGCAGTCTTGTGGACAACTACTGCTCATAAAACTTGTGTCCAGATGTCTACAGGACTGGACATCATGTCGTGACACCAAGTCGAATGTTTAGAACAGATACTTATCCCATGAGGGATATCCAAAAATTGTGGGGACTGATGACCTCAATTCTTTTGGCTTTATGAAAATGAGGTAGGGTTATACATGCAAGGGATACATAGTCTGGAATCCTGAGACTGCCTAGGGTGAGACTGCCTACTAGATATGGATAGGGGTCACTATGTGCAGATATGGCTGCGCCAAGCTAGCAGCCCGAGTATGGGTGGTTTTGTTGGATGTTCAGGAAGGGGGGGGGGTGGTGTGCTGTGGAGGGGATGATGGGTATTCAATTATGTATCCAGGTGTGTTGGGGTTGGATGGCTCAGTTCAGGCCAGACCATTATGTGGGTATTTGCCAGTAACGTTTCTGTACATGTGTATCACACATTTTAATGTTCATATGTTTGTGGGATTGTGTTTTACAGTATGGCCTGTCAGGTTGTATTGTGGATGTGAATGTTTGTTCTTTGGTTTTCTTTCTGATTCACCCACTGCTCCCTCGTACACCTCCAGTTCACCTATTGTGCATCCAACCCAGTCTCCCTTTGGTGAATTATTACATTACCAGTCACCCTCCCCCACCCCCATATTCCACACACACCATCCATCCCTTTTCTGTTGATGGTCCATGGCACAGTCAACAGAACACATTGTGTACACTACATATCTCTGGTACCAATATGGTTGTGAGGACTATTCTAGCATTTTTGATCTTCCACATGCTGTACTTCACACACGTAGGTACACACAAATACTTATCTTTCATGACATGGTAGGTAGACCTGGGTAATACCCATTCATCTTTGGGCCATCCTGACAAGGATGACTTGGACCGCGAATGGGCAGATATTGGGCGAATCCTGTGACCATTGGTAGGGTTGCCACCTTTTTATATGACCAAGATGGGACATTTTCGGGACACACATCAGAATTTACAGGCCAACATATACCCATGCTCAGTACAACGCCCTTGCGCCGAGCTTCATTAGTCCCGGGGGAGTATCTTCCTTCTGTTGTACAGTTTGTTTATGGCAGGGGACCACCAGATTGGCTTCCTTAATTAGGAGTATAGCGTCTTGGTTCTGTTTGGGATAGCACGATCCATGCACTCGTGTAAGTGCTTATAGAGTGCATTTGTGTAGGATTCAGCAGTTGTAACTGTATTGTCCATCTGCATGGGTGTCATGAAGTTCACCACGTCTGTCTTAAGAAACATGCAGTTGGCTTTGTAGACATATTATACTATGGTTCCCTTAAAGGAGGGTGGGGGCGGGATGTGGATATCAACGGTGTTCAGCTTATGGTCGGATTGGACCGAGGAGTTGACTTCAGGTGTGGAACACCGGTCACTCAGGTTGGTCATGTCTAGGTCTAGGAAACTGTTGCCCCTGGTTGGTGTGTGGATAAGTTGATCCAGGGCATTGGTGTTTATGAATTCCAGAAAGCATTGAGCTAATGAGTTGGTACACAAGTAGTCTTCTGAGTTAATTGTGGTGTAGATTCAGTGAGACTATGTGATGAGTGTGGTGTGGTTCGAATGTTTACCTTCTCCACATGACTGTCAGGGTCAGTCTCAGTTGGAGAGAGCTTTACCTCCAGTTTGGCTAGATAAGTGCATCTTTCACAGGTTGTAGTGTTGGGTGGTTAGGCAGACAGGGTTGTCTGTGTACATGAGGCAATGTCTACATTGCCTCAAGATGTCCAGATTCATCAGATAGACAGGAGAGAACACTGGCAGCTGACCCTTGGACATGCCTGAATATAAAACTAAGTTCCCCTAGATAAGTGAAGAAAGTGAATACAAGAACTATTTTACTCTAAGTGAGTGAGAAAAGTATGTACAAAACCTGCTTACCTCTAGGAAATGAGGAAGATTGAGTGCTATAGTAATTAGTAGCTTACATAGTGCTTACAAGTTCTGAGCAAGTGCTGAGCATGAATAAGCAATCCAGATAGGGTCTTGGATAACATAAATACACTGTCCCCCCCCCAACAGGTGCATGATCATATATCCATGTACACCACAGAGCCCCTGTACCTACAACTATGCAGGTACAAGCTGCACTCAGGCTGCATGGGACCTGCCCATATCCCAGGTTGTATCATACACATATGGCAAAACAAGTTGCTCTCCACATACACATCATGTAAAACATAGCTTCATGTCAGGCTGTGTACACACTACATGGTGCACATCAACAGGTATCACAACCCACAAAGGGGGAGACACCACTGATAATGGGAAGTACTGCATTACTACCCTGTTGAGTCTGGTCTGAAAGTCCATGAACCTTGATCAAATTATTTGATGTCAGCAGTACAGATGTAGATAACAGTAAGGTTGATTTCGCACTGCATATCATAACTTTGCCAGGTCATAGGACATCATCATCCATACTGTGTTCCACCTACATTCAGTATACTAGATGCACATTCCTATGTCACATGAGTGTTTTGCAATGGGACTGCTGGCAGAACCAACACTATAGAAGGTGTCTGAATAATACATGCACATCACATCAGTGCCAGCTACAGTAAGACTGGAATAATTAATTGTACTCCACCTCATGGCAGTCCATACCACACAGACTAAAAGAAGGCATCTGCCTATTGAAGTATGTGAATGACTATGACTTAGGAGCAATAGCCAACTCAGAGTGTTGTGGCCAACATACAGAACGGGCTTTGTGGGTGAGGTGTGTGTGACATATCACCACAATCTGACAGCTACATATTGCATTGTCACCCCTATTTTAATAACTCTGTACCCACAAACTACCACCTATGTAGTGGTCAACATAATGGACACTGTGTGTAAGGGATGCAACTGGGCAGTTGCCTTTCCTGTGATAGTTCATCACCACACCTGTCAGGTAGTCGTATGTAGCAACCCTAACCATGACAGGGTGCCATCCATGAATATAGAGATCATCGTCCAGCCATACACAACACTTAAGTGACCCATATCAGATCACATATTTCCTTTAAGGGGTATTGGCAATGTTCAGATGGCTTACACCAGACTTCCCATTCCGCATCTCCACTATGTAGCATGATGCATACCCTGAATAAATCCATGTCCAACCTAGTGATGTTGGACATGCAACACATACACATCTTGATCTCAAACACATACTTCATGGACATTCATCTTCCTAGTACTAGGATCACCACATGCTGGACAGATCCTTGTCTCGTACACTTTACATAGTCCTGCAATACTATGCATTCCAGTCCAGCAAAGCTGCACATTGCCCCCCTCTCAGACATGATGTGATGACTGCATGGTAAATGTATCATTAACCCTGTGGATCTGTTATGTGGCACTGCTCCATCTAGCCCCAGAGACCCGCCTGTCTGCTACAGCTAGGTAACCTTTCATCCTAGATTCATACATGGCCCAGGGCATATAGCCTACTAGTTGACTTTGACTGTACATGCTATAATTGATATCCATCCCTGCAAATACCATCTGGCTAGCCAGTGTCCCATGTGTATGACATGTGCAACACAGGTGATACATGGCAGGATGCTGAATTGCTGTACAGTGCCGTGTAGATGTATATTTCAGCACACATACATGTAAAACCTTTTGTGAGCAAGTCTGCAGGGTCACAGGTCATGTCCGTTAAGGCAGTGTAAGTCTTTATATGTGACATATACACAGCATCAAGGTTGACTGCATTAATGTGGACACATCCAGCAATGTGCTGATAGGTAGGATCACCAGTACAGGCAAACAGACATGCCCACATCAAGACAGCATCCACATGGAGTATGAGCAATGTAATCAGGTGACACACAAACACATATATGGTGATAATATCCACTCACCATTGAGTGTCACATGTGTGTGACACAAACATGTCAGTGGTGTCAGTGTCATGTAGAATTGCAAAGACAACTATTTAATCGTAATAAATGTGATACACATGTATGTTCAGCTGTAACTCTGTATGTCTCTGTGAGTTACTGTGACCTGTCTCCATCATTATGTCTTCCAGGTATGCCGCGTATAAGGCTACCCCTTATACCCACTTGGAGGATGAGGCCCTCATCCCATACCTACATGACAATCATGATATCCTGTTCAGCCATGTGCCACAGGATGCACAGCAGCGAGATGCCCTGTGGATGGAACTTCGCAGGAGGGTTAATGTTGTGGATGGCCACAACTGCACATACCAGCAAGTGCACAGACACCGTACAGACCTCATTAGATGGGCGAAACAGCATGCAAAAGCAATTGCCAGGGAACAAGGTGCAACATGTGGTGGACCACCAACCCAGCCCCCACTCACACGTACCAAGGAGCTACTGGCCAACCTGGGGACACCTGCAGAACAAAATCCACAAGCCTTAGCCGATATTGTGGAGGTAGGTGTCTCTCAACCACTGAGTCTGGAGTTGCTTGGTAAGTCACTACTGCACCTATAACAACTATATTCCATATAGTTGCATGTGTCACTGTACAATATGTAATGTAACATCATATGCAAGGCATGTATACACACATGCCACATACTCTAGTATGCTACTTTGTCTATGCACACATGTGCATACACCATAGTATAATCTAATGTACTGGTGTATGTGTTAACATGCACACTGAACCCTGTAGCTATCATACAGGCGTGGATAATGCTCATACTGCTGTGTTACTCCTATTTAGGTACCTCTGGCATTCTGCTGTGACAGCAGCCCATTGCAGGTGAGACTGTTATTATTTATCAGGCATCGTAATGCACATATCTATCTGCCATGTGGCCATTTACCACATGTACACATAATGTATGGTCCTGCCACAATATACAGGTCAGACCTGCAATGCATCACAATGGCTACCCATGTGCAACACTTGCAAACTATGTGAATCGCCGACATGAATCCTCACAAACTGTCACTGCCAGATCTGTAGACAGCTGTGCATACAATGGTGGATGTGCTGTTCACTGTAGGGACATGTACTGCAGATCAGAACTACACAAGTGGAGAATACAAACAGTACTACATAGTGAGCTGGAGTATGGCCAGCCCACAGGATTCACTGGTGTGGATCATAGCCCTGCTATGAATGTCACACAGTGTGATGTGCTATCTTGACATGTCCATGACATCTAGTGGCCAGGCTGCAACACTGCCTAACAATCCTGAAAAACATATCCCACATAGCAAACATATCACCCTTTGTCTACATAACCCTATCATCAGTGGAGCATATGACATCTGTGGGTGTATGTCATATGAGACAACACAGACATGTGAAATAGATGCCCGTCACAATAATTTGGCCAACACATGTACACACATGGCCATGGAGGATGGCCAGAGAAATAAAGCAACAGACACAGTAGACGTGATGTGCTTATGTGTACAGCCTGTCATACAATGGCTACACATGGTCCAACTATGGCCTTTGTGTAATGGTTATATTGCAGATGTAGAACACTAGAAATCCTACAGGCCTGGGCACATCTTGTGTAGGTGTGACATCAATCTACCACATAAGATGTGTTGAACATCTTGAGTGTGTCACGACCTGACAGCAGTCACCTGTACAGTATCCATGTCAGCCCACAGATACAGTACATTCCCCTTGCTGGTGTCGGAAATCAATGTCATCATTGCTCCTCGTGTATGTGTGTGGTACACAGATGTCATGTGGGATATGGTGTACCGATGAGTTCGCCATGTCTGGCCATAGTTGCCAGACAGCAGCAATATGCTTGCAGATGTGCAGGGGTGTCATCCGTATACCCTTCAGTGACCTGTGCCACACATTCCATATCATGGTTTAGTGTGTATACACCTCAGTGATGTGGGTCACATTCCACAGTATATATGTATTGTATCTGAACACAGTCATGGCTATGAACTGTGTCTGTAACTCACACTATGTAGCAGTAAAGACACCTCATGATCCCCTGCAATAGCCATGCACATTAGCTAAATGTGCAGTATATCTGTAGGGCGGACAGACAACACTGCACTGGGACACCATTACCCCACTGTATATTTGACAGAACACCATTGTGTTAAACATGTATGCATGTCATTGCACATGTCAGCAGATTACGTCATACTACATGTGATTGTCAAGGTCATATGCCACACATCAGGCAGGTGTATTGTTAACCTGTGCTGGTCTACACGGTGTAACACAGGGATGTATGCTAACTACTACTATGATTGTGTAATTTGCATGCATTCTGCTATGACACATGCATGCTGTTGTGTGCAACCCAGGGATGTATGATAATTACCACTGTATCGTCTGCGCTGCATGCCATCTGCCGTATCACATGCATGTTGCATGCCTTCTGTCATATCACATGCATGTTGGGAGCCATAGCATGTCTGTGTGTGTCTGTGTGTGTGTGTGTGTGTGTGTCTGTGTGTCTGTGTGTGTGTGTCTATTGTATAGATTGTAATGTACAGTTCTTGTCTGCCCCTCACAGGTGATGTAGGTGCATTGCCTTCCTGCGGTCCATCTGATGTTAGTGTCCCCACAGACTGTAGCAGTGATGATGAACGTATGATTGAGGCACAGACAGGGTTGTGAGGGGTTGAATCTGTGCCATTGGTTGCCATTCCACCTATATCCCCCTCATCCCCGCACACAGATCCCATGCCTACACATACCCCATTACCAGTGGCCATAGAGGAAGGACAGTTGGCGTGCGGTAGCTTGGAACAGGAAAGTGTCAGGGCTATGGAAGGTGTGCCTGCACACCATGGTGTCAGCCAAATGACTGATGATGCCCCACACAGGCACGTGGCCAGTGCTGCTCATAGGAGGACCTCTGGCCAACATGCCCCTGCAAGACAGAGCGCAGCAACTGGTGTCACCAGATGCATGTTTCAGGCTGTAATGGAGGTACAGGCACGTGCTGAACAGCACAACAGAGAAGATCAGAGGCTTCAGAGGGCTGCTGTCCGTTCTTTAAACAACAACATCCAGGCAATGGTAAATGCTCAACAGCAGATTGCTAAAGCTTTGGATAGACCGTTGGGTGACATGGTTGGAGTCCTTGACCATGGCATGATAATCCGCGAGCATGAGCTGTCCGTGTTGGAACATTTGGTAGGAGTGAGGCATCAGGCACGTGGACATAGGCCTGCTACATCACCTGTTTCAGGTCTACGTGAACGAGCTACCTCACATGTCTGCTCCCATAGGGGCGGTAGCAGCAGCAGTGCAGCTGATGCTGTCCACACCACAACACAGCAGGCCACATGCACATGGCCCTGGATGGTCCCAACAGGGACACAGTTCCAGTGGACAAGTGTCATCAGACAGTACCCAATCTGCACCTCGGTCTGGTAGTGCCCATGCAACCCCTGGCAGGCACAGGTCACATGCCCATGGCCTGACATTGTGAACTGTAAAACCTGGCCTGTACAGTCTGCAGCTGTCAATAATACCCCTGTGTAGGCCAGACACATGCCAGAACTGTGTGCATACATACACGCACACAACAGAAACATATGTAGGGCACCGCAACACACACATGCATAACAACCACACATGCCCAATTAGATCAAAGGCCCTAACCCACACAAATTATGTCATCCAATGGTGCAGCCTAGGCCTCTGGCAAACATTATCACCCTGTGCATATGATGATGCCTGTGCCGCATCCCTGACATCCACACCATCGGTGCAGGGACATGCTCATATCGTCTAATGCACAGGGTGAACAGACTAGGAAGATAGGTGTAGTTTACAGTTGCTGAGTACTGTTGACAGGCAGCAGACATACCATGTACTACAGGTGTACAATGCATTTTGTACTGTTAACAGTATGTGTCTTGTGTAACAACAGTAACTGCATGTTGGTCATGATGTTCTGCTTTCCTCCTTCAGGTCTAATTGTACGCACCGGTAGAAGTCAGTGTTTGCAGTTAGTGCCCCATATGTAAATGTGGACTACTCACAGGTATGTATGAAAATGCCAGCATGCACCTTGTAGCTTCCACATCACAGTTAGAATGTCCCACGTTCCAAACATGTCTACCGATTCAAGAGCATGATAGCTGTGTATTAAGCCATTGTGGCTACAGACTTGACATCCATACTGGGTGACATCACAGGTACAGTTATATGGAGTGGTGAGGTAAGAGAGTGGTCTAGCTGATGACAAGGGTAGAGGCCAGTAGGAAGTGTGATGCCTCATTGGGAAGCAGTAATACATGTTCCCATGACAGGATGCGAACACACAACTGCACCCACACACTCAGGTATCGACACACATGTATTCACTGACATAGTAACACACCCACACACTTACGGATTCACCGACACAGTAACACACACTCACACACAGTTGCTACTGTTGAGGTGAGGACCCCTGCCTATGTGCAAATCATCATTACAGTACTGTGCACCTACATGACACGCCACAGAGAATACACATGTACAGGTAGTCAGTATGGTCTAAGATCGGGGACATCAACACGGATAGTAGATTGCATAGCCTGGATGGGGGGAGGGGTCTTATCAGTTCAGTATGGTAACATACATCCTCACTCCAGGGACCAGACAGCCATACACACACACACACACACACACACACACACACACACACACACACACACACACACACACACACACACACACACACTTGCACACACTGTGGCATTCACTATTGAATACACCTATGTCACGCACATACAGATACCTCATATGTGTGAGATACACGCCCCTGCCTATGTCCTACTTTCTACATTGCAGTCTGTACAGATGTCTACACTAGTGTACAGGAGAGTGAGAAACAATTGAGATGTATTCCCCACCATAAGTGACATATATGGACACACACGCAACCACACATGCCAGTACTGTGAATCAAACACCTGCCTAGCTCCTGATATGTATGACAGACTTACAGCAGTATTGCACATGTTACAAAGTGTACTGACGCTTCTTTTGGCAACAGTGCTGATATATGCACATGTGAGGTCTTAACTGTTACAGGTGTCAAGTGATTTACCTTCGGTGTCAACCTGACCACTGTCTATGTTTTGTATGTCCTTCAATTAATGAAACCATTGCTTACCGGTTACACAGGTTATTGTAGGACCGCTTGTGACACACCTGTGAGCTGTCCTCAGCAAACATCTATCTGCAAAGATGCCTCACCACTTAGTTATTTCCACACATCTGTCCATACCTGAGGTACATCTTTCCATACATTCAGCATATCACCATATACAGTTGGCAATGTTGAGGTTGCATTGCAACTGCATGCTGTACTAAGATACATGTCACCTGCATACATCAGCAACTGCACACGCACAGTATCTAAATGCACACCACTACATGTACATGTGTGTAGGTCCTTCAATCCTGTCATTTGGGCATATTTGTAGGCATTGCAATTGGGGGTCGTGTTTAATGACATACATGACACATGGACTGTTGTATGATATGATAGGTGTAATGGGTGACCGGTACAGAGGGAATGTTACCTCTGTCAACATTGATATCACACCATATGCACTGTTAGCATTCAGCAGCCATGGACCTACATTCCATGTACATGTGTGTAATGGCTGTAGCCACCTGTCTGCACAAAGGACAACAACAGCTATGCTATTTACATGCATGTTGTGTGTGTGTGTGTGTGTGTGTGACATGTACATATCCAGGGCAGGTACATGTATGTCATATCCAAACATGAGGGTGTATACTGGTGTACAGCAACAGTCATCTGCTAATGCTGTAAATAACCGAGGGCCCCTGGTATGTGTACAGCTGACCTGTTTACAGACAGTGGTATTATTGCATTGCATAACACATGATGCAACTGTATCAGTACATGGGTACTCTATACAGTTGATGTAGAGCTTGGTACAGTCCACTGGTCAAGGGTCACATGGTGGTGTACTCGTATATATCCTACAACATGTATGGATGTGTGTTGGTGGTCTGAGGGCATGGTGGTGCCTGAGGTTTACATCCTAGAATGCAGCATTTGACACTGTGTCCTGCACCTGACTCATCTGTGATGCCTTTCGTGGGGGTACAGGTCAGTACATGTGAGTGGCCTCTATGTATGTGGGGACACCACCACCTGGAGTGGTCCATACCTGTGTTATGGCCCACATGTCTGTTTCTGAGGTATATGGTGGTAGTGCTATTGTGCACTACAGAGCCTTCAGCCAGGTATTTCTCACTACACAGATGTCGGTACTCTGCATTGTTGGATCTACAGTGAGCAGCTGTGATTATGGACGCTACACATCTAGCATTGGTTAGCATAAGCATACAATGCAGTTGTCCTCTAGGTGTCAGGGTGTTATCCTGTGTTTAAGACATTTGCCTTGGAATGGCAGTATATGGGCGAATGCGACTTGGGTATTTCCATACCTTGTATTTTACTTTTATCTGACTTTTTTTTTTCTGTTTACATGCTTTTTGTCAGTTTTAGTTTTTCTTAAATTCTTACATAAGTCTACACTGGTACTTTTGTATTATGCTTATCATTGTTCTTTTGTAATGATTGTTTACTTCGTGTAATTGGAGCTTTTCTCCCCGGGCCTCTACTGAAAATGGATATATGTCCAGTAAGACTAGCCCGGTCAACAAATGTAAAATAATAAATAAATAATAAATAAAATGTGATATGTGTCAAAGGCCTGTCTACTGTCAGTCATGTCATCCCAGAATGATAAACACTGGACAACCTCATACTTACAGCAGGACATTGGCTCATTGTGTTGGTCAAGCAGTTGCACTCCTAGCAAGGCTCATTGTGTTGGTCAAGCAGTTTCCACTCATAGGAAGACATCACTGTGAGTGGTGGTATTGTGCTTGGTATAGGATGGTACATCTAAGGTGATGGACAGCAGCAGACGTTGTGTAAAAGACTGGTGTCAGATATATGTAGAGCAGTGCTCCTGCTTAACAATGACAACTACTAACACCAGAGCTCATTACAATGTGCTCTTTACATCTAACAGTAATAGCATGGCCAATGTGGCTTTCCGTGTTTAGAATCAGAGTGCATCCCAGACAGCCCTGTGCTACTAAGTGTATGAGCATGCCCAGTATAACCTTGTGTAGATGGACACATAGTGCATTCTGAACAGCCCTGTGCTACTAAGTGTGTGAGCATGCCCAGTGACACCTTGTGTCGGTTATATGCCTCTGTGTATGGCCATGGCCATTGTAACCCTGTATAGTGATAGTAGTTTTCCATTCCACAGATGGGCATACTCCAGGTCAGGATGGATTCCCACTTTAAACACACAAGTTCACATGTATGTACATCTTAACTGCCAGCATCCCCGTTGATGTCCACATTCCTAGAAGGTCATAATGACAGCCGTGAAATGTGTATTCTGTGTGGTGTGACTCATAACTATGTAGTATTGTAATAGTGATCTGTAGATAGGCAGGTGTTCCATTCCTACCACTGGTGTGTGTGTGTGTGTTGTGTGGACGTGTGTTTGTCCCCGTCTGCCTGAGGACTGAATAATGCTTTTAGACTGCTTACATTCCATAAAATTCTTATACCCACCTTTGGCAAGGCTGATGATGTCACCCACCTACAAATACACCTCTGGGAGTGCTGTGTCCCAGTTATCTTGGTAGCGTGTTCTGTAACTGAAAAATGCTGTAGTGTAATAAAGTAGTTAGGTCAGTGTTCTAATCCCAGACTTGCCAAGTGTGTATGTTTGTGTATGTGTCTGTGTGCTTGTCCCCATCTGCCTGAGGACTGAATAATGCTTTTAGACTGCTCATACTCCATACAATTTCTATACCCACCTTTGGCAAGGCTGATGATGTCACCCACCTACAAATACATCTCTGGGAGTATTGTGTCCCAGTAATCTCGGTAGCGTGCTCTGTAACTGTGTAATGTGGTAGTGTAATAAAGTAGTTAGGTCGGTGTTCTAATCCCAGACTTGCCAAGTGTGTGTGTGTGTGTGTGTGTGTGTGTGTGTGTGTGTGTGTGTGTGTGTGTGTGTGTGTGTGTGTGTGTGTGTGTGTGTGTGTGTGTGTGTGCGTGTGTCCATTTGCCAACAACCATAAAAAGACTACCACCACTGGTAAAAAATATAAGATCCACAGCTGGAAGATAGCAGGAATCAGGATACGGCTAATCAAGTATTCTTTATTGGAACATCCAAAGTTCAGATAAAATTCAGATAAAATGAATCAGATAAATTCCGATAAAATGAGTCAAACTTCCAAAATGCATCAAGCGCTTTCGCCCAGGCTCTCCCAGGCTTTATCAAGATGAAAACACATAGGACTTCCTTTCTTTTTAGATATCACTACTAATTAGTTAATTGTAAAATTAATCTCACTGCAACTGCAATTGTAATTTAAAGGTCTAGCTACAATTTCTGCAATATTGGACCATAAAATTCATTCAAACATTGATTTTGAAATAGACTTGTCACACTTCATTTACTACAAATGTCTATAAAAATCAAATTGAAATGTAAATAAAACATAAAGCCTGGGAGAGCCCGGGCAAAAGCACTTGATGGATTTTGGAAGTTTGACTCATTTTATCGGAATTTATCTGATTCATTTTATCTGAATTTTATCTGAACTTTGGATGTTCCAATAAAGAATACCTGATTAGCCGTATCCTGGTTCCTGCTATCTTCCAGCTGTGTGTCCATTTGCCTGAGGACTGAATAATGCTTTTAGACTGCTCACACTCCATACAATTCTTATACCCACCTATGGCAAGGCTGATGATATCACCCGATTACAAATACACCTCTGGGAGTGCTGTGTCCCAGTAATCTCGGTAGCGCATTCTGTAACTACGAAATGCTGTAGTGTAATAAAGTAGTTAGGTTGGTGTTCTAATCCCAGACTTGTATGATATAAAGAAGTAGTTTGCACGTAAGCAATTGCACGGCTCAAAAAACTGATACAAAAAACAAAGGAAGAGCCAGCAAGACCAAAACCCTATTATAAAACAATTTATTGTGAATACATAGGACAGCAAAGAGATACACAAACCGGTTTCGGCTGGTATTATCTACACAGCCTTCTTCAGTGTGAAATAAATCCACTCCAAGCATTCCTTTATATGGACTGCAAACAATTCTCATTGGTTAAATCTAAATCTTGTCATTCAGACCTGGTGGGAAAAGACCACCCAACTTGACAATCCATTTTTTCTCATTTGAATTTAGTAATGCATGCCAACCTGTTTTGTTGGATTTTTTACCCCTGATAATGTCAATAATGGTGAACATGAAAGAGGCTGATGGGTGTGATACCTGATGTTTGTATAAAGCATTGTTAATTCTGCCTTTTTTAATATTGCTGATATGTTCTGAAATTCTAAGTCTAAGAGGCCTAGATGTTTGGCCTATATAGAAAGCTCCGCATGAGCATGTAGCTAGATAAATTAGCCACTCTGAGCTGCAACTGGCAAAAAAATTTATCTCATATACATTGGAAGAGTTCCTACTGGTGAATTCTTTGGTTTTTGAAACTTTATTGCAATTTGAACAATGTCCACAAGGATGACACCCCATAAGTGTAGAACCTGTAAGAGTAGTTTGAATAGGTTCGGGTTTATCCATAAAATGTCCATGTTTGTAGTGACTAAATGTACTTCCCAGATTTCTGCCTTTCCTAAATGAAAAAGAACATCTGTTGGGAATAATGGGAGATAAATCAGTGTCATATAGTAATAAGTTCCAATGTCTTTGTATGCTCTGAATCAAGTTATCTGAGTTTCTCCCATATGTGGTAGTAAATCTAAGGGGTTGGTTGGAAGAACTGAGGTTTGTCCTGTAGGTTAATAAGTCTTCCCTGTCCATATGACCCACTTGATGTATGGCATTAAAGACATGGCCCATTTTGTAATCCCTATTCTTGAATCTGTTTACAAGGTCTTTGCTTTGTTCACTATAAGATGTGTTATCAGAGCAAATGCGTTTTAGTCTGATGAATTGTGATTTAGGAATGTTTTTGCATATATGTGGTGGATGAAAACTACTGGCATGTAATATAGTGTTATATTCAGGATGTTTCCTGAATATTTGGGTGCCTAAGGTATGGTCAGGTAATCTGTGGATAGCTACATCTAGAAACGTGATGTTTTGAAATCATAGTGTAAGGTGAAATTTATACCCCATCGGTTGTTGTTGAGGTATTATTATTCAGTCCTCAGATCACCCTTCCATACCGCCCAGCAATCATCAAGATAGCGTCGCCAAATGTCAAGATGTTCAGTGTATATATTGTTGTTACTGTTATATATAAGATCTTTCTCCAAATAGGCCATGAAAAGATCGGCATAAATAGGCGCAAATGAGGAGCCCATGGCAGTACCCTTGGTTTGCCAGTAGCAGACATCTTGGTAGAAGAAGACATTGTTTGTTAGGACATATGAAGCCATATCCAGTAGAAATTCGTTGAATTCACATGTATATAAGCCTGAAATTTGTAACCAATAGGATAAAGATTCTAATCCACCAGAATGGGGTATGTTAGTGTATAAGGCGCTAACATCTAAAGTGCGCATGCGCCATTCAGGTTCCAGTTGGGTGTCAGAAATGATTTGGAGAAAGTTGGTTGTATCCTGTAAGCGTGAGTGAATGAGTGATAGTAGGGGTTTCAATTTCTCAGTGGAATATTAAATTTGACGATGAACGCACAATTGATAAAGAAATTAATACTGTTTTGACTTTGGCTAATATATATATTGAATTCACATGTACCCTATATATCTATATATATATATATCGGCCTGTACATACACATGCATATACACCTACATGCTTATTTAGATTTCCCATACCGTTGAATCACCACCACTTACCATCGCGCATACACGATTGCATACCCGCTTATGTCTAGGGTTTCCACCTTTTCAAATGGCCAAAGTGGGGCATTTTTGGGACACACATCAGATTTTACAGGCCGACACATACCCACGGTCAGTACAAAGGTTAGAACTTTACTTTTTTGCCTAAATGAAAACTTATTCTTGTAGCAGTTTAGTTGCTTATTCCGTTTCTTGTAACATTTAGGTATTTTACATACAGAAATAACTATTTTAGGCAACTGTTACATGAAATATGGGACATAATTATTTCCTACAATCTCAGGACATTTGCCATTTTATTATTTTTGGTCAGGACACAACTGCCCAAAAAGGGACTGTCCCTCGCAAAGTGGGACAGGTGGTAACCCTACTTACGTCTTCTTTAAAGTGCCTTAATCACCCTATACCCGACTGCCACTATGCGAATGTGAAAGGTATATATTCCCAATAATGCACGTGGGGAGACGTGCATCACAGTCAGGTGTTTAATCCCGGGTCGTAGGTTCTGCAGGACCGGCTGGAGGCTGAGCAGGGTTGTGGACAACTACTGCTCATACAACTTGTGTCCAGATGTCTGCGGGACTGGACATCGTGTCGTGACACCAAGTCTAATGTTTAGAACAGATACTTATCCCATGAGGGATATCCAAAAATTGTGGGGACCAATGACCTCGATTCTTTTGGCTTTACAAAAATGAGGTAGGGTTACACATGCAAGGGATAAATAGTTTGCAATCCTGAGACTGCCTAGGGTGAGACTACCTACTACATATGAGTAGGGATCACTATGTGCCGATATGGCTGTGCCAAGCTTACAGCCCGAGTATGGGTGGTTTTGGTGGACATTCAGGAAGAGGGGATGTGCTGCGGAGGGGATGATAGCTATTCAATTATTTATCTGGGTGTGTTTGGGTTGGATGGCTCAGTTCAGGCCAGACCATTATGTGGGTGTGAGCCGTTAACATTTCTGTACATGTGTATCGCACATTTTAATGATCATATGTTTGTGGGATTGTGTTCTACAGTATGGCCTGTCAGGTTGTATTGTGGATGTGAATGTTTGTTCTTTGTTTTTTTTTCTGATTCACCCACTGCTCCCTCGTACACCTCCAGTTCACCTATTGTGCATCGGACCCAGTCTCCTCTTGCCGAATTATTACATTACCCGTCACCCCCCACACCCATATTACACACACACCATCCATCCCTTCTCTGGCTTATGGCCCATGACACAGTCAACAGAAAACATTGCGTACACTACATATCTCTGGTACCAGTATGGCTGTGAGGACGACCCTAGCATTTTTGATCTTCCACATGTTGTACTTCACGCACATAGGTACACACAAATACTTATCTTTCATGACATGGTAGGTAAACCCGGGTAATACCCGTTCATCTTTGGGCCGTCCAGACAAGGATGACTTGGACCGTGAATGGGCAGATATTGAGCGAATGCTCTGACCATTGGTAGGGTTGCCACGTTTTCATATGACCAAAATGGGACATTTTCAGGACACACATCAGATTTTACAGGCCAGCACATACCCATGGTCAGTACAAAGGATAGTACTTTAGTTTTATGCCTAAATGAAAGCTTATTGTTGTAGCAGTTTAGTTGCTTATTCTGTTTCGTTTAGTTGCTTATTCTGTTTCTTGTAACATTTAGGTATTTTACATACAGAAATAAGTATTGTATGGAACTATTACATAAAATATGGGACATAATTATGTCCTACAATCGTAGGACATTTAATATTTATAATGGTTTTGGTATGGACACAACTGCCCAGAGGGGGACTGTCCCTCACAATGTGGGACAGGTGGTAACCCTAAACATTGGGCTAGGCTTAGCAAATGGCAGCGCGGTGGGCTAACAAGCTGTGTTTCGCTTCCACTTGGTATAACAGTCAACACTACAATGGAATACGGGCACAGGGTTTTGAATGTCATTTGTTCAAGGGACAGGGACTCAGTATTCAGCTACGTGCCTTTGCGTTTACTTTTTATTTTGGTTTTCGCAAAACTGTCTTGTATTCTTTGCATACATTTCAGCATCCACGGACACTGACAGGAGTGATTATTATTAGAGGCAGGCTGTACTAGTCAGCATTTTAGGTTGCGCGTATGCAGCCGACATGTTCATGCCTCCGTGCAGCGCTTAGACACGCCCACTGCACTCACGCATGTTTCCTATGCACGTGGACGTTGTGGCAGAGTGCCTTCATCAATATGCATGTGGTACTGCTGCGCCATCTCAACGCCGCACAGTCGGCGGAAGGCTAACGCTGTCCTTGCGCCGAGATTCATGAATCCCGGGGATAGTGTTATGGAAAGGATTTTTTCTATGGTTAGGAATAGGGATGGGGTTAGTGCACATTACTAACATATTAAAGAGGACCCCTTGCACCACCTTAGCAATGTGTGCTAATTCTAACTCTGCCCCAGTTCATAAGACCGATAAACACACACAATAATTACTAAATTAAAGATTAAACTTATATACTAAAATGAATATATCAGTTTACCACATAGCGGACGGCCATGGTAGTGCAGCGATTAGCATTGCTGCCTCACAGTAAGAGGTTCTCCAGTTCGATCTTCAGCTGACGTGCCCTCTGTGCGGAGTCTGCATGTCCTCCCTGTGGTCGTGTGGGTTTCTTCTGGGTTCTCCGGTTTCCTCCCACATTCCAAAGACATGCTGTAGGTGGATTGGACACTCTAAATTGGCCCTAGGTGTGAGTCCGTGCATGTGTGTACCTTCTGTGGAAGGTTGGGTGCTGGGCTGGCAACTCAATACCATAAAACTCCACTGCCAATCATGAGCAGTCAGGTGATCCGCTGTGGTGACCCCTCACCGGGAAAAGCCAGAAGAAGAAGTTTACCACACAGCCCGCAATGAATCAGGAGCAAATCTCAACAGAATCACTGACAAATCCAGAAACAATCAGGCACAGTTTTAAAATATTAGTACTATCAGCTTGAGATACTGGGAGAGTAAGAGAGTGTGAATCAATATACATTTTTTTTAAGTAAAAGAAGCCTATAACTTTAATTATTTCACAATTTATTGTATATAATTGACAACCTTTTCTTCAAATGTCACCTGTTTTGGGTAGGATTAACAGGGGCAGAGCTAAAATCTGAGTCCAAATCAGAGACGCCGCTGAAAATCAGAAACATTTCAAGTATGGTGAAAGCCTTCCATATGCTGCCACTATTCTAGCAAACACAAGTCACTCACTTTTCTTTGCAATGACATCTCAAAGAAGCACCACATGAACTTTTTGCACGAGTTTGGGCATGGTTTCAATGACTAACAGGCTCAGTTGGCAATCCCTAACCATGGCTTCTTACAATTATGCTTTTGAATAACTTCTGTACTCCACAGTACAAAAACCAAACAGTACTAAATAAGGTGCCTCTTCAGACCAATGACACAAATTAGAAGAACAACAGAAGAGGTTTGCCACAACTTAATCCAACGTAGTTTAATACAAGAATATAAACAGGAACAGGATCCAATAGTAAGCGCTTTCACGTTTTAAAAAAATGTTTCATCAGACTTCAATACAGCTGTTCACTTCCCTCTAACTTTTATACAACCTGTTGAATTCATTCATCCAATCTCTTATCGCATATCATTATAAGCTCATGAAAAAACACTTAAACAATTAATGTTCATAAAGCAGATATACATACACTATCCTACTTTTAAAACAATTATATAACATACATATAAAAAATATACACTATTAAATACAGTATAAACAGCAATATAGAAGACATTAAATACTAATATAATAATAAAAAGAATATATTAAAAACATAAATTTATAATTATAAGGTACGTACATTTATATGGCTAGTATATTGAATAAATTGTCAGCATCTGTATTATATATTAATAAGGGTTATTAAAATATAAATGTATTAGTATTTTAAGTTATGGAATGAATCTGCAGGTCATGCGATTATATAAGTTCATTGTAGTTGTTAGGCACATGTTTTTAGCATATGTTTTTAATTATGTTTCTAACTTCTGTACTCCATATGTAGTAAGGTAACAAGAAGTGAAATAAAATAAGTTATATTTAGCAAGTAACAAAAGGCTAAAAAAAACCCAATACAAATATAGTTAACAAATGCCTCGAACATGAGTTGTACACACTATAAACTTCAACAAAGGGCCAGTACTACGTTTTGTGTTAATGTGGCATTATTTCCATGCCATAGCGCTCACAATTTTGCTTCATAGTTTTGATCTGCTCCTGATTAAAAAAAAAAAAAAAACTCGGCAAATCCACTGTAGGGTTGCCACCTATCCTTTTTTCCCCCGGACTATCCAGAAATCAAATCAATTCTCCAGTAGTTCAAAAAGCACTTTACAAACTCTGGTATTCTGCATAAAAAAAGGAAGCAGACTATCAGAGTTTGTTAAATCGGCTACTTTACTATTTTTTTTTTTTTTTTTACAGAAAAGCATAATAAATCGACTGAAAGCAGGGACCAAGAACGGACTGGGTTTGTTATTATGTAATGGCTGTGGTCATGCTAATGCAAAACCTGTTATTCTGCCATCTTTCTAAGTACATAATGTAAGCCCAATATTTAAAATCAGTCCCCAGTTTGGGGTATGTTATGAAGTTTCTAGAGGTTATGTGTGTGTGTATGGGGGATAATTTTAGTTTTTTTGTTTGGGCATTACTGTGTGCCTCTGTCTTTCAGAGACATGTGGCCAGACCCAGGTGAATTCACGATTTTCCATCCATTGATCAGGATTACGCACAAATAGGGTTCGGGATGGGCTCTGCTTCACATGAATGAGTAGCCTGTTCCAGGGCATGGGATCCTCTGAGACACCTATCCATCTATAAGAAACAACCACACACAGGAGCTGGAATTGTAGGTTGGATAACCCTATTTCTGACCACTTTCATAAAGTACATGGGGGTGTTACTGAATCTATTTTTCTGTGGTTTGGCCAAACTTGATTGTGGAAAGGGTAGTAATTATGTTCAAAAGTTGTTAAATTTGGAGAGTAGATTTATACTGAATTTTGGTACACTTGCCCCTAGGGGGTCTGAATTTAGAAATGAATTTAAGTCTATAATGTTCATGTACGAAAATGTATTTTACCATGGCTCTTTAAATGTATTATTAAGAAACAGTTAATTGATTAATTGTTTAATTAATGTTGTTATAAAAGGTATTGCTGAATGTTGTGAATTTATTCCTTTGAAGGCTTGTGTAGCCGAGGTACCAGAAGACATTAAATTTCAGCAGCTTCCAGCTCCGGTGTGTGGTTGTTTCTTATATTGAATTTTCTTATGATTTTTGGATATGTCTCTTGAAGGAGCTGCAGCGTTTCCTGCAATTGTTTGTACTGGAAAAAATGGTAATGATTTCCTTTTTGCCAACTTACTACGTGAGAGGGAAGAAAAGTTGGCTCGTTTTGATCCATGGTCATTTTCTGAGAACTGTACATTTGATAAAAGGTATGATGAGCTTAAGAGACTCATGATCAAGGAGATTTCTTTGTTCTGTGATACTCATCTCCTTGAAAAATATGTTAGCCTTTCTATGACGCCCAGAGGGCTTTGTGTTGATAAATTACCTGCTTTTCAGTTTGGGGAGGATGAGATGGAATTTTTTGAAGAGTGAAAAGCTGTTTTGCTTCAATGTACATTAGGCTGGCTTAAAATTTTGGTTAAACGTAACCGTAAAGCTCTTGGCGCCATCCAACTACAAATATCAGCGTTACAGGAAGCATTGTTTAAAGACTTTTCCAGCAAGGTTTTCAATTCTACCATGAAAGACATTAAGGGAGAACTGGTTAAAGTAGAAGGTGAAGTCATTGAACATAAAAAGAAGAAATAGAACAGAGATGTTAATGACTTCAAAAGAAATTTGGTTTATTCTTGATAGAGAAAACGGAAAAATGGTAGATTCTAAGGGAAAAATGCAGAAGTGAGATCTCGCAGTGGACGTGATTCTTCAGTCTCCTCAACTGATATGGTTGATAGCAAAAAGAGTGTTTCATTCGAAAGAGTGGATTTGGTCAATAAATCAGAGGTACCTTTGGAAACAGAGCAGCAAAACAGAGGGAAATTTCGAGAAAACAATAAACACAAGGGTAGAGCAAAGGGACGTAACAGGAAATATTGAACTATTGATGTTTCTGATGAAACTACTGTTTCCTTTAATTTGTTACTTATTGCTACTAAAAATGTAAGTGTTACTGATTTATGTGTAGTCAATCTTAGTGACTTTACTGTCACACTAATTATGCAAAAAGTTTTAACGAAAGATAGCAAGTTTGCCCCAACTAAGTTTCCTACACTTGCAGATATTTTGTTAGATGTTAAACATTTCTACCGAAAGTTATATCTAAAAGCATTCTTTAACAGCCAAACCATGTCTAATGACATGGTTTTGGATGGAAACGATAGTCTTGATGATTCTCTTTTGGAGTTATCTATATATGACTGTGCAAGTCTTGAAAATGAATTTGATAATATGGATTTTGCTGATTCTGTTGAAACTCGTTTTTTTACTGGTTATGGTAAACTATGTGTACCTACTTTGCCTAGTAAAAGTAACTTTAACCCTCCTAAAAAATCCTTTTCATTGGCCATTGTGTAAAAAAGTTGAATTTGAATATGGTGAATTTATGAAACAACATAAAAAGTTCAACTTGGACAAATTAGAATGGTTAGCTATTAAAGAGATGAGAAGTGCTACTAATAATTATGTGTTCCCCCAGGCTGATAAAGGGGGAAATCGGGTGATTATGGGGAAACTGCATTATTATAAAATGGCTTTTGATCTGTTATCTGATGAACAGATTTATAGTGAGTTATCTTGTAATCCAGTCTCTGAGTTTAATGAAGCCCTTTTGGAATTACTCGAAAGGGGCAAGAGACTGGGTTTTTTATCTCACAAAGATGTGAATAATTTGCATATAGTTTCCCCAAAAGACCCCCTTTTTTTACGCGCTTCCCAAGATTCATAAAAATATGTCAGACACCCCCTGGTCGACCAATTGTTTCCAGTTGTGGCTGCTTTTTGGAACATGTTGGGATTTTGTTAAATAGTCTTTTGAAGAAAGAATTGGTAAATGTCACTTCACACATTTGCAATACTAATGACCTATGTAAATTAGTGAAAAACATGGAATGGGGTGAAGACTTTTAATGGGCTACAGTTGACATAAAAGCTCTTTATACTAGTATCAAGACCCGTCGGGCTTAGAAGCAGTTGGCAATATTTTGGGGGAAGGACTGCGTTCATCCTTCTTGATATTACTGCTTGAATTTGCTCTTACTCATAATTACTTCCTTTTTGATAAGAAAGTTTTTTTACAGAAAGAAGGTACAGCAATGGGGGCGAATTTTGCACCCACTTATGCCATTCTGTTTATGTCTTATTTTGAAACTACATTTATGTATACTCTAGAATTTTTCTGCAAATCAGTCATCTTGTATCGTAAATATATAGACAATCTGATTTTTGTATGCAGAGGCGATATTCTTGAGTTTGGTAAATTTGTTTATTTATTAAATCAAAATATTTTTGGTTTGGAATTCACATTTGATGTGAACAAGAGTATCATTCAGTTTTTGGATATAGAGTTATACATAGATATTTATAATAAAGTTCAGTATAAACCGTTTAGAAAAATGATGACCACGAATAATTTTTTGTATGCTAGTAGTGCACATCCACCTCATATACTTGAGGCACTTCCCTTTGGCGAGTTTAAGTGGATTCTTGAACATACCTCTAAAAATTATCTCTTGGAACAGGAATTTTGTGATGTTAAGGAAAGACTTATTGCTCGAGGGTATCCTGAGATCTCTATTGAGAGAGCTAAAAGCAAGCTAAGAAAGAATATTGGTCAAGGTGATTTTGATCATGTTCGGAGATCTTTTAGATCTGTGATGAGCCATGATGATGATGATAATGATGATGATGATGATGATAAAAAAATGTTTTTTGTGACCAAATTTTCCCCATTTTCTGAAATCTTGAAAAGGGTGGTGGATAATTTATGGCCTATTGTTTGTTTTAAATGATGAAATAGGCCATTTGTTCCCCCAAAAAGTGACCTTTTTGATATGGTAGGTTTTTAAATTTGAAAGAACTGCTCAGTTTGAGATATAACATCAGCTCTAAGGGGAATAATGTGGGTATGTTTAGTTGTGGGAAGTGCAAAGTGTGACAAAAAGTCAAGAATATGTCAGGCACTGTGGGGAATGGTGTTAGGTATGTGGCTACAGATAGATTTAACTGCTTATCTTGTGGGGTAGTATACATTGTGGGTTGTGGTTGTACACCCCCAAGATGGTACATTGGTCAAACTAGACGCAAAGTGAAAACACGTATTCTTGAACATTTAGGGGACATTAGGAATTGTAGGTTGGATAACCCTACTTCTGACCAATTTCATAAATACATGGGAGTGTTACTGAATCTCTTTTTTTCTGTGTTTTGGCCAAACCTGATTGTGGAAGGGGTAGTAATTATGTTCAAAAGTTGTTAAATTTGGATAGTAGAAATATATTGAATTTTGGTACACTAGGGTCTGAATTTAAAAATGAATTTAAGTCTATAATGTTCATGTATGAAAATTTATTTTACCATGGCTCTTTAAATATATTTTTAAGAAACTGTTAATTGATTAATTGTTTAATTAATGTTGTTATAAAAGGTACTGCTGAATGTTGTGAATTTATTTCTTTGAAGGCTTGTGTAGCCGAGGTACCAGAAGACATTAAATTTCAGCAGCTTCCAGCTCCAGTGTGTGGCTGTTTCTTATATTGAATTTTCTTATGGTTTTGGATACACCTATCTGTCTCCCCACATGTCTTATTTTTGCTACAAGCAAGGGCGCCCACAGGCAGGTGCAAGGGGGTGCACTTGCACCCCCCTGGAATCGGCTGGCCAGGAGATTAATTTTTTTTTTAATTAGAAGTAAATTAAGGACGTTCTTCTTTAAGCACTCATTTTGCATCTGGTCGTACAAATGGTGGTGCTTGCGACCTGTTTTCGTCTTTTCCATACGTGCGGATGGTTTACGTCTTTATCTTCCGGATTCGCACGTGAAATTTGAATTCCAGATGGGCACCAGTAGAGATGCCGTGTTGTGTCCAGGAAGAGGGTATTGCCATTAAAATCGGAGCAGGCGAGCTGTTTCAGGAGCAGAGAGGGATTCCACAAAGGTAGGAGGTATCTACACTTATTTGCTATTCACCCAGTGTCTTCATAATGCCGATTTTTTTTAATTTTGTGGTTTTTGACTCTTGTTTTTTTTTTTCTCAGTCTGACGTGGTTACACCTCATCATTAAAAAAAAAACCTCCTTTTCCTCCTTAGATGTGCACTTTTGAGGCTCACATATACTCTGCAATTGCCCATTCCCATGGGAAAACTTCCAGAGACCAGATTTTTCTCAATAGTATTTTCTTAATTCATGCTTGAAGTCAGACCTTTAAAGTGAAATGTCTGCACCATTTTCTACTTTACTGCTATTTCATATCAGTGTGAAAGTATTCATTAGACAATTTCTTATTTAGGTTATCTTTTGTAATTTGTTTAACAGCAAACTTGCTGAGTACTTTCTCATGAACTTGTCTTTCTGTTTTATTTTCTGTATTTGTGAATCTTTGTTACTCACTACATAACTGCCAAACATCTGTTTGCCATGTTGTTTCAAATCCTGGATGTGGTAATCCAGATATGGAAACAATAGAGCCCTATATATTGGGACATTGACCATAATGTTTCTCTGGTCTATTACCCTAGCTATGCTTCTGGAATCTTTTTAATATTTGTTACCCATGAAATATCGTGCTGTTTGTTTCAGCTTGTGGGGAGAGGGTACAGGCCCTTCCTCAATATGTTTACTTTTCTTTATTTCTTGTAGATATGCCATAATTTTATCTTTAATCCATTTTCTAAACTATTATCTTGGTAAGGACTTAAATGGTAACAAGATGAGTAGGTAAAGTAAAATTCCCTATCTCCTGCAATATTCTGTAGCTCATTCTATATAATCCTTAAACATTCCCAGGAAAACTGACAGTATAATCTGACTAGCATGTCTTGGGCCTACCTAGAGCACTCCTCTTAATCCAAGGTACAACAGGCTCTGTACTTCAAGGTCCTCTAAAATGTTTATCACTAAGAATTTTCCAAGCTACCATGCACAAAAAGCTCATTTTGCAATCTTTTTCCTCCAGTATCACATTGCTTCAGTGACTAGTCCATGATTATGACCTTTGTATGACCTTTGTTGAGAATGATTATAATCAGGTCTGTAAACTAACAGTTTTGTGTTACCAGTTAGCATGTGTTGTTGCCCCATAGTCTGATAAAATGCCTGCAGTTCTGAAACTTTCTACTCATTCTCTCTAACTCTACTTGTGAATAACACTTTCTTCTTCTTTCAGCTTTTCCTGGTTAGGGGTCACAATAGCGTATCACCTGTCCCTTGTGATTGGCAATGGAGATTTATGGTGTTGAGTTGCCAGCCCAGCACCCAACCTTCCACAGAAGGCACACACATGCACACACTCACGCCTAGGGCCAATTTAGTGTCCATTCCACCTACAGCATGTCTTTGGGATGTGGGAGGAAACTGGAGCACCCGGAGGAAACCCACATGACCACAGGGAGGACATGCAGACTCTGCACAGAAGGCACCCCAGCCAAGGATCGAACTGGAGAACCTCTTGCTGTGAGGCAGCAATGCTAACCACTGTACCACCATGGCTGCCTCTACGTGTGAATAACACACAACACTTAAATTCTGCTACTTGACATAGTTACATCCCCTGTCTCCACACACACAGAGAAAAATCTACAGTTTTAGATAAGAGAGCAGTGACCTCTGATTTAGAGGTGTTGACTGTTATACCACCTACTCCAGGGCACAGAGGGCATCAAAGTCATTGAAAGCTAAAGAGGAACTTCTTCTGCATACAATGAAAGTATGACCCTCATGATCCCAATTGGGATAGTCTTCAGATTTTTGCTAAACCTTGATATTCTGTACATGAAACTCATACCATAGAGTGTATATGAAACACAGCCTTGCTGAAATATTGTGCCCACCTGTAATACATTATTCTCAGTGCTCTGAATATGGTTATAATACTTTCTCCTGAAACATAGACGATGAAACTCATAAATGAGCAGTCTTGGGAGTTTGTATTTTTGCAGTAACTCCCAGAAGACATACTAGTTTAAATGGAAGTATGCCTTTTACCAGTCCACTGTACATTTGTGAACAAATTGTGGTAAACTCTCATGGCTCTTTCAATATCTGTGTAAATGGAAAGAGCTGACCCACTGTCTCAAAGACAAAATAGTCTGCATTGCTCATTATAAACAATGACATGGCTATTAGACACATTTGAGTCCTGTTCCACAACATTTAATTTCCTTTCCAAAAGGTGATAAAGTATTGCTGAAATCCATTTCATCTGTGTGCTTCAGAGTACTAGCATCATCAGTAATAACCTATTCATACACCTCAGTCAAGCTGGACAGTTGAGTCCTTTACAAAATTCAGTTCTGCTGCTGCATGTTTGTAGAAAATAAGAATTTGGTGTGTCCTGCAGACTATTTATAAACATTTTCTCTTGCATGACCCCCCCCCCACACACACACACACACACACATTGCTCATGCAGACCTCTTCCACCATTTTATACTCTACAGTACTTTTCTGGTTTCCAAGAAGAGACTACAGTTTTAATAGTGATACACAATGCATTATAGTTATAGGTTCCTAAATTGTTACTAGCCTAATGACCACTAGGGCCCTTACATGCCTAGCTGCACACCTCAATTAATTTGTATTGCAAGTATCATCATTGTATATGGGAGGGGCATTAGTAGCAAGGTAACTAAGGAATTTTTTGGGGGGGGGGGTGTTAGTTAGGATAATACTTTGCTTATTGATGGCCTTTGTCCATAAGGACATGGGGCAAGACTGGGGGCAAATTTACAATTTCCCATCCAGTTGTTAAGGTTTTCTTTGAATGGGGTCAGGGATGAACTCTGTTTTATATGGATGGGGAGCCTATTCCATATTGCAAGGATCCTTTGGGACACACAACTGTCTCCAGTACATCCTGTTTATATCAAAACAAAGTTCAGCTGCTTGGATATAGTGTTTTAGTGTTTCTCCTGTTTGTTTTGCACGTTATACAGATCCATCAGGGCTGGGTCTAAGGAAGTCCTGTAAGCCAGGCAAAGATCCTTTGTCAGCAGCCTGTAGGAGACTGAATACACAGATATGGCCTTCAGGTAATCAGTGTTGGACAGAGGTATTTATGCCCTGGATTCTCCTGTTGAGGAACCTCTGTGTGGTCTCTCCAGCTGCTGCATGTGCTTTGTAAAGTACATGCCGAAGGGGGCATTGTACTCAGTAATTGGCCTTATAAGAAAAGAATACAGGGATGTTATGACCTCCTTGTCCCTGGATGAGATACTCTTACTTACGAGGTGGGTCATGTAGAAAGCTTTCCATACAATGGAAGCAACATGGTGGTCAAAAGTCAGGTTGCTATCAACCTGGGTGCCCAAATCCCTCACAACTGATTGCATGCTTAGGACGTTGTTATTAATATATAATATGTGGTGATGTCACTTTCCCCAAAGGGGATGATGATGCATTTTTTGGCATTCAGCCTGAGGCCATGTTTCTGGCACCAGTCATTTGTTTGGCACCAGTCATTTGTTTGGGTGAGACCCTCTTGGAGGACGTCCACATCACTTGGGGAATTGATAACCGCTCCCAGCTTGCAGTCATCAGCAAACTTGGCCAGCCACAGCCCACTGGTTTTGGCCTGCATCTCAGAGATGTATATCCCAAATAAAAGAGGCCCCAAGACCAATCCCCTGGGGTATGCTGCTCATTTCGGGTCTACTGCTTGAGGTGGCTTCCCCTATTTTAATTAGGTGGGTTCTATCAGTGAGCCAGTTTACTACCCATTTGGTAACATACAGAATGATGCCTAGTTGAGAGAGTTTATCTATTATGCTCGAGTGGGGAATACTGTCAAAGGCTTTGGCTAGGTCAAAGTAGGTGGTGTGCATCATCTTCCTCTTGTCCAATGCTTTGGTGACTGTCTTAAAGTCAACCAGATTTAACAGACATGACCTCCCCTTGACAATGCCAAACTGTGTGGGGTCGAGTGTTTGGAGGTTGGCAATGTCCCTGTTAATGAGGTCCATGATAATCCATTCCATGGTCTTGCAGATCAGGCTAGTTAGGCTGTTGGGGCTATAATTTCCCTGATCGGTGGACACTCCACCTTTGTGTAAAGGGATGACAGTGGCAGTCCTCCACTCGGCTGGGACAAAGCCGGTACTCAGGCTTTGGTTGAATAGGGTGCCTAATGGTACTGCAAGTTCATGTAGGATGCAGCCAGGGATGTTTTCAGGTCCCATGGAGGCTGTATTTTTTGCCTTTGAGAGGGCAGTGAGGACATGTTCCCCTAGAGAAAAGGGGTGGGGGCAGGTACTGAGGATGTCCTGATTTACTGATGGGGGGACAGAGGGGTGAAGTTTTTGCTGAATCTGTCAGCCAGTAGGTTGGCTATATCTACAGCATTTGTGTATGTGGTGTCCTTGACCACCAGTTATGAACAGATCTGGGTGCTTCCTTTGAGATTGCGGACATATGTGAAGAAGACCTTATGATTGTCTCTAGTAGATGTGGCCAATTTGGAGTCTAAGATGGCTTTACAGGATTCCACTAGTGCTCTTATTTGCTTGTTCAGGCTAAGGAGAGATTGCTTCCAATTGGGCACCTGCTCCTTCTTGGTCCTAGACTGCAAGTTTTTCCTTTTGTTATATACTTTATTGCAGATGTCCACCAGACAGGTTTACTCTTCCTTGCAGATGATGATTTTGTCCTGTTGGGTATTCTTGATTCCATGTATCTATATAAATGCTTGTATAGTACTTTGGCATAGATTTGGATATTGGTGCCAGTTCCTACAGAGGGGAAGGAGGCTGTGAAACTGTTTATACCATTCATCAGGAGATTGTAATCAACTTTGGAGAAGTTTTTTTGTTTGACCCTAGCTAGAGGGGGTCAGGGGAGATGGTGACTTCGAAAGTGACTGCTTTATGGTTGGATCTTGCCAGGGAGGATGATACTGTAGGGGGTGATGCAGTGGTTGCTCATATTGGTTAGTACCAGGTACAAGATAGCATCACCTCTTGTTGGGGTACTGACAAGCTGTTCCAAAGCATTTGCATTGATAAAATCGAGGAATCTCTGGGCATTTGTGTTCTGGCATGAGTAATTTTTCCAATCTATGGCTGGGTAGTTAAAGTCACCCAAAATCAGGGTAAAAGGTTGAATCATGATAGATTTGAAGTGTGGTGTAAATAGGTGGAGTGGGCATCTTGAGTCAAATTTGGGGGCTTGTAGCTAGCTATGATTTGAATAGGGGTCTTGTCAATGGTTAACTGCACCTGGAGTGTCTCCTGTGTGACATACTTAATAAAAAAAAATATATATATATATATATATATATATATATATATATATATATAAAATATATATTGAAACTCCACTTCCTTTGGCTTTGCTGCCCACAGTTTGGGGTCTAAATGTATGATAGGTTGAGAAACCAGGTAAGGCTGGGTTGCTCTTTGCAGCTTTGAATCAGGTTTCTGTGACTGCACAGATGTCAGCATCTTCCAGGGTTAAAAATGCTTGCAATAAGTGCAGTTTCATGTTTAGACTCCTAGCGTTTAGCAGCATGACCTTTAATTTGCATTTTGTTGAAATGTTTTATGTTGGTAGCATCAACCTCATGACTTTTCCTAAAAAGGGCACTATAGGGGAGACAAGGGCCTTTGCCAGAAGCCTGAAGCCCAAGTGGGACAGATGCAGGCCATCTCTAGCAAAGCATTGTGGTCTGTCGATCATATATTCCCAGGCTGACAGGTACTGGATCCCCCTGAAATAACACCAGAAACAAAGCCAATTGTTAAAATCAATCATTTTATGTTTGTATCGAGGCATCATTCTGGGTGATGGTAGAATGCTGCTTAAGGCTAGGGTCACACCTGCCTGGGACACATATTCAGCGAGCTCAATCATGTCTCTCTTCAAATAGTCTAGGATGGTACATCTCAAGTCATTCACGCCAACATGGACTATGATAGTCATAACAGTACTTGTTGTTGAGAGACATGAATGCATGTGTGATATGGCAGATTCTGACACCTGACAAACAACTAACCATGACTTTCTCCTTATCCAGCCTGGTGAGAGGCACATCTTTGTGTCTCACAATGGAGTCTCATATGACTAATATGTTGGGTTTATGGTTAGGCCTTAGTGGTTGCGAGACACAGGTGTGTGGAATATGCATAGTATTTGGTGTGGAGGGTTGTGGAGTTGGTGTGTTTTTGCCTCCGACATCTCCTTTGTTTGGGTTTGTTTATGTTGAGAACCTTTTCATATGTTGGTGTGTGTTGTGTAGTTGTGGGTGGTGTTTGAGATGTGCTGATTGTACTGACAACCTTCTCAGTGCCAGATATACTGGCATGTGAGGGAGAGAACATACACTCTAGGTTCTTAATGTAATTACATCTCTCATAAATTGTGTCCTTGGGTGGTAGCAGTAGATGGTTGTCCATATGCATGAGGCAGTTGCTACACTGTCTCAGGATGCTCATACCAACCAGGCTAGCGGGAGAAACCATAAGAAATTGTCCATCCATATTTGTCAGAATCTGAGGGAGAAAGGCCATCGAGACCTAAGGGGTAGGTCTAAAGCCCAAGTGCTTAAACCAAAACTAAGAGGCTTAGAATAACACTTACAATTTCAACAGGCTATAAACATGCAGTAATAAATGCAACAGAAAAGATGTAATTGAACACTTTAGAGAACATGTAGCAGCAAGTAGCAGAAGAAAAAAAGATGAAGTAATAGAGTAGGAGGAGGAAACACAAATGGTGTATAAGCAGCTGAATAAAGTGGGTTTTTTTTTTTTTTTTTTTTTGCATTATATTTTTGGTCTGTTCCTCATAAACATTCTGTTTTTGACAAATCACTGGGATTAAAGTTATTAAATAAATGACATGCATTTGAGTTTCAGACTTGATATCCTTCTGAAAATATATTCTAACACAAATCCTGTTATTCTAGCAACTTTGTGTGTGAGTGTGTGTGTGTGTGTGTGTGTGTGTGTGTGTGTGTGTGTGTGTGTGTCACAGAGACAGAGAAATGCCCTAGTTAGATCTAGCAGGTGAAATTTATTTTCAAGTGCATTTTCAAGGAATTGTGAGCTTCAAGGGAAGCAAAGGTTACTGTTGCTCATGCTGAGTCTGCTTAAAATGTACAACTGTTTTGTTTAGCAAATGGTATCATTATTGTGGTATAGAATTTGAAAGCAGTGTTAACACAGCAGGTAGCATACTTGCATCTTGATGCAAAGGGCTGTAGGTTCCAGTCCTACAGCATGTACATTTGTATTTTAAGGGGGTATAGTACTGCAGCATCCTTAGTATGTCCTCCTTTGGATGAGACACCTAATAACTATGAACCTGTTTTTCAGCTTGCCACTCATTCCCTATTGCAATATACCAGCTTACCATTTCTTTTAATGTAACCTAGGCAATTTATTCTTCAAGGGCAACAGGCACTGAATTTGTAAATGAAACACTGAAATATAAAGTTTTTTTTCTAGCAACAACCTCTTCATTGGTTTCAGATCTCTTTAATGTGGAATTATTCAGATGACTTTTACTTCTGCAGAGATTCTGCATATTGATTGATATTGGTGAATTGTATGACAGAAGTTTGAGTGGCCCTTTATGGTTGAAATGTTCTGAACTGGGCAGGTTGTCATTATTGGTTCATATGATTTGTTTCATTGCTTAAAGGAAAAATGCTCAGAACTATAAATTTAAAACACACTCTAACAAGTGGTGCTGTATTATACAAGGGATATAATTTAATTATTATGTAGTATAATTAATACAGTCATGAAGGTGAATCAAACAACTTTTGCATGGTTCTAAAAATGTGTGCAAGGAGCCTATGATTTGGAAATAAGCCAAAGGTAAACTTACCCTGCCACTGGCCAGATGCATGTTCGTTGAATGTGGGTTTCGATGCTGTTTCAGTGAATGTGGGTTTCAAAGGTAGAGAAGTTTTAATGCTACGTCTGTTTTCATTGTAAAACTATTGCTTTGTTTAGGTTTAGTAAATGTCTATCAGTGTTTGTGCTATAAAATTTGAAATAAAAGTTGCAAATGAAATCCAGATATCTGTAATCATTGTAGAAGTAAAGCATAAAACAGTGTGCACACTGAGAGATTTGAACAGTGTCTATGACAAATGGGGAGAAAGAGCCAAGTAATGGGACACTGGAATGGCTGAGTGGGGGGGGGGGGGGCGCTGAGTGAGCGGTGGGGGGGCAGCAGAGGGGTGTGTGGCTGCATGGGCGGGGCTGGGTTTGCACACACACCCCCTGCAAAAAATCCTGCGGGCTCCCTTGGCTACAAGCCCTCCCACTAACAATTTCAGCCAGGAATCTACCAAAATTGTTAAAATGTGTTACTTTATCCTTGTAAAGTTGTATTTTAATGAATTCGTGTGATTCAGCATTCTGTATTTTGTAACCTGTTTAAAAAATCTTAAAAGTGAGCGTGTTACAGATCGTTTCAATGCGGAACAGAGACTCAGAACGAGAAATATTCCACATAATGAGGTGTACATGACATATATGTCTCCCCAGTAGATACACATTTCCACTATCACCATTTTCTAGCTAGGATTTGGAGTTACCGTATCTGGTATAGAAAAGTTTTTATTTTTTTTGCTGTGAGCGTTTAAAATGAAATCAACTTGGCAGGGGAGACAAAATGGTGTGAGGATGATGCTCTTTTTCGCGAATCCGTCGTGGTGGGTCTTTATTTTCTGTCTTTTATCTTTTAGTTTCTTTTATAAGATTAAAAGGCCAATATGCCTTATCGTACATGTGAAGCTGCAGATGTGTAGTCCATAAGTCTGCGCCTAAAAGCGCAATCGCATGGCTGATCTTCTTCAGGCTTTTCCGGGTTAGGGGTCGCCACAGCAGAGCACCTGTCCGCTAATGATTGAAAGTAGAGTTTTACGGTGTCGAGTTGTCAGCCCCACACCCAACCTTCCACAGAAGGCACACACCACTCACTCACGCCAATTTGGAGTGTCCAATCCATCTACAGTATGTCTTCGGGATGTGGGAAGAAACTGGAGCACCCGAAAGAAACTCACGAGACCACAGGTAGGACAAGTGAAATCCGAACAGAAGACACCCCAACCTCGAATCGAACCAGACAACACTAACCGCTAAACCACCATGTCCGCAAGGCAGATATCAAACCGAAAGTCTTTTAATAATCAATGCTGAAAATAACACAGGAATATTATTTGCATTCCCAAAATGCAATTTTCATGAGGTAGCGATATTGCTTGACTATAATATAGATTAAACTAAAACCTAGTGAAAGCGGAGTCATTCTGCGTATGCCTTTCTGTATCTTTCAGTACCCGATTTGTCTTTCCCTAGGCATAATATCTTTCTCACCACATTATTAAAAAGGAGCGGGTAGTATTTCACAGCAATGCACGATAATCGGTGCTGTACGTTGGTAGCCTGTACGTGGCATACTATTATGATGTCAATTTTTGGAGCTCTACGTGCTGGTGGAGTGCTTCGCCTGATGTGGGGCGAATTCTTGTTAAAGTTATGTTTTGTTTTTGGCTTTTTGCTAGCATTACTTAGTAATTGTTTGTGTTGTATAATGGATTAAGTTTTAGTCAAGTGGTAATTCATTGCCGAGTTTTAAAATAAAACATGAGAATTGGCGTATTTAACTGAGTTTATATTTTTCTTATATTGCTATGGTTGGTTAAGTTTAGTATTTATTATTGTGATCTATAAAGATTTAAAACAATTTTTGTTGCATTTTGAATCTACATTAAATAACTGTACAATACCAAATAAGCAATACAAAGTCCACAGCAAAATATTACATTGAGCAAAATCATTAAACCTTTTCCAATGGATCTCTTAAGTTTTTTTTGCAAAGATAGACGTTTATGCATGATTTTTGATACTTGGTTTGTAATTCCTTGTTACATACACTTTTTGCCAAGTAAATAAACAGAAAAAGAGAGGGGATATTTTTACTTCTCCAATTTATTGTAACGGCTTTCTTGGCAATTGCCAGAATATGCCAAAGGAGAGGCACTTCAGTTTTTGGAATGGAATCTGGAACTGGAACATTAAATACAATCAACGAGTCTGTAATATTACAATTGTCTGACCATAAAGATTTAGCAACGTTTCTAAATGCTGCCCAAAATGGAATACTCATTTGACACTATAATCATATGAAGCCAATTTGCCTCTAAACCCTCACAACACATCCACTTTAAATCTTCTTCCTTATAAATCAGGGCAATTTTATGTGGTGTTAAAAAACTTCTGTCTAAATACTTCCAAGTAAAACTTCTCCAATACAAATATTTTTTTAATAGCTATGCGTCATTCTGTACAGAAAGCTTTTTTGTGGGTTTTATTTTTCTGTCTCATGTTGTTACTTTCTTCATAGTTTCATAGGTAAAACTAGGCTGGCTGCCCTTGCGGACCATTTTTAAGCCTAGACAATTTCCCTTTTGATGCTTGCATTAACATATTTCATTTGGTGTTCGACTGGCCTTACTCATCTATGGTCTATAATTATATTTTAGCCCTAGTGAAAATAACTGGGAACTATACCATATGCAATTTGAGGGGACCAATACATGGGATAAAGCATTTAGGAGCTGCTTCTGTCCATTAGTAGAACAAGCAGCAGTGCTGGGGTACATTTTCTGGTTCCCAGCCATAGATCCAAGCTGAGCTTGAATATGGGCAAGAATGAGATTTGTTTTATGTAGGACTTTGAGTCAACCCATGTAAGTCATACTATTTAGGCCTTGTATCCTTTTAGTAGGCTATCTCTGTGGGCATTCCAGTTGTTGAGTGCGATAAGACTGCTTTTCTCTCACTTCGTGTTGCAATTCCTGTTTGTATTATATTAACTTATCTTTAATTTCTCTATAAACTGTCTAAAATTTTTCTGTTAAATTATTGTCATCTAACTTTTGTCTATTCTTAACCAATATTTTCAAACTGTATTTAATCTGGTATAATTATTTAAACTGTAGTTGTTTTTTGTGCTATTTTTAAAGACTAAAATTATAGTTCTTAAAATGTTTTGTAGTACTTTGGAGTGTTTCTCCCCAGGCCTTCACTGAAAATTGGCTTCTACCCAGTTGGACATTCCTGGTAACCAAATGTCAGTAAGTAAGTAAATAAATAAATAACAGAAATTATTAAAATCTGTCTCAGCTTTTGGGCCACCCCCCCACTGTTTTTGGCTTTGCCCATATTTCTTGCATAAAGAGGTTATGAAATATGGCAGAGGATGAGAAAGAGGAACACTTTATTTTTCACACTAGGGGACCAAATTCCAAAAGTGAGATGCAGACAATACAGTGCACTGAAAGAAGATATCAGTGAACTAGTGGTGGATGTGATTCCATAACAGACAGAAAGACACACACAAATAATAATGTATGCAGAGAGGAATAACTGCAGAATCAGTGCACGTCTGCTGGATTCCAAAACATAGTAGGTGCACATAATGACAATATCATGTGATAGAGCAATATGCCAAAAAAATTATGAAAGCCCTTGGTGGAGGTACTTACCAAATTATGCATTTTTGATGCAAAAAAATATATTTTTTTCACTGTAGTTATTGATACATTTGTGATCCCAGATTTTTTTTTCACAGAGCTGAAAATTCCTTCCATGATATCATGAAAAACTAATCTCACAGTGCCTCAATAGTCAGTACATAATTTAAGATTACAGTTTTTCCTTGGTAACTACCAAAAGAAATGCTTCAGGTTCTGGAAAGACAAGTGATCACCCATGTCATTAAACTGGACATAACTTTCAACTTTTTAGGGCAAGAAATCTGGAGAGTGTATGAAATAATGGGGGAAGGGGGCAGCCCCAAAAACAAGAACAGTTTTTAAATAAAGCTCTTCTAAACGTAGTAAGTTTCTAAAATAAAAAGATTAGCGTTTGCATGCATTTTATGTAGGATATGAAGTCTGAAACTCAAATGTATGTCATTATTTACTGACTTCAATTCTCAGTGATATGCCAAAAAACACAAATTGTATGAAGAACAAAGTAAGAATATGAAGCAAAAATATAGACAGCTGAGGGGTTTGCAAGTGGAAGAACTTAATAATGAAAATGAGCAATTATGATGTAATTAAACCACAATTTCAGTAGGAAACATTGACCCGCTAAATATGTTATTTTTAGTGATCTACTGTATCTTGTTGGTGTGTGTAACCTGTGCTTAATATTTACTTTCATTTTGTTTTGCAGGCATAGTCTTACAGAAAAAAATAATCAACAATACACCTCTCAGCTGTCCCCGATTTTGACTCAGATATTACCTTTGTCCTTCTTAATCCCTCCCAAAACTGGTGACTAATAGAGAGAAGGTGGTGAATTACACTTAATAAATACTGACAATAATTTGAGTTTTAGACGTCTATTATTTCAGTTTAGGTTTATTAATTCACACTGTCATATTCTGTCATTTCTGAAGTTAATAACCGTAATATTTTAAAAGTGGCCCTGACAATGTCTGGATTATTCTTTGATTATTTTGTGATTACTCCCTGATTTTTTGAGAGCTATGCTAGACAATGAAACTGATCTTGTAATATTGCTTTATGATTTTTATTTTTCCAAGCTAGGATTTTCAAACCTGATTGTGGTTTACATCAGGACTGTAACTTGAAATGCTATTACTTGTAAAACAAAGATACATGTGAAGTGCAGCAATACATTATTATTATTATTATTGATGAATCAGAAGTTGCATCTCTCCATGGAACTAAATACTAGAAGCACTACCAGTGGGGAACTCAGATTGTCTCAATAGTACCTATTTCTGCCTACAGGTGGCGATGTGTTGCCAGCATAATGCTGAACAGGGTAGAGAGCTCCATCTATGGAACATCTCCAGGAACACCTTATTTATTATCCTTTGAAAAAGAAGATTCCATTCCCAGGTGGGCTACCCCTTCCTAAATCCATGTCCTTCCACTTGGTTGTAGTCAATACAGGCATAACAGGAGTGCCGGCCATTATGCCTGCATTTACCAGTCCACCCTACAGAAGGATCTGTGGACAGAAGAAGCTGTGGAGCTGGGTGGTTTCTTAGAATTTGAATGATTTATCAGTAAAACTATGCTGTAGACAGTCAATAATCTCCCTTCTGTCTCACATATTTCTCCCCCTATCCTCCACTGTCAGCCTGACACTTACCCTCATTATCTTCTAACCTTCTACTTCAAAAATATTATTTCCAAATAAAATGAGTACAGTCTAGAAAACAAATCATATTGAGGCATGACCTTTTTCAGATAATTTGACTTTCTAGTTCATATACCATGGCAGAGAACTTAAAATCATCCTCTGTTTCACATTTACAACCTATGTCTCACATCAAACCCCATGCCCATAGTCTAATAGGTGTATACTAGGCTAACAACCACTAGGGCCTTTATATGCCTAGTAATGCAACCCAAACATTATCCAAAATTTGATTTGTATAGGCATGATGTACTGATTGCATCTGTTCGTTAAGTGCATAGACACCAGAACAGGGTTGAATTTCTGATTACACATCCATTGTTCCAAGTTGCACTTCATGAGGTTTAGGGAGGAACTCTACTTCACATGGATATGCAGGCTGTTCCAAAGAATGAGATTTCACTGAGAAATATATCTGTCTCTCCAACATGTCCTATTTATGTTAGAAGCAAAAGTTAGGTCTTTTGATTTAGCAGTTGTGATGCTGTTTGTTTTGCAGATGCGCAAAAGGTTAATTAAAAAAGGGTCCAGGGATGCCTTTAATGCTATGCAAAGATCACCTTTCAGTAGTCTGTATCATACACAGTAAAGAGACATGTCTTTGAGGTGACCAGCATAGGACATTTTGTTTACTATCTGTATTCTTTTTGTTAAGGAATCTTTGTGGATGTAGCTGTGGCTGCATATGTCTGGTCAGCTACATACCTAAGGGTTCTGATGAGGGCTGAGTATATTGGTACAATGACCTCATTGGGCTTAGTTGCCATGCTCTTACCCATAAGATGAGCAACTTAAAAAGATGTTCTTACTACCTTGGACACTTGATGGTTGAAGGCTAGGTTACTATCTACATGATTTGCCAGAATCAATTTTAGGGATGTTTTATTGATGACATAGTTACCTGGAATAGCTGACTCCCCAAGTGGTAGTATAATGCATTTCTTGGCACTGAATTTTAAGCCATGGCACTGAGCATTTGTCTGTGTTATACCTTCCTGAAGGATGTTCCCATCTTAGGGGGATTCAGTTACTGCTCCCAGTTTGCAATCGTCTGTGATCTTGGTCAGCCAGTGGCCTTTGACATTGGCTTTGACCTCTGAGAAGCAGATACAAAAGAGGAGACGGCCTAGCTCTGAGGCACTCCAGTGGTGACTGCCATCTTTGTGAATGTTTCCTCAGCAATCCTAACTGCCAGTGAGTAATCTAGCAGCATCTATCAAGCATCTTATAAAGGGGTTTATGCCTAGTTCTGTAAGTTTTTGACAACGGCCGAGTGGGATATTCTATCAAATGCTTAACTCAAATCTAGGTAAGCAGTATGCATTGCTTTCCCCTTATTTATTGCCTTAGGGACATTTTCAAAGAAGTCAACTATGTTTGGTAAGCATGACCTTCCTTTGATGAAGCCAAACTGGGATGGATCCAATGGCTGAAAATCTCCTATATTCTTGTTGACAGCTCCCATGATAATTCGTTCCATGGCTTTGCAAATAAGATTAGTCATACTAATGGGTCTGTAGTTTCCAGGATCTGTTGAATGCCCTTCTTTGTGAAGGGAGTTGTCCTGATAAGGCATATTTTAGACTATTCAGGAGACATCCTAGGATATTATCGATGCCCATTGAGGCTGAGATTTTGGCTTTAGTGAGCTCAGCCAGTACGTGCTCCCTAGTTATACTTGAAAGGGTTATGTTTGAAGACATTTCTTTGGGGATAGCTGGAGTGACAGTTGGGTAAAGATGGAAATTAATTTTTCCACTATCAAATTTACTATATCATTAAGCTTGGTGAATGTGGCACAGTTAGCCACCAGTTTAGCATACTGCTTTGTACTGCCCTTGAGGTTTCTGACATAGATGAAGAAGGTTGTGTGGTTATCTTTCACCTGAGAGGCTATCTTAATGGCAAAGTTGGCTTTATTCAACCCAATTAGCCCTCTTAAATGCATATTTAGTTTCATGAGATTTTTTTTTTATCTTTGTGGGAATTACCCTTCATGATTTTTGCCATAATCTTTTTTTCCTTTTGTTATATATCCTGTTTAATTTTGGATGCCACAAGGATGGTTTGTTTTTGGGGCCATCCTGTGCTTGCCTCTGGTAAATACAGCAGCATTTCTGGAGCCAATGACATGTTTGTACAGAGTGTCTGAGAGCAATAAACCATCAATTGGTGAAAGGTAGTTTGCCTTGGAATGTCTCTTAACTGTTGCTGGTTTAACCTGGGTTACAGAGTTGATTTTGATTTTAAAGTAGACAGCTTTATGGCCGGACTTTACCAGGGAAGACAAGGCATTAAGACATGTGGGGGGGGGGCAGCATTCTCTATATTACTGAATAAAAGGTCCAGTATGACAAAGCATCTAGTAGTATCTCCAAACAGTCCGGCAGCCCAAAAACCAATCTGCTCGCTGCCAGCTCACAGAAAAACAGCTAGTCACAGGAGCCGATGATAAAAAATCACAAAGCTTTAATTGTACAAGCCAAAATGTTGAGCGCTTTCACTCGCACAACAGCGAGTTTCATCAGAACAATTAAGCATACTAAATCCATTGATTAAGTAGTGGAAAAAGGCGCCAAAACGCCACTAATCAAATTACCATATTGAACAATATATAAAAATCTAGTACAAATAAGTAACCTACAACAATTCGTAAACATGCCACAATATAAAGTACAAGTGCTATATTACATATTGAATTAATGTAAAAAACACATATAAAAATGCATATGTAAAAAAACATATATAAAAAAACAATTTAGTTCATTCCAACATAAGTAATGGTTTTATGGTCATACTATCATTAAGTCCAGGCTCTGTGGTGGCATCTGTAAAAATCTGCCACCATAGTTCTCTATAAGCCAGATAATTTTTGAAGTTCCCACCCCTAGGATTTCTTCTGATAGTTTCCAGTATACCAAATTTGAAAGAATGTTCGGGCCCAGAATTTAAAATATGTCTACATAGGGCGTTCTTAGTGTCTGACTTTCTAATAGAGTACAAATGAGAGTATATCCTCTGCCTTAATTGCCTCTCAGTCTTGCCTATGTAGAAATACTGACAAACTGAACAGATGGCAATATAGACAAGCATAGTTGATCTACAATTGCCTTTTGCAAAATATATTGTGGAATTAAATACATTATTGAGACTCACTCTATAAGACTCCAGTATATAGCTACACTGATTGCAAGTGCCACATTTGGTGGTATGAAATTTTTCCAAATGTTTAGCTCTACTAACATTCTCAAAAAAACATTTAAGATTTTTACCCATTTTGCCTACAAACAAGGGTTCATGTCCCACAATATTTCCCACATCCTGTGTAGAGGATAGAATGTGCCAGTTTTTCCGTACAATATTTTTCAACAAGTGACTAACTGGATTATGTTCCACTATTAGTGCCTTGTAGAAACATTTGGTAGAAGGAGTACATGGTCCCTTAACTGTAGTTGGAACTAGTTCGTCAGTATGTACGTGCATATTTGTTCCTAAAAGTGGGGAAAATTTAGTCCCCCTTAGACCCAGGACATATGCACATACATCCCTCAACATATCAGGATCATATCCCCTCTCAATAAAGAGACCAGTAACATACTTCAATTCGTTGATGGTATCCCGGAGTCTGGAAATCATTCGTATAGCCCTAATACACTGACCCTTGAAAATGTTTCTTTTAAGTTTATATGGGTGAAAGCTGTTAAAGTCCAAATAGGAGTTAGAAAATGTAGCTTTCCTATATACTGAAGATTTAAAGCCTTCGTCATCAATGGAAATATATGTGTCTAAATATGGAACACCACAAGTATTACAAGTGTACGTGAACTTAAGAAAGTCACAACTGTTGTTAATATACTCCATAAATGTCTCAAAAGTATTACTGTTACCTTTCCATAAAATATAAATGTCATCTAGGTAACGAGAATAATAAGTACATTGCCATAATGTGCACTGTTAAAAATAAAATTCTCCTCCCAGTCAAGCATTACCAAACTGGCGAAGATGGGTGCACATGCAGCACCCATCGCAACGCCTTTGGTTTGCCGAAAAATTTCTCCCTCGAAGTAGATATAATTATATTCGAGAACTATACTCATTAGTTCTGCCAAAATTGAAATTTTGTCCCAACTAAATTCAGTATATTTTCTCAGGCTCCTAATGAAGGCCTCTATACCGTCCTCTATAGGGATGCTACTGAACAGATCAATTACATCAATGGAGCAAAATAATAAATTGTTAATATCAATACTAATAGGGAAGTTCTTCAAAAATTCCCAAGAATCTTTGACAAGGTGCTTCACTTTGTCGTATATAAATTTTAACATCGTATCAATGACTACTCCAATAGGAAAAGTTTTAGATTTACTTCCAGAAATTATTGGTCTTAGTGGGGGATTAAGATGGTCTTTATGCACCTTCGGGATACCTACAATTGTGGCTAACACTGGGAATTCAACAAGCATAAAATTATATTGTTCCTCTGTTATTCTTTGTTCCAACATGTATTCTTCCAAGATCATATCTATCCTACGGTACATAATATTCAATTCATTTACAGAAGCCTCTGTATAGTTGCCAGACAAGTGTAGAATGTTGTTAATTTTAGCACTGTAAGTCAAGGTGTCAAAAATGACAATCCCTCCTCCCTTGTCTGGCTTCATAATTCTGTGACTGTGATCTGAACATAGGTCTCTCAGAATTAGAGCTTCATCTTCTGTCAAATTTGAAAATACTTTACCTTTCTTCATTGTGATCTTATTAAGTCTGTATATCTCATTGATAACTTTGTTTTCAAAAACTGAAATGCAAGGAATGTTGTGAGGAATAAACGTACTTTTCTTTCTGAACCTGATAGATCCTGGTTCGTTACCCATATCAGTCATGTTAGAAACATCATTCGTGTTAGAAATTGAATTGTTAAATGTAATAGCTAAACTCAATTTTCTAGTATATTTCTTGAACTCTAAAATAGAGTCCACCACCCTGAATGAAGGGGTCGGTATAAATTTAAGTCCCTTAGAAAATAGACTAAAATGAGATGTATTTAAACTAACATTGCTGTAGTTATAAATCTTAAAATTCATGTATTCATTGATAACATTATCAGTTATCACAATATCTGAATCACCTGAATGTGTGTCCTGTTCACAAGGGGCATGCTCATAAGATGTAAGGTTTACTATTTCTTTCTCCAATTGCCCCCTTGTCTCCAATTTCTCTGGGACCTGTTTGTCGGGTGAAATAAAAAATCCTGCTCATAATAATTTGAGAAGGAATCATGTACAGACCCTACGTTCAGGGGTGCATTCCCCCTATTTTGCTTGTTGTTCCCCCACTTGTATACTGTTTGTCTATTGTATTGTTCCTTATCCCTCTGTGTCTTCTTAAGCTTACGTTCATATGCTTTCCTAGCCCTATCCTCGGCCATAGCAAATTGCTTGTGGTACAATTTCTCCCACTGTGAAAAGGCCAAATCTTGCAGAATCAATTGATTAAGATTTTCCACCTCCAAAATCAATTTGCATAACTTCATATCATTATATTTGATCAGTTTTTTCATAAACTCTAGCCCAAAACCATCAAACATAACATTAAAATCTTTTTCAACATCAACAGTAATATCTATGCCTAATGGGATTTTGAAGAATCTCAAACCCATCGGCACTATGTTGGTCGAAATACAAAAATTCAAATACGCATTGTCAAGCTTCAGTGCATTAATAGAATTCAGTCCTCTCCCAAAGGAATAAATTAAGTCTCTCAGCATGCCTCTAGTAGGCATTTTCACTATTTGGTCACTGTTTGGTCAAGGGATTTTGTTTGTACAAAGTCCAGGAACCTCTTTACCTGTTGACTTGAGGCCATGATGGATTCTTCATCTATAGCGGGATAATTAAAGTCTTCTATGAGTATGGTGTTAGGCTGAATGCTAAGTGTTTCATTTAGGTTCAAGTATGCATTATGAGCTTCTTAAGACATGGAGGGTGAAATATAGCTGGCTAGGGCATGGTACAGGATTTTGTCTGTGGTGATCTGCACATCAAGTGACTCCAGCACTCCATCCTGTTTAACCACCCAAGAAGTATGCTTGTTATTGATGTATATCGAGACACCTCCACCTTCAGCCCTTGTCTGTGCACCTACGCATCTAAAAGTGCAGAAAACACTGAAACCTTCCACTTTAAACAATGTCTTGGCAACTGCACAGATGTCTATGTTCTAGGTTGTGATGAGGGTTGGAGGAAGTGTAGTCTTTTATTTAGGCTCCTGGTTTTGATTAGTAACACCTTGAGGTTCAGTTGAGTTGATTTTACTATGTTGGTAGGTTTGTCAGTTTGGCATTGCCTAAAAAAGGCAGTATGTGGTTGGATAAAGTTTTAGCCAGTATTTGAAAGCTTGGAAGGAGCAGGTGCAGACCATCCTTGACAATGTAAAGTGGTCTGTTAACCATGTCCTCCCAGGCTGATAAATATTGGATCCTCTTAGAATGACACCAGAAAGACAGCCAGTTGTTAAAATCAGTCATTACAAACTGTGGCATCATCCTCGGTGATGGAAACATAATGCTCGTAGATGTATAGGTGAATACTAGACTAATTGCCCTGAAGGGCCATTTTAAGCCTAGCCAACAACTTAAGGTCAGACTCAAACCCTGCACTTTGTGCCTATTAGGTAAAGACCTTAACCATTATGCCAGAACTACACCCTGCTCATTACTAGGCTCATACCACATTGAGACACATAGTCTGAGAGCTCCATAATGTCTCCCTTCATGTAGCCCAGGGAGGCATGTCTCATGTCATTTACACCTACATGGACTATGATAGAATCATACTTGTACCTGTGGTTTAATGACTTGAGTGAGTATGTGATTTGGTGGAGTCTGGCTCCAGATGTGCAACTAACTGTTATCTTCTCCTTGTTCAGCATGGTTAAAGTCTACAATATGGAAATCAGCTTTGTTCAGGGCTCTACCCAAATAGCCTAAATACACTGAAACCTTTCACTTATGAACAATCTCTTTACAGCCAGCTAGCTAACTACTTACAACAGGATCATCTACTTTCACAGAACCAGCATGGATTTTGGAGAAGCACAGTGAATGCTCAATGGCCTCTCACTTATGACATTTTGCTTAACATGGAAAAGGGACATCTCAATGGAGCTCTCCTCTCTGATATTAAAAGGGTCTTTGACCTTGTTGACTCTGCAGTCTTGTCCAAAACATTTAATCTAGACAGGTGTCAGCACATAAGCTACTGCCTGGTTCAAGGACATCCTATTCAGGATAACCTTTAAGTTTAAAAGCAGATCATCCACATCTACAGATTCACCTATTTAGACTGGGGTCCCTCAAGGCTGACATCTCTGTTTTTCCTCAATTTTTATAAATACTTATGAAGACCTTCTATTGTGCAGCTCTCAGCACTCATCCATAAAATTCTTATTTAGCCCATACAAATCTAAATCAATGATCTTTGGCACCCACTAATAATTATCAAAATGCCTCCAAACACCAAACATTAAGGACCAAAACAACCTTCCCATCTAACCCATCTCTCTGTTCGGCTACTTAGGTATATGGCTAGGCCAGTCCCTAAACTTTCAGGATCATGTCGATAAAGATAGATCAAAAGGTTACCACTTTTCATTCTGGACCTAAAAAAATCATCCACTTCCTTTCTGCTCCAGCTAAAACAGCCAGGGACAAAAGGGTGCTATTTGCATAGCTTGAATACAGACTACCCCCTAATAGTAATGCATCCAAGAAAAACTCTCTAGTAACAATCCAGTAAAATTAATCCTTTTGTAGTCAACTCCCTTAAGCAAGAGCACCACTGCCTCTCAATAAAAAAGGCCAGCTGGCTGCCTGTAAAGTGTAGGCCTGACCTCTTAATTGGCTCCCTACTCTTTAAATTCCTGTCAAGACATTGTCATGCATCTTGTTACTAAACTCATTCTCATAACCCCCTACCTACAGCCTTTGAAACCAGTCCTTCTCAAGGGCCATCTCTACAAACACCCAAAGCTAAGTTTTATTGCCCCAGCTACAGTTTCTCTTTGCCAGCACTAGACTTTGTCATTAGCTTCCACCGTCTTAAAGGAACTCACCTCCTGTGTCAAGGTCAGACCTCAATGCGAAGCATACTTGATGAAGTAAAACCAATGCAAATGATCTATATAGCTTAATTCTAACAAATTCCCCTGTCATGCCTCTCCAACTCAGTTTTGTCCCTTCACTCTCCGCTTGAAAATTACTGTATATACATACATAGCTAACTCTACTAGCCCTTCTGTTTTATGAAACTCTCTTCTTTTCTCATTTAGTTAACTTTATCCTATATTGTATCGCTTTATAATTAAAGTTCGCTTATTAGTACTCTTACATTGTTTTTCATCAACACCAGATTGTTATCCATGCTATACATGCTATTTATACTGTTATCTCATGTTATTTATCTTCAAAAACAGTTGCATCTGGGAATCCTGGCCCGATGCCTAAACTTTATCAGTCTTTATCAGCATTCTACACCAGTAAATAACTTAAATAAATGTAATAAAATTAATAAAATTAATTAATAAGTAAGCATCTGCTTTAAAAAAGAAGTAAAGAGTTCAGTGCCTGTTTATAATTAATTGAAGGTGTATGTAAACTGTTGCCAGCATGTGAAATTGTCATAGATTTACTTGTGGGTGTGACTGTAGAGCACAAATGAGTTAACACAAACTAAAGCATTACACATACGCATAGTTTCATTTTTTAGTTGCAGCTTTAGACCTTTAGCATCATAAGCACATCAAGAAGTAAAAATTAATTGTAAAAATGTATGAAGAATTACAGCAATACAAGTGCAATAAAATTACACTCAGAACCTCCTCTGTCCTACAGTGTTTTCCTTATTAGGACCTACAACCCCATTACCATGCATGACACCATACCAGTGGCTGGGCATGCCCAACACAGTGCCTCACATATGCATGGTGCTAATATAAGAGACTCTCACTTTGACAAAACTGGATACTGAAATCCCAGAACATTATATGGCATTGACTAATGCATAATGCAGTCCCTGACAAGTCCACTTAGCCATTCTAACAGCACTCATTGACTCAGTTTGTAGCTCCATCTGTCATCCAGGTGAAGTCGTACATCCCAGAGGCACTAGTGCATGGCAGCACCACTTTTATGACAGATGTGAGAATACACACATGACAGGCACCAGAACTGCCATGGATGCATTCCCACTGTATTGACTATGGGATAGTCATGTGTCGGGTCTACTTTAAGGTTCCATTAGATTTGTGTTCCTGAAAGTAAACTGGATAAGTCATCCTCAGTGAATATCAGCTGGTACTTGTCTGACCCCCAGTCACAGCCCTCCTGTTGTAGTACTGCTCTACCTGTAGGTGGGTGTGCTACTGTAGGCCATATAGCTTCCCGCCATGCACTGCCTGCAGAACCATTTTTCTCTTGGAATTGTAGCAATGCCATAACTGCCCACTGACTTAAATGTCTATTGACACCATTGCTTTCAAATTCTACACTGCCTTGCATTATCAAAACTCCATGTGTTGTGATGTTGTGAGACAAAGGCATCTTTTGGAATTTATGCACTGGGCTTTGGTGTCCTCAGTGACATATACCAGCTGAGGACTTGTTGTGGAGCCATTCTCTACAGAATCACATGTGGTGCAAATGTTTGACAGAGCATTTACTCCAAAACACAGCTCTTTTGGGATCTTGTAGATGATGTGTTTGCAGAAGTTAACATGACAACTTAACAGAATGAAAGTGATACAGAGAAGATGCAATTATGGAGCAGGGTAATGCAAAACCCTACTTTCTGATAAAGCCAAGGATGCAACAAGGATCTCTAATCCTCTAGGCAGCACACCCATTTTGCATCTCCATGCTTTTTATATGTAATGCTGACATCTACAGACTGTCAAATTATAATCCTGATCACTTACAGACAGCTTGGAGACTGTATGTCAAACTTTCCTATTGAAAAGTTTGAAGATAGTTAAACCTTAACAAAAAAAAATATTCAGAAGAGTTTCACACACAGGTTACAAACTGTCTGTTAATGATGGGGATTGTGACTGCTTGATAGCTAGTAAAGTATCAAAACATTCATTTAATGTCACCCTACTAAATGAATATTAGCACAGTAACCCTGCTCGACCCACCCTTCTTACAGAAATGAGGAAAACAATTTCTAGTATGGTAAAAGCCTTCAATATGCTGCTACTATTCTAGCAAACACAAGTCCCTCACATTTCTTCGCAGTGATATCTAAAAGGAGCACCACATGAACTTCTTGCATGAGTTTGGGCATGGTTTCAATAACTAACAAGCTCAGCTGGCAATCCCCAACCATGGCTGTGTACAATAATGCTTCGGAATAGCTTCCATATGTAGTAGGTAACATGAGGTGAAATAAGATATGTTGCATTTAGCAAGTATCAAAAGGCTCAAAATAATACAAATATAGTTAACAAATGACCTGAACATGAGTTGTACATGCTATAAATGTCAACAAACCAGTACTACATTTCGTGTTAATGTGATGTTATTTCCATGCCATAGCGCTCACTGTCTCTGAGTTCATTAAATATCCATGATTTTGTTTTATAGTTTTGATCTGCTCCTGATTAAAAAAAAAATGTTCGGCAAATCCACTGGTAGGGTTGCAACTTATCTTTTTTTCTAATAGATTCTCCAGTAGTCCAGAAAACACTTTACAAACTCTGGTATTCTGGGTGAAAAAAGGAAGCTGACTATCAGAGTTTGTTAAATCTGGTAATTTACTATGTTGTTTTTTTTGTTTGTTTTTTTACAGAAAAGCTTAATAAATAGACTGAAAGCAGGGACCAGGAATGGACCAGGTTTGTTATTATGTAATGGCTGTGGTCATGCTAATGCAAAACCTATTATTCTTCCAGCTTTCTACGTACGTAATGTAAGCCCAATATTTAAAATCAGTCCCCAATTTTGGGTATGTTTGGAAGTTTCTAGAGGTTATGTGTGTGTGTATGGGGAATAATGTTAGTTTGGGCATTACTGTGTACCTCTCTCTATCAGAGACATGAGGCCAGACCCATGTGAATTTCCGATTTCTCATGCATTGATCAGGATTACATGCAAATAGGGTTCGGGATGAGCTCTGCTTCACATGAATGAGTAGCCTGTTCCAGGGCATGGGGATCCTCTGAAACACCTATCCATCTCCCAGCATGTCTTATTTTTACTACAAGCAGCTCCCACTAACAATGTCTGCTAAGAATCTCCCAATATTGTTAAAATGTGTTACTTTTTACATGTAAAATTGTATTTTAATGAATTTGTGTGATTCAGCATTCTGTATTTTGTAAACTGTTTAAAAAATCATAAAGAGTGAGCGTGTAACAGATCGTACAATCTGGATATTGCCATGGAGATTCTTTACATAACTATAAAAGGCCTTGTGGTTGTCTTTAGTATCTGCTGCAATTCCATTTGAATGGCTCGCTTTAAAGGATTTGATGAGGGACCTCAACTTTTTGTTGAGGCTGATAAGGGAGTTTTTCCAGTCTTTGGACTTCACCTTATTCTGCATCAGTTTCTTCTTTCTGTTGTAGAGTTTGTTTATGGCAGGGGACCACCAGATTGGCTTGTTTTTTTGGTGGAGAGTGTCTTAGTTCTATTGGGTATGACGAGATCCATCCATTTGTGTATGTGTTCGTACAGTGCATTGGTGTATAATTTAGAGGTCATGCAACTATTCTGCATTTGCATAGGTGCCGTGAAGTTAGCCACCTCTATTTTTGCAGCCCAAAGTAAGCTTTGGAAAAGTTTTTCATGATGGTTACCTTTGGGGGGGGGGGGTTGGGGGGGATGGATGTGGATTTCCAAGGTGATTAGTTTGTGGTCAGATCTAACAAGGGAGGAGTTGACTATTGGTGTAGAGCAGTGGTTGCCCATGTTAGTAATGTCCAGGTCAAGGATGTTGCTACCTCTAGTGGGAGTAAGAATGAGCTGTTCCAGGGCATTGAAATTAATGAATTCCAGGAAACATTGGGCAAGCGTATTGGTACATGAGTAGTTTTCCCAGTTTATGGAGGGGTAGTTGAAGTCACCCAGTATGAGAGTGTTAGGTTGGGCCCTAATATTCTCCAGGGTGCTTAGAAACAAGGAGTGTGAGTCTTGGGACATCGTTGGGGACCTATAACAGGCTACAACCTGAATCGCTGTCTTACCAATGTTAGCTGCATCTGAAGTATCTCTGATGCATTATGTTGGGCTACCAGTCTGGAGATGTGCGCATCTTTCATGAGTATGGAAACACCACCACTTTTGGTGCTTCAGTCCAAGTTCTGGGGCCAAAAGGTGTGGAATGAGTTATAGCCTGGAAGTGAAGAGGTGCTTTCTGCTGCCTTGAACTAGGTCTCTGTCACAGCGAAGATGTCAATGTTCTCCATTTTAAGGAGTGCTTCAAGCAAGTGCATTTTGAGAACTGGACTTCTAGTGTAGAGCAGCATGACTCTCAGATTGCATTTGTTTGTAGCTGTTATGGTTGTAATTTAGTCTTTGGAACACCACCTAAAGAAGGCACTTTAGGGGTGGCAATAGCCTTGGCCAGTATCCAGAAGCCCAGGGGTGACAGATGCAGGCCATCTCTGGCAAAGTATCGAGGTCTGTAAATCATGTCATCCCAGACAAACAGATACTGGATCCCCTAAGAATGACACCAGAAACTTAGCCAATTGTTGAAATCAATCATTTTCTGCTTGTACTGTGGTATAATTTTGGGTGATGGTAGGATGCTGCTCAAGGCTAGGGTCATACCCGCCTGGGGTACATAATCCTAGAGCTCCTCCATGTCTCTTTTCATGTAGTCCAGGGAGGTACATCTCAGGTCATTCACACCCACATGTACAATGACAGATTCATATTTGTACATGTTGTTGAGGGACCTGAGTGCATGCATTATGCGGCAGATCCTGGCACCTGACAGGCAGCTGACTGTTACTTTCTCCTTATTCAACCTAGTGAGTGGGACATCAGTGTGCCTCACTATCCGGTCACCTATGACTAGTGTGCTGGGCATGCTGCTTTGCCTTAGGGGCTTTGGTTGAGTGGCACACTCTTTAGGAGAGCTATGTGTCTCGTGATTAGTGTTGTGTTGTGGTGGTCGAGTGCATTTTTGCCTTGGAGGTCTGTGCTGTTTGGGTAGATTTTTATTGAGAGCCTCCGTGAAGGTGGGTGTGTGGTTTGTATTTTTATGTGAAGGCAGTGCTGGTGTGTGTTCTCGATGGCTATTTGTTCCATGTGGTGTGGTGCAAGTATTGACCTTCTCCTCTTGACCAGCTATTCTGGTCTTGACTGGAAAGTGTGTGGCTTCCAGTTTGGATATATAAGTGCATCTCTTGCAAGTCTGAGTGTTGGGAGGTAAGAGGAGAGGGTTGTCAGTGTACATGAGGCAGTTGCTACATTGCCTCAGGATGCCCAAGTTCACCAGGTTAATACGAGAAAGTACAGGGACCTGAATCTTAGACATGCCTGGAGGGGTGGGCATTAATAATAAGTACTGGAGCTGTTTCCTTGTAGAACGTTTAGTGCTGGTAGCACTTTTTTTGTGCTACAATGATTGCTACAAGAAGTCTGGTATGGTAAAGTGCTACACTAATAAGCTAGTAAAAGTGCAGGAGAGGTGAGAACTAGCAGATCTAAGGGAATAATTGAAGAGCAGACTTTGGCACCTCTCAGAAGCTTACAGACAGTCCTGGATGCAGCAAATCTGTATCTGGACTAGACTAGTTACAGGAAAGGGGGAACACAAGTGCAAACACTGGCTTTTAAACCAGAAAGTTGAAAGAGATGGAAAAACTTCCCAAACGACCAATAAACTACAAATTCTGGGCCAGAAACCACTCATCTCATAATAGCTAGGCTACCTAGTGCTTACCAGTCCCTCTGATAAGCTAGAAGACTTCCCTCCAACACAGAAAGGCTTGGGGGCAGCTCAGAAGCTTACATACAGTCCTGGATACAGCAAATCTATATCTGGACTAGACTAGTTACAGGAAAGGCAGGAAAAGTGCAAACATGGGCTTTTAGAACAGAAAGTTGAATGAGATGGAAAAAACTGCCCAAATGGCCAATAAACTACAATTTATGGGCCAGAAACCACTCCTCTTGTGGTAGATAGTCTACCTAGTGCTTACCACTCCCACTGATAAGGTAGAGGGCTTCCCTCTGGCACAGAAAGGCTTATGGGGTTCAAAAGCTTACAAACAGTCCTGGATACAGCAAATCTGTATCTGGGCTAGACTAGTTATAGGAAAGGTGGGAAACAAGCACAAATGCAGGCTTTTAAACCAGAAAGTTGAAAGAGATGGAAAAAACTGCCCAAACGGTCAATAAACTACAATTTTTGGAGCAGAAACCACTCCTCTTGTGCAGATAGACTACCTAGTGCTTACCACTCCCACTGATAAGCTAGAAGGCTTCCCTCCAAAACAGAAAGGGTTGGGGGGCTCAGAAGCTTACATACAGTCCTGGATACAGAAAATCTGTATCTGGAAAGGTGGGGAAAAACACAAATGCGGGCTTTTAGAACAGAAAGATGAAGGAGATGGAAAAAACTGCCCAAATGACCAATAAACTACAGTTTCTGGTCCAGAAGCCACTCCGCTTGTGGTAGATAGGCTACCTAGTGCTTACCACTTCCACTGACAAGCTAGAAGGCTTCCGTCTGACACAGAAAGGCTTGGGGGGGGGCTCACAAGCTTACAAACAGTCCTGGATACAGAAAATCTGTATCTGGACTAGACTAGTTATACAAGAGGTGGAAAATAAGCGTAAATGCATGCTTTTATGCCAGGAAGTTGAAAGATACGGACAAAACTGCCCAAATGGCCAATTGAATACAATTTCTGGGCCAGAAACTACTCCTGTTGTAGTAGATATGCCACCTAGTGCTTACCACTCCCACTGACAAGCTAGAAGGCTTCCCTCCAACACAGAAAGGCTTGGGGGACTCAGAAGCTTACAAACAATCCAGGATAGAGCAAATCTGTGTCTAGACTAGACTAGTTACAGGAAAGGCAGAAAATAAACTTAGATTTTTTTTTTACAGAAAAGCAGCTAAAACAGCACTATAAACAATTCACGTGCAGTGCAAGCTAGCACCCTTGAGTGTATAGCAATATTAAAGCAAATACAGTTTCAATAAATGCAATTTGTTCAAACTGTATTCTGAACTGAATTCAATTATTGTTTTATTCAACTTTGAACAGTTAAAAGTGCCAAAAATGTACTTATCAGCTGAAAACCACACTCAGAACACAAGGAGATTCTAGCAAAGTTTTTTTTTTTTTTTTTTTTAGGAAAGTGCAACGGGAGAAAGAAACAGGGGATAAATTCAAGATTAAGGACCTTAGTGGGCTGGCCTTCCAAAATGTCTCTCTGTATTAGGTAGAATGAGCTAATGACACAAGACTTGGATAGAGATGGGATAGAGCTGAACAGATGGAACTGGTAGGAATGCCTGAAATCAAAATATGATCTCACTGTACTCGGTTGAGTGAGCAAATGAGATGGACCCAGGAGGAGTGTTCAAAGACAAATTTACAGAAGGGGTGGCAATTCCAAAGTCACCAAGATTAATACTACAAGAACAGGGAGGGGAGAGCGGGAAACTAACTACAGAGAGCCAGAGAGACCATAATATTTAGTGAAACTAATAAATAAACAGAAAAATAAAATGCGGTACTATCTTTAACAAACTTTTTATTAAATTTTAAATCTACACAAAATAACTGTACAATATAAAATAATTAACTAAAGCAATACAAAGTCACAACAAAAACTTACATTGAGCAAACTCATTAAACCTTTTCCAATGGATCTATGTTTTGCCAAGATAGATGTTTATGCATGATATTTGATAATATCTGATAATTAGTTTGTAATTCCTTGTTACATACACTTTTTGCTATGTAAATAAATTCAGAAAAAGAGAGTGGATATTTTTACTTTTCCAATTCATTGTGATGGCTTTCTTGGCAATTCCTAGAATAGGTCAAAGGAGAGGCACTTGAGTTTTTGGTATGGAGTCTGGAATTGAAACAATAAATAAAATCAGAGTTTGTAATATTACAATTGTCTGACCATAAAGTTTTAGCAACATTTTTAAATTCTACCCAAAATGGAATAATCATTTGACTCTATAATCATATGAAGCCAATTTGTTTCTCAGCCCTCACAACACCTCCATTTTAAATCTTCTTCCTTATAAAATAAGGCAGTTTTATGTGGTGTTAAGAAACTTCTATCTAAATACTTCCAAGTAAAAATTCTCCATAATTTTTTTAATAGCTATGCGTAATTCTGTCCAGAAAGCTTTTTTGCGAGTTTTATTTTTCTGTCTCATGTTGTTACTTTGCTCATAGGTTCGTAGGTAAACACTAGGCTAGCTGCGCTTGTGGGCAATTTTTAAGCCTAGACAATTTCCCTTTTGATGCTTGCATTAGCATATCCCAATTGTTGTTAGACTGGCCTTCCTTATCCTATGGTCGATAATTATATTTTACCCCTAGTGAAAATAACTGGGAACCATACCATAGATAATTTGAGGGGACCAATGCATAGAATAAAGCATTAAGGAGCTGCTTCTGTTCATTAGTAGAACAAGCAGCAGTGCTGGGGTACATTTTCTGGTTCCCAGCCATAGATCCAAGCTGAGCTTCAATATGGGCAAGAATGAGATTTGTTTTATGTAGGACTTTGAGTCAATCCATGTAAGTCATACTGTTTAGACCTTGTATCCTTTTAGTAGGGTATCTCTGTGGGTATTCCAGTTGTTGGATGCATCTGGACAGATACATCCCCAAGGAGACATTGTACTCAATGACTGACCTAATGAGGGCTGAGTAAAGGTAATCAAAGGCGTCCCTACATCTAGACGCAATCCAATTGTTTATAAGCAGTGCAATATGGAAGGACTTTCTAATGACAATGGACGCATTTGCTCATATCTACTTGCAAATCATCTTAATGTCCACCCTACAAGCACATGCAGGCACACAAAGATGCGATTTGCCCTTGTACGTAAATGCGGTTCAAGAGACAATTCTTGAAAAAATGATAAAGATACAATGACCGGGCTACCTGCAAACAAATATGCAAGGAATAATGCACCTGCAGCATGGGAGTTAACTGGGAAATAATAGACCACCCAGAAGCATTTCACTCAACTTCCAAGCATTAAAAACCTTAGCACAGACCCTTATAATTATAGCAGAAGGCAAACCTCTCACCTATCCAGATTTTCACAAAATGTCCAAATTTGTGGCTCGTTTTTGGTCTGCTTATCGTAAAATTTCTGTTTTTCCTGGAAAATCGTTGAGGATTGAGGTCAGTAATAATGACAGGCATTTGAGTTTCAGACTTCATATCCTTCCGAAAAAAGCATGCTGATGCAAAACTCTCTCTTCTAACATACATTCTAAGTTAATATGCTTTATACACTCAGAAACTTCCTCACTGACCCAACTAAAACTACACTTGCCAATATTTATCTATTACCCACACTTCTTTATGGTGCTTCTATCTTTACTAACCTTCAAGCATCACAAAAAAAATCAAAACTTTACCAATGCTATAACAAAGTTGCTAACTTTGCAGCAAGTGACCCTTTCAGAACCCACCACTGAATAACACTAAAAAGCCTAAACTGGATACAACTACCCCATCAACTAACATATACACATCTTCTTACCACCTATAAAATTATCCAGAACCCATCTGCTTGTGCAGCACTAAATAACATTCAACACAACTGTCTTCCCACTTGGTCATTACGATCCAGTAACTAAAATCTCCTGTCTGCTCACAAACCTATCAAATCTGCTGGATGTTGTCTATACTCATGCCATGTTGCTAATGCCTGGAACTCTTATCTGTATCCATCAGGTCAATAGCCTCCCTCCCATCCTTCAAAACCATTCTGAAACACTTTCTAGCCAAAAGATGTCTCTGTTCTTGCTCCTTAAGTGTGAACAAACACCTCTTCATAACTTATATCTCTTTACTCTCACTTTTTCAGTCACTTCTTTATCTCTGTCAATTTCTCTCCCTCTAAATATACTATAAACCTGCATTTCTCTCACTTTGTATCGCAATTCCTGTTTGTATTATATTAACTTATCTTTAATTTCTGTGTAAACTGGCTAAAATTTTTCTGTTAAATTATTGTCATCTAAATTTTGTCTATTGTTAACAAATGTTTTCAAACTATGTCTAATCTGGTATAATTATTTAAATTGTAGTTGTTTTTGTGTTATTTTTAAATACTGTAAAATTATAGTTCTTAAAATGTTTTATAGTACTTTGGAGGGGTTCTCCCCAGGCCTCCACTGAAAATGAGCTTCTACCCAATCGGGCATTCCTGGTAACCAAACATCAGTAAGTAAGTAAGTAAATAAATAAATGACAGAAATTATTAAAAATCTGTCCCAGATTTTGGGCCACCCCCTCCATTGTTTTTGGCTTTGCCCATATTTCTTGTATAAAGAGTTTATGAAATATGGCAGAGGATGAGAAAGAGGAACACGTTATTTTTCACACTATGGGACCAAATTCCAAAAGTGAGATGCAGAAAATGCAGTGCACTGAAATAAGATATCAGTGAACTAGTGGTGGATGTGATTCCATTATGGACAGAAAGACACACACAAATAATAATTTATGCAGAGAAGAATAACTGCAGAATCCGTGTACGTCTGCTGGATTCCAAAACACAGTATGTGCGCCTAATGACAATAACGTGATAGAGCAATGTGCCAAAAATTTTATGAAAGCACTTGGTGGAGGTACTGTACCAAATTATGCATTTTTGACGCCATATAATTTTTTTTTCACTGTAGTTATTGATAGGTTTGTGTCTCCAGATTTTTTTCCCAGAGCTGAAAATTCCTTCCATTATATGATGAAAAGCTAATCCCACAGTGCCTCAGTAGTCAGTATATAATTTAAGATTGCAGTTTTTCCTTGGTAACTACTAGCAGCAGAAATGTTTCATGTTCTGGAAAGACAAGTGATCACGTCATTAAACTGGACATAACTCTCAACTTTTTAGAGCAAGAACTCTGGACAGAATATAAAATAATGGGGGAGGGGACAGCCCCAAAAACAAGAACAGTTTGTAAATACTGGTCTTATAAACTTAGTAAGTTTCTAAAATAAAAAGATTAGCATTTGCGTGCATTTTATGTAGGATATGAAATCTGAAACTCAAATGTATGTCATTATTTAATGACTTTAAGCCTCAGTGATATGCCACAAAACCACACATTTTATGAAGAACAAGACAAGAATATGAACCAAAGCATTGGACAGTTGAGAGGTTTGCAAGTGGAAGAACTTAAAAAAGGAGCATTTGTGATGATGTTGTAGTTAAACCACAATTTTAGTCGGAAACACTGCCCTGCTAAAATACATTGCTATTTTTAATGATCTACTATATCTTGGTGGTAAGTGTAAACTGTGCTTAATATTTACTTTCATTTTGTTTTGCAGGCATAGTCTTACAGAAAAAAATAATCAACAACATGCCTCTCAGCTGTCCCTGATTGTGAATCAAATGTTACCTTTGTCCCTCTTAATTCCTCCCAAAACTGGTGACTAATAGACAGAAGGTGGTGAATTACAGTTAATAAATAATGACAATAATTTGAGTTTTAGATGTCTTTTATTTCAGATAATCCCCGGGATTCATGAACCTTGCACCAGGCGCACGCATGGCGTAGGCGCCACAACGCCAGACATGGCCGCCGAGCGATTCAGGTACGATCCAATCCCACGTGCACCACCGGCGTACGCCTGAGTTGCGCCGCCTCCGGCGTAGGTATGTTAAACACCCCATGTGCGGTGTTGCACCATGCAAATGAAGGCAAGTAGCGATTCATGAAGTGGCGCAGGCGTAGCATAACGGCACGGCAATGTAAACCAAAAAAAAACGGTTTACATATATCCAAACATGACATAGGAGTAACGGAAGGCTGCCAACGTCAGGTGTCATACTGGTGCAACATGCCAATGGGGAAAGACACCGAGAATGTCAAAAGAAAACATGCAGAAAATGTAAATAACGACATAAATGGTATGTGCCAAAAACCACAGCAGAACCCCAGGACATGTCCGCGGAAGGTGCGGAACAATGAAATAATATGACAATGTCATAAAAGAGCAGTATAAGACACATCAGCATCACAGCCACAATACACCATAGTATGCATGGAAAGCCACAACCACAGCCCAAGGGTTGCCAAGGAGTGGCGGCGGTGTTTGTCTCCGTAACCATGTATTAGTAGTCAATGCCATGCAAATGAGGCAGATAATACTGAATCGCAAAACCCCCGCCGGCGTAAGGCTGCACCAAATGGCGCAGCGGTAATACACCGAGGAGTGGCCTAGAGGGAATACATGTCAATCGCAGAGGGGTGTGCCACTGTAGGAGGAAGCACATTGGAGCCCAGCAAACATGGGCTGTACAATGCACATCACAGCATCAGGACCGGCGTGTGAGGAAATAGATGCACTGAGAGTACACAATGCGCGCACAGATGCATGTGCACGAGGATGACTACGTTCCCCAACCCAGTCATGTGACGGCCGCCCCGTCAACAACCACGGATACAGGAAGGTGATGCGGAGAATATGAGGAAATGCGGAAGCAGTGTAATTGGAGTCGTAATGAGCAATCAACACCAATCAACCCACGAAGGGCAATCGGCGGCAGCTGACAACTCTGCATGCAGAATCCCGCAAAACGGGAAAGGGGAGGCATATGAATGCAAAGAAAGTAGGGGATGTAGCAGAATTGCAAAGAGCGAAGAACCGATACAGCACAGCCAAGTAGAGAGGTAGCATAACGGCGGCGGCAGACAAAATGCATGAGATGCCATGTGCCTGCAGGATGCACTCCAGTAAATAGTAGGTGCAACGTGCAGAAACAGTAAAGTAAGGTGTAAAGCTAAACCAATGCAGGCAAGTGTAATGTAACACCAAAGGCAACAGCGTTGCAGTGCCAATGGTAAAACACGGAAGATAACCCACAGATACGGCAGCACAGACACACCCAATGACATCACCGGGTGTACAGCACAACACTATAAAGTGTGAATGCACACAACACACATTCCCAAACGCTGCACCTTAGGGTGTAAACACACGGGGAACTTTTAAAATGTATATGTTGGGTGCTGCCGTGGCCGTGATGCATCGGCATGTGTTAGAGACAGACGGAGTTGTGAAGGAGGGTGCCGACAACTACCGTAGGCCTCAGAGGAGAAGGAGAGTGTTCAGACCAAGGGTGACCTACCAGGGGCTGCAAGACCTGGAGATAGTAGAGCGTTACAGGGTGGACAGGGACACGTTACAGCAAATAGTGGAGCTGTGCCGGCCACGCCTGAGAACAAGAGACAACAGAGGGGAGCCCATCCCAGTGGACACAAAGGTATGTGTAAGCTTGCGAATACTGGCAACAGGTACCTTTCAAAGGCCAACCGGGGATATAATGGGCATCTCACAGGCATCAGCATCCAGGGTACTACACCAGTTTCTGGATGCCATGTTACGACATGCCCATGAGTATATATACTTCCCCAGATCTCAGGAGGAGTTGGCTAGCAATATGCGCCACTTCCACCGTGTGGCACAATACCTGGAGGTACTGGGTGCGATAGACTGTACGCACATAGAAATCAAGTCACCACCTGGGGAGCAGGGTAGATGCTACATAAACTGCAAGGGATTCCCCTCCATCAATTGCCAGGTCGTGTGCAATGCGCAGGGCATTATCATGGATGTGTGTGCTGGCAGCCCTGGAAGCTACCACGACTCCCATATCTGGCATGCCTCACAGCTGTATCAGGTATTCGCCAGGGGGGACATCACACAAGGTCACCTTGTGGGGATGCTGGCTATGCACTGGAGCCGTGGATGATGACACCCATCAGAAATGCACACACACACATGCAAGAACGCCATAATGAGGCACACGCACAAACCAGAATAATCATAGAGCGTGTGTTTGGGATGTTGAAATCACGGTTCCGGTGCTTGGATACATCCGGTGGAGCCTTGCAGTACTCTCCAGGCACATGTGCCCACATATTCATAGTATGTGCTATGCTACATAATATGATCCTGCGGAAACAGCTGCTGCAGGGACATAATGGTGTAGGGCCACCAAGCCGGCCACAACTGCCAAGGCAAGCACAGGCACAGAGCGTTCAGCGCCATGAACACACTGTGCCAGCCCCAGTAGGCAGACGGAGGCGTACCAATATGCCTATGCCTTGGCAAAGAGGGAACGTATAGCACATACTCTGACAGCGTAGGCCCCATGGACTGACACCTCCCTACCTGCACACACAGTGAAATGGACGGCACACAAACATGGCCGCCCATAATGTGTACCGTATGGGCGGTCCCATGTGTGACTCCAACATAGGTAGCACCCAAACACTGCACACCCAACAGCCAGCGGAGCATGGAACGCCAACACCTCAACCGCACGCGGGTCCTACAGCAGACGGCATAGCCGTATGCTGCCACATTCGGCTCAAGGTGTCTACATATGTACATATGTGCATACACAGATATGGAGATAGATATCATTACACACGTAGAAATATATGTACACATACACAGATATAAAGTACAACAGGTTAAACAGGGAATCACAGGGATGCAAGGTTACAGAGAAGTAAGACGCGAAATCTCTACATAGTAAACATAGTGAACGACAACCCGACTATCCGGGAGGGTGGACAGAGCAGGGAACGCCACCCATGGAAAGGTCAACCCACCTAAATGCATATTCGCGAGTCGGGATGATCGCCAGGCCACGGTACAGTAACAGGACATGTGCGGGTAATATTCTTAGGATATGAGGGCGGAGGTAGACACCGCCGCCGGCGATGTGGTCAACGTAGGTACTGTGTGCAACCATCCCTGCGAAAGCGGCAGTATGTGTATGTGTGAGGTGAGGGTGTCGTGTGTTCCGCTGTGCGAGTGTAATGTGTGTGCCACTGTAAAATGTGTATGTAGGTGACATGTGACAGGCGGAGTGGAATAACATGTGTAGGCATACAGTATAGGAACCACAGGCATATGTACAGCAGTACCCACAAAGTAGTACTGAGAGCTCCTCACTGGCTAGGCGCGTGGCGACGTAAAACGATGCAAAGCGAAAATGTCCCAGAATGTACCACAGGAGTATAGCCAACATGAGATGCAAAGGACGCATGTACAAACCATGACCGTATGTATGGCGCCGATATGTTAATTTCAACACGATACGTCGGCAACGTTACACAGCAATAGTCATGTACCGCAGAAATACGCATGTGCTACCCCGGCACCGATCGTGGCCACGTATCGTCCCGTAAACACCGCTGTGTGTTCTACGAGTGTTAAACAAGCAATCGCCACCCGAATAGGTGGCAACCGGTAGCATACAGGCCGTCCCAAGTACAGGACCACAATGACCGTAAATATCTGTGACAAAATGCCAAGGGATAGTCGGCACGTATGAACAGCCGCAGATATACTACCGATGTGACGGAGGAATACATGCAGGAAGCACACATGCAGGCGGTACCGACACCAGACGACATCAACAAAACCTGCACTCCTAGAACAACAGACAGGTAACTTGCAGCTCCCCAGGCAGGGATGGAGCACACACACAAGCATACCGTGTATGTATAAATGCAAGGCCCACAACCCGTACCCGTCACCCACAGCCGCCGATATACCCCATTGCACATATCAAAGGGATACAAGCCGAAATAGCAGCAAAAACATACAGGCAGTCAATGACAGCGGCATACCCGCAACATCTCGTGTGGGAAACACTATCAGCAGCGGATGCATACCTGCATCCGTTGTGTAGAGGAATACAAGAGCTATGTTACACATCCAAATGCAAAACGCCATCGACAGACGCCGCCAGGACACGGACACCCACATGTCGAACATAATACCATACCCAACACACACAATCCATGGCTAACACCACAGCGAAATGTACCTGACGCCACACATAGTGGCTGCAGTCACACATAACATAACACAATACATACCATCCCCACGAAGTGCAAATAACCAATGCCCAGACGAGGAATGAACCATGCCCTAGTTCCGACGCGTACCGTACGAATGGAGGAGATGCACAAGTGATATGCGCATAAGTACACACCGAGGAACAGCTATTGGTGTGATGAACCCACATGCCGCAGGTGACGACGGATATAAGGAAGACTCCCAGGATATTCAAACTGTATGTTCATACCGAACAAATACTTTATTCTCACTCGAGCCATTTTGTTGTAACTAGCGAGACTCTAACGGAATAGGGAAACCAACACAGGAAAGGTATGTAGAACCCACGAGATGTACTGGTGTGTAACGCATGATATGTATGATGAAGCTGCACTGTATGTGAACGGTGTTTGTAAGTAAAGATACCTGTCCATAAAGCAGAGAGTGGTGAAAGGTGGTTATGTAGTGCTAACCCGCTGAGCATACCAACGACTGTGGACACCGTGTGCACAGCAGTGGGACATCATGTACACAGCTGGGATAACCCAAGGGCTGCCATAGGGATTTAAAACACAGAACAATGCCACCACCCACGCCGATGCTGGCAGTGGATGTCCAACAATGAAGTGCCACAGCAGGGGATAGGACATGTATGTATAGTGTCACAGCACACATGTGTATGGGCATATACCGTCGATGTCATACGTAATGTGTGCACGACGTGCACGTATGCCTCGCAGTAGGGGTGACTATGTCAAGTATGTGTAATGTAAAGCTGTCATGATGGATATGTTCAGACATCATACACAGTATCACAGGCATAGCATGCATGATGGAGGTATGGCCTAGTGTTATGTACATTAACAGGATATGTATGGCCTGCACATATGGGACAGAGTAGTAGCAGAATAGCCACCCGAAATGGAAGGAACAGCAAGTAACCATGTCCAAACGATCTGTAGCAGGTGCAATGTGTGCAACAATGACGTCTGGCAGGTCCATGTGTAAACACATGTGCAATGTACACAGTAGTGTCACCCCCCATGGTAGTGTCCACTGAACAGCAGAGGTGGATGTCAACTGCATGTCTACACAGTACTGCCGCTGTGGTGGTACCATGTGTATGTGTCACCCTATCAGCAAGGGAGCTATCACATGACCAGTGCCACAGTGTGTCCCTGTGGGATGTGCACAGGACCTATGTTCCACAGCATGGTGTGTGTCTAGTCTGCGGAGGTAACACAGAAGCCCAGGCTAAGCAATGTGGCATGTGTGCACATATGCAGGAGTGCTTCATTCACCCGCCCACTGCAAACGCCATGTAGGAGTACTACATGCATCAGTAATGCGGAGGACATGGCCCATGGCAGAGTAGATGACACCCCTGTGTAAGTGGTATGCAGATGAGTACAGATGTGTTCCCCGTCTGTCATCTGCATATGTAAACTGTCTGAGCCTGGTATACATCACGGCATGACTATACCGTGACATGTAAAGTTGTAGCCATTGTGGAAGGTACACCACAAATGTGTTATTGTAACCCTGCCCGTGTGTAGATGTGTGTATGGCACAAGTACAAAGGCTACCAATGTACCAGCAACACACATAGTCCAGATATGTGTGGCCCTGCAGATGTGTACCCACGCCACAGTGGAATATGGCAACCACAGCACCATGTGGGGCATGTGTGTGTACAGCAACCATGTACAATGTGATATGCATGTATAGGGACAGTATCCATGTGATACCCAGTGGATGACTGTCGCTATGCAAAGGTGATGTGTATGCACCATGTGTGATGTATCTGACGAATGACATCTACACGATATATCTGCCACACCGACACCTGTATGGTTGTTAGCAGTATGAGCTGGTGGAGCTAGAATGCTGCCAGGTATGTAGATGTGGGATATGTAGGCATGGACAGTACTCCGTGACAGCATGTTGTGTATGTAAGCAAATAGTGAACATGAGGGGCCACATGACTGAGGACTGTGTAATGCCACATGTACCTGACATGTCGTAGGTAGCATGATATGCTTGCACCACTGTGTGACCTGTCCAGGAGTCACATAGCCTAACATCCTGAGACACAGGGTATGATGTGATGGTGGATGTGTACATTGGCAATACCAGAATGTGGAATGGTGCTGAAGGGCAATGTGGGGATAATGTCTGATCTGTTACCCTCTGTACCACACCAACCACCCATGCAATGGTATGACAGGTGGCCAGCATGTGGATGTGGTGTGCTGTGGCACACAGAGGCCCAACAAGGGTGCCAGTAAAGGCATGGAGGTCATCAATGAGTGTGTGAAGCATGGATGTGAGGATGTGCCCCAGTGCCATACTGAATGGTCCAGTCATGGGTGTACGAATGCAGTCCCACAAGCGCAATGCAGTACCACCCATGTGTAGTGTGATAGATGCGGTAGTGTGGTGGTCAAGGTACACAACGTCCATGAATGGGCTAGCAGTTAATTCAGTGGGCTGCTGCAGAGACACATAACAACCAGGTTGGCGGGATATAACAGCTAGGGAGATTGGAGGTGACATTGGGACAGTGTCCTAGGACATAACATGTGCATGGCAGTACCATGTATGTGTCCACAAGGACAATGTGATGTCCATGTATGGATTGGAACCCTGTAGTGAGTGAGAGTGTGTATTGTTGGTAGGTACCCCATTGGCTGGCATGTTGCCAACAACATCTCTGCTGGCAATGCCTGGGTGACTGTTGTATGCTACATTGAATGTGGATGTAGCCAAACAACAGAGACATACCACCACACTGCGTGAGGGCCCACACTGCAATGTACAGCGGTCATGTGTAGGTAGCTAGCTGTGGAGCATGTGATGGACCACGAGGACCCACCATGACTGTCAAGTGATGCACCACACACATTTGAACATACCCACCGTGCAACAGCCTGCACATGCGCCCATACAGCACATGTGCATGGAACATGAATACCACCATGGCATCTGTGAAAAGGCCAGTACCACCATGTCTCTGTGTGGAATAGCATGGTCCCTACCAGTGCGTACATGTAGCGGAAGTGCACTGTGATATGTGTCAGCATAGTCACGTATACTGTCCAGCTGCCGGGGTGCCATGCCATTAACTACCCCCGTCAGCAGACGTCTGTAGTACCGGCCGTTGAGCACATGTACCATGTATGCTGCGATGGGTGTGTGTCCAGGGTGTGGCTAGCAGGGCCGCGAAGCATATATGTTCATCAACCAGAGGGGGGATGTCCGTAGGTATAGCACACAGACACATGGAGGTATGGTGCATGCCGAGGGTAGTGTAGGTATGGTATGTGTTGTGTAATGTGTCACCCAGCTATGTGTAGTGCATGGCCAAGCATGTGTGGGTACATGGGAGTCCATACTAGGGAAGTGCGTGTTGCTGTCAGCACATGGCAGTAGCAACTGTCCGAGGTGCAATGTACAGTATGATAACACAGCCAGCATGTAACCTGTGGTGTACAGTGTACTCTCCGTCGCGTGTCACAATGTGTCTAGCGGTCACAAACATGGGTATCCGAACATGGAGTACCTATGATGCATTGTGTTTGTGTGCATGACAGTATGTGTGTAAATCACTGTGTGATGTGGGATCCCCTCACCTGTGTGTGTTGCAGTCCAGGTATGTGCCTGGGAGGTATGATCTGTGTACAATCTGGACTGGCAGGTGTGCTGTGTAGAGCATGGAGGCAGGTCCCAGGCACCGCAGATAAATGTCAGGCGTGCCTTACTGTGTGTGCAGTGCTTGTGTACAGCACAGTGGAGGGTGCAAGCATTGTCACACATCACTGCATGCCGTGCCTGCCTGTGACAGCCCTGCTGGAGACAGACATGTGACACCGCTGCAGAGGCAGCATAGCATGTGAAGATGTACATGTGGGCCCCACACCCTAGGCAGATGTCCGCAGGTCATGTGTGCCACAGTAGTGTGGTTGACCACGACTGTCATACTGGACAAATACCACATGCCTGCATAAGTACAGTATGACCATAGTCAACAGTCGCAGTGACAGAGTAGGCCAATGTACAGTATCCCCGTGTGCAGACCACTGCCTACTGTACACCTGGCTAGACACACACCCGGAGGGTGAATACACCTTTGAGCCATCACATGTCCCAGTCCATGTAGCCTGTACAATGTCATCACAGGGTGGTCACAATAGCATGTGGTAAGACAGACACGTTGTACCAGGTGATGTGTCATGTGTGCATATGTTGACTTGCACAGCCGTTCACATGTCCACAACATACCGGTGCATGATGTATACTGTTACATGATGTGTGGAACTGCACTGTGACCCACAACAGGGCCATCTGACACAGGTGTGTTGTGAATGGTGTAACCCATGTTCACACAGGATACACACTGCTGCTGTTGGCAGCCATGCTGGTGGCTACCAGTGGTGCATGCAGTGGTCATACAGACATACTGCACACAGTGTTCATGCAGGGATGTCCATTGTTGTGGATGATGTGTTGCTACGTGAAGGTAGGTGTGTGTTGTGAATGTTACACATCCAGATGACACCATCTGGTGCAGTCATGGTCGTCGACAGCATCACACACATCCACAGCAGTCAGAACCCTGTCCTGAGAATGTGTGTCAGTCACCCTCGTACTGTGTGACATATGTGCACATGGCAGAACACCTCCCACTGTCATCTAGGATGGCTACGTGATGGCTGGAATGTGCTGTGATAATGTACAATGCTGGTAGCCCAATGAAGTACCTGGAATCACACACAGTACACCATGGCTGCCATGTAAACCATGCACAACAATGACTGTCTGACAGACACAAACAATGCGTTGACATGTTGAACATGCGCACATGAGAACTCCCAATGAGGTATGTTGCACATATCGATGTACAACTGTCATCTATGGCCATAGCATGGATGCAGATGCACATGCCCCACAGGCAGTACCACGTGATGTAGGTAGGGGGGCATTGCTCGTGTACATGTGACAGTTGCTGTACCGCCACATGTCCTGCATAGCCGTCATGTAGGGGTAGCAGTGGCATGTGACTGATGGACATGCCTGTACATTTGACCATGTCCCACAGGAGATGTGTTACGTGTGTACAACACGTGATGTGCCATCAAGCTGTGAAGTGTACGGCCGCCAGTGTACCTGTGTGACTTGTTCTGCGATGGGTGCAAAGGCACATAGTACTGCATTGCATGCCCACAAGCCCCACACAGGTGCATAGCCTGAACATACAATACAAAGAGGGTGTGGGATGATAGCAACCCACAAGAGGAGATGGGTACGGGTGGCAACCCACTACCACATGTGCGGGTACGGTGTGCATGTCTATGACACATTAGCACCTGAGAAGCTAGCGGTACAGCAGTACAGGGTTGCATGCATATATGTTCAACAATATCCCTGTGTGTCCCACCACTGGCCCGTGGACAGACAGACACCAACAAAATGTGCAGATATGATATGTGCACAGCACATCACCGATGCCTACTGTAGAACAGGCTTACTGTGTAGACATGTGCACAGTAGGTCTGCGGCAGCCGCACTCAAACACGTTATGTGCCGAACCACACCAATAGTCCAGGCCATGCCACAGACGGACGTGCATGCATCTGTGTATGTACGTCTGTGAATGTCTCCGCATAGCAGTATAGCTGTGTCACTGTTGTGAACAACATAATGAATGGGTTGTATGTGTGAGGGTGCGTCATCGTGTATGGTCAGATCGACGATACCATCAGTGCCCCTGCTATGTGAACATCCCTGTCCCCATACATGGATACCTATGCTGTGCCCAACACCACGTTTCCCGAGGGAGGGATGGCGGTGTGCAGTGCACCAGCAGACATGGGGTGGCAGCAGGCACTGGATGTAGACATATGTGGTACCCACGTCAGTCCAGGCAACCATCCATGTGCACGGGATAGCAGTGTGTGGCCACATACAGCACTGTGTTGATCAATATCGCAGCACATAGCACCTGTCAGGGTTACAGTGTATGCATGGATGTGCGATACCTGCATGCACCAGACACACCCACACCAAGCAGCGTGCAGCCTACCTTGCATAAGGCCAGTGTCCACACCATGGTGATAGACATGTGTAATGTCCATATACACATAGCAATGACATATGGAATGGACAGCCACCCTGCCAATATCATTACCCCCCAGGTGGATCACATCCCAGTGCCATGTATGTGGCATACCCTGCCATACCATGCAGCCCTGCCCAGCAAGGCTGCACGTGCTATCACAGTCCTACATGGTGCGATGGACAAAAGGCACTGTCACTATCAACCATCCACAGCAGTAATGTGGCGGTGATGCACCCTGTGGTGTTACAGGTGCTGTGTGTTGCTGTGGACAACGTGTGCACATGCTATGCATGACCTTTCCTGCTAATGTGGCATGGTTACACATTGTCCCATGTGTATCACATGTGCAACACAGGTGAGCCGTGGCAAGTTGTCCAACACCCGTACAGTGCTGTGTGGATGTACATGGCACAACACATGCATGTGCAGGTGTCCATGTGTATGTGTGCAGTGCCACCACTGACGTTCATAATGGCCACGTACGTGATGTCTAGTGACATATACACAGCATCCAGGTGAACAGTAGAACCGTTGTCACATGGGGACCCGTGCCAACTGATATGGACACAGGTGCAGCCAGGTACACATGTCCACAGCAGGCTAACATCAACATGGTGCGTGTACAGTGTGATGAGGTGACACACAGATATGATATGACACCCACTGCTCAATGGTGTGACGGCAACACATCGGCTGTGTCACTGCCATGATGCCTTGCAGAGATTACTGTGCAGATGTTGTACATGTCATAGCAATGTATTTCCAGCAGTATGCCAGCACAGCAGTGTAAATGTGACCTGTCACCATCATTATGTCTTACAGATAATGCCACGTTCCTGGCTGCCTGCCTTTAGCCGACAGGAAGACGAGGTCATAATACCGTTGCTACATGATAATTACGACATCTTGTTTAGCCATGTGCCACTGCAGGCACAACAACGGGAGGACATGTGGCAGGATATGTGCAGGAGGGTGAACACCCTGGGCGGCCACAACCGCACATATCAACAGATCTGCAGGCACTGCACAGACCTAATCCGGCATGCGAGACAGCGTGCCGCTGCAATCGCCAGACAACAAGGTGGGACAGGTGGTGGTCCACAAACCCAGCCCCCACTCACACCCACGGAGGAGCTCCTGGCCAGTCTGGGGACACCCATGGAACAACATGCTGAAACCCTCGCGTCCATCGTGGAGGTGGGTGTCTCCCAACCAACGAGCTTGGAGCTGCCTGGTAAGTCAGTGTTGCATGTTTGTATGATAAGCGACGTAGGAGTGGGTGTCATAGTACAACACATAATATAGCAACACATGCCAGGTATATGGCCACACAAGATGCATACTACAGTATGCTATGTTGTGTTTGCAGACATGTGCATAGCACATGCTAACACACAGGTGCATGATGTGACATGCACAGTGCTTACCGTGGCGATAGTAATGGATAATGTGTATACCTTTGTGTCATCCCTATACAGGTACGTCTGGCGTGTCGCACAGACAAGGGTCTGTCGCAGGTAAGTCTGTTGCTAGTAAAAGGCATGATATGGTGTATCGATATTCCCCATGTGTCCAGGTATGACATGCACACCTGGGTGTGCCCCAGTCATGGTATACAGGTTGCACCACCTGACACACACACCACCCATGTACAGTAGATACAACCGTTAGTATAGACTGGCATGACACCACATAACCCATTGGTGTGATATGTGCAGTCAGCTATGCATACAATGGTGGAGGTGTTCCACAATGGCTGCATGTGTAGTATGCATTGGTATGCCTCTGCGGTATGCACACAGTACCACATAGTGAGCTGTGATCTGGCCAGAGCACAGGTGTTACCACTGTGACCTATGCTCCTGCATTGGGTGCACACGTTGTGACATGGCACATGACATGTCCCATGCACGTGGATGTCTGTCCGCAACATTGTCACACCATGACATGACCTATGCGACATAGCAGACATCCACAATGTCTGCATAGCCTTAGGGAATGTGACACCTCAGACTAGTACGGTTGTATGTCACATGGGCCACCACAGGGCCGTGTGCACGATGCCCATCACACACAATTGTCGATGACCCAGACAAACATGGCCATGGGTGATACCTACAGGCATGTTGCCACACAGTACATCCGCAGTGGGTAGTCACCGTTGCACCCTGTCCACACATAGTGGGCTCATCACTGTAGTGGACCCCCTGGACATCCGATGTGGTACACCAGAGAAATGGAATGCCTGTCTGCAGCCACTAGAGGTGCCACCAATGTCTACCATATACGTGCTGCTGAGCAGCTGAACTGACTTGCAGACATGGCAACGTAATGCGTCCAGGTCACGCATCGCACAGAAACATACCTGTGTCCTGCTACCGTGCAGTGGCACAGTGCCCGTACTCCCACTGTACAGCTATGTACACAGCTCACACCAACCACACCTGCACAGACATCCTTGTTACACATGCATTGTATCTGTAGACTGTACACATAACACTGCACTGTGACATCCGTTGTGATGTGGTGCATGTGGTGGGACACCATCGTCACATGTCCACATGATACCGCACATGTTTGCGGTGTACATGACATAGTGACGGCAGCCATGTGTACTGTTAACCCGCCCGTGGCCACACGGTGTATCACGGTGATGCATGCAAACTACCATGAATGTGTGTACTGCATGCCTACTAAAAGACACCTGCCTGATGTAGTGTGCACTCCAGGGCAGTATGCATACTGCCACTATTAATGTCTGGGCTGCATTCACTGGGCTGTGGTGTGGGAATGCTGCATGCCACCTGCAATATCACATGCATGATGTGTCTGCATGTGTGTGTGTGTGTGTGTGTGTGTGTGTGTCCGCATGTGTTTGTGTGTGTGTGTGTGTGTGTGTGTGTGTCTGTGTGTGTGTCTGTGTGTGTGTGTAATGTAACTTACGGTATGTCTTTGTATTCACAGGTGCTGTAGGTGCGTTCCCCTCCTGCGGTCCATCTGATGCTAGTGTCCCCACAGATACTAGCGGTGATGACCATGTGCATGAGGCACAGGCAGGGTCATCACAGGCAGACACTGTGCCATTGGAGAACATCACACTTACGTCCCCTTCATCCCCACACGGTTCAGATGCCGACACATACCCCAACACCGTTGCCCATAGATGACGGACAGTCAGCGTCTGTTGGCACCGAGCAGGAATGTGTGGTGGCTGCAGAAGGTGTGGTACACACGATGTTGCCAGTGTAATGACTGGTGGAGTGCCACACAGGCATGTGGCAGGTGCTGCTCGTAGGAGGAGCACTGCTAGACATACACCTGCCATACAGGGTGCAGCAGCTGGTATAACCAGACGCATGTTCCAGACTGTAATGGCGGCGCAGGCACGTGCTGAACGGCAGAACCAGGAAGGGCAGAGGCTGCAGAGGTCCGCAATCCGTTCCTTAAATGAGAACATCCAGTCATTGGCGAATGCCCAACAGCATCTTGCCGATGTTCTGGATAGGAGATTGGGTGAGATGGCTGGGATCCTCGACCGAGGCATGGCCATCCGTGAGCGTGAGCTGTCCGTGCTGGAACACCTGGTAGGGGTGAGGCATAGGGCACGTGGGCGTGGGCCAGTAACACCACCAAGTGCAGGTCAGCGTGTGCGTGCCACCTCCCATGCCCACCCACACAGTGCTGGTAGCAGCAGCAGTGCAGCTGCTACTACACCAACCACACCAGGACACAGCAGGCCACGTGGGCGTGGCCCTGGACGGCCCCGGCGTGGACACGTTTCCAGCGGACATGTGTCATCGGAGAGTGGCCACTCTATACCTCCACCCGGTAGTGCCCGTGCGACCCCAGGCAGGCACGGGCAGGCGGACACAGTGAGCCGTACCACCTGCACTGTACAGTCTGGGGCTGCCAAGTATACCCCGTGTAGGCATCACAGATGACTGAACTGTGTACACACATACCCACACACAGCAAACACAACTGTAGGGCTCCACCACATCCACATGCATTCTGCACAGTCATGCCCAGTAAATGCACAGGCCCTTACACACACACATGATGTCATCCATTGGTACAGCCTATGCCTGTGGCACACATATCACCCTGTGCATATGATGAAGTCTCTGCCGCAGAACCGTGAGCTACACCATCGGTGCACGGTTATGCAAACATATTCTGATGCACAGGGTGGACAAGATAGTGAGAGGTGTATGTGATACCTGTGTCCGCATAGTACGCGATGTGTATGTTGTGGTGGTTGTGTATGGCAGGTGACAGGTGCGTATGTGATGTGGGTCGTGCACTGACATCATGCAGCAGACATACCATGTAGTGCAGGTGCAGCATTCATTGTTCTGTGTACACAGTATGCGTGGTGGTTACATGTGTAGCACCATGTTGGTTCAGTTAACCCGTATGCCAATTATGGTGTACTTGCATGTGCCTACTGGGAGCACTGTTATCAGTTCCCCACGTGTAGTTGTGGGGTACCCACAGGCACATCTGGCAATATCAGCATAGCACAGGTACCCGCAACCGGCATGGACCCCTACATAGGTACATAGGCACACATGTACATACCAGGCTATGTGCCCTACGGCATGTGTAAACCTAGCAAGACTGTGTGTGGCTGCTAACACCCCTTAGGATGAGGATACCACATCCATCAGTCTCCTGTCCCCCATCCAGCACTGACACAGAGATGATGCCTGGCGCATACCTATGATCACACATCCACACGTCATGATTACTCCTGGACAAAGTCAGTCAGGGCCTCTGCTTCACATGGGCTGGCAATCCTCTCCGTGTTGTAGGGGGTCTCTGGGCGTTGACCCTGTTCCCCCAGCACGTCCTAGTCATCTTTGTGGTGAGGTGTCTGACAGTCGCTTCTGTGCCCGTGTTTGCCCGGAGCCTAGGAGGTGGAACATGTCCATGTCACCCAGGTCGGTCATGGATGTCAGGCACAGATCACCACAGAGCAGACGTGCTGGGAAGGTATACAGCCGGAGTCCCCTTGGTCGGGCAGCGTGTGACACATGTCCCAGCACCTTTATCCCTGCGTCGTGGAACGTTTGTGGTCCTTCCGAGTGCTGCAGGTGTCAGGTTAGGTACAGCCCAGATGTGCCATTGTACGCAATCATTGCTCTGGTGTGTGATGTGTACAGGGGTACAATGAACACCCCTGATGTGGATGTGATTCCTTCCAGACCAGGTGGCCACAGTGGAATGTCTTCCCACCCACATTGGCATTGTGTGTGTTGACAGAGGTTACCGACAGGTGTGGTACCCATTTCCATGAACACGTCCACCATGTTGAATGGATTACCACCTACATGTTACGTCGGGGCAAACATGTCCTTCCCACTGGGTAGGTCTGCACCTTCTCTGGCATGTAGCAGCAGGCCATGGCTCTGGCACCAGTTATCCATGTCTATGACGCCCTAGGTGGATGTCCGTGTCAGATGGGGTGTTGGGTATGGTGGCCGGTGTGCAGTCATCTGCATACCTTGTCTGCCACAATCCCCCTATGTTTGCATGCACATTGGAAGGTCGAATGCCGAACGGCAGGGGGCCCAGGACTGAGCCCTGTGGGCCTCCACTCGAGACCAGCTTTGAGTCTGACACGGCACCAGGAACACAAACCCTGTGTGGTGTGACCTCCAACCATTCTGAGAACCATCGTGTGACATATGTCCCCACATGTACGCTGGCGAGCCTTTCCATGAGTCCCACGTGGAGTGTGTTCTGAACGCTCCCACCAGGTCATGGTAGTGTGTGCAAACCGACGTACCCCCATCAATGGCCTTGGTGACCGCTCCAGACAGGACGAGCAGGTTTGGGAGGCAGGATCTGCCCTTGACTAAGTCGTTGTGGGTATGTTCCGGTATTGGCTGTACACCACTGTCTGTATTCATGGGCACCTGTATGGACCTCCCGCAGCTTTGCAGACAAGGCTTGTCAAGCTGATAGGGCGGGAATGTCTACAGTCCATAAGAGCACTACCCTGGCATAGTGGGACCACAGCTGCCGTATGCCATCCAGCGGGGACCTAGCCCGTAGTAAGGCTAACATGACACAGCGGCCTTATGTGTGGGGCGAGGGCCTCAATGAGGTTGGGTAGCACACAGCCAGGGACACCATCGGGGCCCATTGGTGCTGTGTTCACCGCCTAACAGATATCAGATCACTCCAGGGCATATGAGATGTTTCAGAGGCTAGACTCTGGTGGGATGGATATGTCCCCTCTTGGGGGGGGGTGGATGTATGCATGGAACATGTCCGCTGGTTTGTTGACAATGTCTGTGGGTGCAGTGACCGTTGTACCATTCTGGATCATTTCCAGACATGACTGTGCGCTCCCACCCATGTCCCTACCACAGTTAAGGAAGGCCCTATGGTTGTCTCATGTGCCCTCTGCAGTACCACTCCCACAAGCGGCCTTGGATGATTGTATGTGTGGCCGTATGTTGACGCCGGTATGAATGGGTGATGGCTTCCTGGTACTGATATTGCTCTGTCATGTATTAGCTCCAACTGTTGATGTACAGTTTGTCAGTGGCTGGGGTCCACCAGACCATGTGCCTACCTTTGGTGGACAAGGTCCTGATGTTATCATGATCGCTTGGTGCAGACATCCCTGGGGTGCTCAGAGAAGGCATTCGTAAGGAGTTGGCAGTGCGGCCTGTGTTCACCACTGGCATGGAGGACTTGTAGGGTACCACACCGGTCGTATGATGTGTGTGGTTTGCTGTGGAGAGGTCGTCACTTAGGTCTCCCATGCCGGTGTTGGGTGCAGGATGTGGATTACCAGTGGATCCACTATATGGTCTGACATCACCATTGAGGGATGTACATCCTGTGTGGAGCATATCCTCCCCATGTGTGATGGGCAGAACTGGTATACGTCCCCCCCTAGTGGGTATGGTTCATGGCTGTTTCACAGCAGTCAGGTGTATGAACACCCGGGACCTGTGGCGTAGGGTGTTGTGTCATGGGTAATGTTCCCGGTCTATGTATGGGTGGTTGATGTCACCCAATACGGTGCTGTTGTGAGAGCATGCACACTCACCAGTGTCCTCAGGACGGCTGTGCAGGTATCCTGGGTTTGGGAGGGTGGTCTGTAGCATGCAACAAACTGTAGGGCAGTCCTACCCATGGTTAATTGCACCTGGATATTCCCCGCTGCAACGGCCACGTCTGTGGCATGGCCGGGTTGCTGTTGTGTGGCTGGACACACACGACGGTCCACATTCTGCCACCCATGCCGTCGCACCATGTGTATGCATGTCTGCTCTGTGCCGAGTCTAAGTGTCTGAGCATGCCCAGTAAGCAGCTGTGTAGATGGACACACAGTACAGTGCACACCGCGCCCGACTGCAGTAATACCCCGGGTGCATGCCTGTATTCCCTTCACAACGGCCACGTCTGTGGCATGGCCGGGTTGCTGTTGTGTGGCTGGACACACACGACGGTCCACATTCTGCCACCCATGCTGTCGCACCATGTGTATGCATGTCTGCTCTGTGCCGAGTCTAAGTGTCTGAGCATGCCCAGTAAGCAGCTGTGTAGATAGACACACAGTACAGTGCACACCGCCCGACTGCGTTGATACCCGTGAGCATGTCTGTCTCCCTTTGCAACCGCTAGGTGTGGGAGGCATGGCCAGTACACCCCCGGGGTACACACGACAGTCGTCACCGATGTCTGCTACTAGGCGTGTAGCCATGGCCAATGGCATCCTGCATAGCCATGGTGACCATCCAGGTGACACATATGTGGCTGTCATGCCACATTGGCTGCCTACATCCTGCACGCTGGATGCCCTCTCATAGGGTAAACTGTCATGTGGTGCATCCCGTATTCCTGTCGTGATGTACTGATCAGTAGTTATTTGGTATTCCCGACTGCAGCACTAACGTGTTACTGTACGGCCACCTTGGGATGGTAACAGGCTGCGTGACTGCGCACTCTGTCTTCATTCCCTATCGGACGCATTGCCTCTGCAGATGATACCACCCACCTAGGGGTATGCCTCCTGACAGTGCTGTGCTCAGTAATCCCGGTAGCACGTTCTGTAAATGCTTCATGCTGTAGTGAGTTCATGTAGGTAGGCGTAGGTTCGACTCTCGTGTGTGTGTGTGTGTGTGTGTGTGTGTGTGTTTCCAGCTGCCTCTGCAGATGAACAAGCTTTTAGACGCTTCGCAACACATACCTTGGCTATTGCCAGCTATTTTCTTACGGGTGATGTCAGCCGCCTAGAAGTGTGCCTCTGACAGCGCTGTGCTCAGTAAACTCGGTAGCGCGTTCTGTAAATGCTTCATGCTGTAGTGAGTTCATGTTGGTAGGTGTAGGTTCGACTCTTGGTGTGTGTGTGTGTGTGTGTGTGTTTCCAGCTGCCTCTGCAGATGAACAAGCTTTTAGATGCTTCACAACACATACCTTGGCTATTGCCATCTATTTTCTTATGGGTGATGTCAGCCGCCTAGAAGTGTGCCTCTGACAGCGCTGTGCTCAGTAAACTTGGTAGCACGTTCTGTAAATGCTTCATGCTGTAGTGAGTTCATGTAGGTAGGCGTAGGTTCGACTCTGTGTGTGTGTGTGTGTGTGTGTGTGTGTGTGTGTGTGTTTCCAGCTGCCTCTGCAGATGAACATGCTTTTAGACGCTTCGCAACACATACCTTGGCTATTGCCAGCTATTCTCTTACGGGTGATGTCAGCCGCCTAGAAGTATGCCTCTGACAGCGCTGTGCTCAGTAAACTCGGTAGCGCATTCTGTAAATGCTTCATGCTGTAGTGAGTTCATGTAGATAGGCGTAGGTTCGACTCCCGGCCCTTCTGTGTGTGTGTGTGTGTGTGTGTGTGTGTGTGTGTGTGTGTGTGTGTTTCCAGCTGCCTCTGCAGATGAACATGCTTTTAGACGCTTTGCAACACATACCTTGGCTATTGCCAGCTATTCTCTTACGGGTGATGTCAGCCGCCTAGAAGTATGCCTCTGACAGCGCTGTGCTCAGTAAACTCGGTAGCGCGTTCTGTAAATGCTTCATGCTGTAGTGAGTTCATGTAGATAGGCGTAGGTTCGACTCCCGGCCCTTCCCTGTGTGTGTGTGTGTGTGTGTGTGTGTGTGTGTTTCCAGCTGCTTCTGCAGATGAACATGCTTTTAGACGCTTCACAACACATACCTTGGCTATTGCCAGCTATTCTCTTACGGGTGATGTCAGCCGCCTAGAAGTATGCCTCTGACAGTGCTGTGCTCAGTAAACTCGGTAGCGCGTTCTGTAAATGCTTCATGCTGTAGTGAGTTCATGTAGATAGGCATAGGTTCGACTCCCAGCCCTTCCCTGTGTGTGTGTGTGTGTGTGTGTGTTTCCAGCTGCTTCTGCAGATGAACATGCTTTTAGACGCTTCGCAACACATACCTTGGCTATTGCCAGCTATTCTCTTACGGGTGATGTCAGCCACCTAGAAGTATGCCTCTGACAGCGCTGTGCTCAGTAAACTTGGTAGCGTTCTGTAAATGCTTCATGCTGTAGTGAGTTCATGTAGATAGGCGTAGGTTCGACTCCCGGCCCTTCCCTGTGTGTGTGTGTGTGTGTGTGTGTGTGTGTTTCCAGCTGCTTCTGCAGATGAACATGCTTTTAGACGCTTCGCAACACATACCTTGGCTATTGCCAGCTATTCTCTTACGGGTGATGTCAGCCGCCTAGAAGTATGCCTCTGACAGCGCTGTGCTCAGTAAACTCGGTAGCGCGTTCTGTAAATGCTTCATGCTGTAGTGAGTTCATGTAGATAGGCATAGGTTCGACTCCCGGCCCTTCCCTGTGTGTGTGTGTGTTTCCAGCTGCTTCTGCAGATGAACATGCTTTTAGACGCTTCGCAACACATACCTTGGCTATTGCCAGCTATTCTCTTACGGGTGATGTCAGCCGCCTAGAAGTATGCCTCTGACAGCGCTGTGCTCAGTAAACTCGGTAGCGCGTTCTGTAAATGCTTCATGCTGTAGTGAGTTCATGTAGATAGGCGTAGGTTCGACTCCCGGCCCTTCCCTGTGTGTGTGTGTGTGTTTCCAGCTGCCTCTGCAGATGATCAGGCTTTTAGACGCTTCGCAACACAAACCTTGACTATCAGCGGCCATTCCTTTACGGATGTTGTCACCCACCTGTACATGTGCCTCTGATGGTGGTGTGCTCGGTGGTCCACGTAGCGCATTCCATACCTGTGTCGTACGTTTGTGCGTTTGGGTATGTGGGGGTGTGGTCAATCACCATGCCTGCCACATGTGTGTGTGTGTCCATGCTCCCAGCTGCATGGGTTCATACGGTATTGCCTTGTGGTTTACGCCGAACACTCATATCCTGCCACCATCCCTGTGTTTGTGGATGGTGGTACGCAGCTCGTGTACTGCATGTGTGCCTGTTGTGGTCGGCGACCGCCGTAGCGTGTTCTCCACGTGCACCATGCTATGGTGTGGTGGGGTGATGCTGTGTACATTACACTCCCGGGCCTGCCACATGTGTCCGTCTGTATCTCTGACATTGTATATCTACGTACCTATGTTGTGCCCGTACTGCTGCTCTAGCATGGACGGCTGTCTTTCCCATGTATCGCATATTTGCACGGCTGACACATATAACTGTGGTACGTTGCATATCCACTCATTGTCCATGCACTGTCCGTATTCCAGAACACCGTAAGGACATCTGCTGGATATCGTGGCAGACAGCTATCCTTGCTGACCTGACAGTGTACCTGTACACGCCATACACCTTGTGTGTACTTGCCTAGTTATGGTGTGTGTATGTCTACCTGTGCTGTATGCATGGCCGTGTGTGTCCCGCTACAGCCATCTGTGCAGGTGTCGCCACTATGGGTAATCCTTGTGGACCGCTGTTTCATGTACACGTCTGCACATACCTGCAGACTGTACTACTCCTCCTATGGCAGCGGACTTAGATCGACTGCTGCCCTAGGCTGTAGGGCCCCATGGCGCCCACCACCACAGCACATGGTGCCCCCATCTTGGTATATCCACATGACACACCTACTAGACAGGTGGCCCCACTAGTGCGGCGCCTGGGCAGCCGCAGGATTGCCGTATGCCTACGGCGGATATGGGCACATCACAAGGCATACGTCTACATTCGGTGTTGTACGACGTCCAGGTTATAATACCAGAGGGGGGACCTCATCAGCTATGCTATAGAATGCGGATCTAGTTGGATTAGTAGGTGGAGGGTTGGCCACACACCAGGGCTGACCGATGGAACACTGATGAGGCCTCTTTTGAGAGGCAGGTGGAGCAAGCCCCCATAACGGGAATGTAGTTCAGGTACAGATGTAGGGTTAGCACACATTTGTCCACTCTTTCAGTTCTGTACCGCTGTATTACAGTGATATGCTATGCATATCTTCCATATACATTGTTAAATCTTCGATTGATGAGTATTCGGCATAGTACAATATCATATGATACATGTGTTAATAGGATGCCTTCTGAGATGTTAACATATGTGTGTGTGGTTAACATTGCGTCTGTGCTTTCTATGCTGTGGTTACATGTTCATTGTTTGCACAGAAAGTAACACATGGAAGTGTAAGGGGGGATATATAAAGCCTGGACGCCTCTATGTTATGTGTAAGTCTCACGGAGCCTACGGGTGATAGCGCTTACATGTCTATGGAGTAACCTTTGGATACCACATGTGACCTGTCGTGGACGAAATGTCTACGTTGACTGTTTCATCTACCTATGTGTCTTGGTTTGTGTGCCATAAGGTGCCAGCGGGTCTTTGATGTTGATTAGGTGTATTCCATGGTCAATTGACATTAATCCTATTAATTCACTGAAGGATGTTCTTCATTGGTGGGAACGCCATAGTTTGACCATCGTATGGCTTTCCTAGCTGACGTTGATATTGTGCCATTGGTATGTGTTCCACAGGTCACCCATTTGTTCCGCGGTATGGGAGCGTGTGATCCCCTTTCGGTGCTGGCAGATTGAGTGCTGTGTACGCGGTATTCGCACAGCGGTCTGGCTTTGTATGGGGTGTGTCTACTGTTGTCCCTATCTGTATTTCCTGAGTTATGCCTCACTGCAGCTGTGTGGTTACACCAGGTTCGCGGTTATGGGTGCCATCTTGGTCCTACGCTTGTCCATCCCTAGCGATTGTCTACTGGACACAGGTATGGAGCAGTACACATTTCACACCTGCATTTAGCATTAGCCGGTGGATGCTTTGCACTATCAGTGGGGAGTAAGGCACGTGCTACTCCCACATCCCTCCCACGGTGCGGGACAACGTATTATCTGCCAAACAACACCGAGCCACGTTTCTGCATACCCACGATCCCATGGCTGCAACCCTCGACAGTACCGTTGCACATCCTCCATGTGTGCGGGAATGGGATGTGGACGCACTTCTATGTACTGGACAATCTGGGGATTCCTGTGCATATCACCTGCATTTCATGGACAGTTGTCATCAACCTTGAACACGCTGGTGGTGCATATATGTAGCTGTGCCGTAGTCACGGCTGTCACTTCATCTGGGTCTCCCGCTTGTAGCAGGTTGACATTGCGTACGGATAAATCTTTGGGTCCTACAATGGACACCAGTGTGCATATGTAAAGTGTAGAACATATTGGACTGTGTCCATCTGGCCAGTGTGTTTGACTGCCGCTGTATGTCCAGCAATCACGGATGTCTGAGTACCCATATTATGTAGTGCTACGTAAACCGGGTTTCCCGCCACAGAACCCAAATGGTGTAATTCCAATGATGCAGGCTAACAATTGCTTTAACTAATCCGCAGATATCCCATTGGGACATTCCCGCCTCTGTATTGTCACATTAACACGAAGAAACCATGTAGATCCTATTGATTCATTGAAGGATGTTCTTTATATGTGTATGCGCCATAGCTTAAACATCCTATAACCTTTCTAGTTTACGTTGTTGGTGTGCCATTAGTATGTGTTCCACAGGTCGCCCATTTGTTCCGCGGTATGGAAGCGAGTGATCACCATTCTGTCGCTGGCAGATTGAGTGCTGTGTACGCCGGTATTCGCATGGCGGTCTGACTTTGTATGTGGAGTCTCTACTGTAGTCCCTATCTGTATTCCCTGTGTTATGCCTTACTACAGCTGTGTGATTCCACCAGGTTTGCTGTTATGGGTGCCATCTTGGCCGTACGTTTGTCCATCCTTGGGAAATGCCTACTGGACACTGGTGTAGGGCTGTACCCATTTCACAGCTGCATGTAGCATTCTCCGGTGGATGATTGTCATTATTGGTGGGGGGTAAGGCATGTTCTGTACCCACATCCCTCCCACGGGGCGGGACAACGGATCATCTGCCAATCATCTCCGACACCCATTTCTGCATACCCACGATCCCATGGCTGCAACCCTCGACAGTACCCATTGCAAATCCTCCATGTGTGCGGGAATGGGATGTGGACGCACATCTATGGACTCGACAATCTGGGGATTTCTGTGCATATGTCCCGCATTTCATGGACAGTTGTCATCAACCTTGAACACGCTGGTGGTGCATATATGTAGCTGTGCCGTAGTCACGGCTGTCGTTTCATCTGGGTCTCCCGATCGCAGCCGGTTGGCATTGCAAACGGATAAATTTTTGGGTCCTACAATGGACACAAATGTGCATATGTAAAATGTAGAACATGTTGGACTGTGTCCATCTGGCCAGTGGTTGTGACCGCTGCTGTATGTTCCCCAATCGCGGATGTGTGTTTGACTACACATATTATGTTGTGCTACGAAACCCATGTTCTACTACGATTAACCCAAATGGTATTGATGTAATGCTGCAGGTTGGCAACTGCTTTAAGTAATCCTCAGAAGGCCCAGTAGGACATATACGCCACTGTATTGTCAATATAACACAGCCAGAACATGTATACCCTATTTATTCATTGAAGGATGTTCTTTATATGCGGGAACGCCAGTGTTTAAACATCCTATGACCTTCCTAGTTGAAGTTGTTAGTGTGCCATTAGTATGTGTTCCACAGGTCGCCCATTTGTTCCGCAGTATGGAAGCGAGTGATCCCCATGTTGTTGCTGGCAGATCGAGTGCTGTGTACGCCGGTATTCGCACGGCGGTCTGACTTTGTATGGGGAGTGTCTACTGTAGTCCCTATCTGTATTTCCTGTGTTATGCCTTACTGCAGCTGTGTAATTCCACCAGGTTTCCAGTTATAGGTGCCATCTTGGTCGTACGCTTGTCCATCCATGGGAATTGCCTACTGGACACTGATATAGGGCTGTACACATTTCACACCTGCTTTTAGCATTATCCGGTGGATGCTTTGCATCATTAGTGGGGAGTAAGGCACGTGCTATACCCACATCCCTCCCACGGGGCGGGACAACGGATTATCTGCCAAACAACACCGAGCCCCATTTTTGCATACCCAGGATCCCATGGCTGCAACCCTCCACGGTACCCATTACACATCCTTCATGTGTGCGGGACTGGGATGTGGACGCACTTCTATGGACACGACAATCTGGGGATTTCTGTTCATATGTCCTGCATTTCATGGACAGTTGTCATCAACCTTAAACACGCTGGTGGTGCATATGTCTAGCTGTGCCGTAGTCACGGCTGTCACTTCGTCTGGGTCGATCGCAGCTGGTTGATATTGCGAATGGATCAATTTTGGAGTCCTACAATGGACACCGATGTGCATATGTAAAGTGTAGAACTTGTTGGACTGTCACCATCTGGCCAGTGGTTTTGACTGCTGCTGTATGTTCCCCAATCGCGGATGTCTGTTTGACTACCCATATTATGTATTACTTGGCCTATCTATATCCACGTGCCAGTAAGCGGAAATACAGCAAACCTTGAGTCCTGGTCATCTTCATAAAAGACATTATTGAACATATATCAGGCCAAAACAGACAATGACAAAACGATACACTCCACAGTCAAAAGATACTGAGCTCTTTCACCCACTAACATGGGGCATCGTCGGAGTATGAAATACATTAGATAGTCGTCCCTTATACACTTCCTTCAGAGTCAGTTTAAAGTCAATTAATCAATAAACCTGCTCATAGTTAAGTGGACAGTGCTCCAAGTCTTGATGATAAAGTGACATATACAAATCAGTGTTGCATACATTACTTAATGGAAACAATAATACAACAACAATGTGTTAATATAACTACAATATTGGTCAATACAATCAGTATATTGAAACATAGTTGATAATTGTTGTGAGTAAACCTTAGAATGTAGTGTGTTGATCATGATATTGTATATCAATGTGTATAATTGTTGCATTACGATTCCAAAGCATGGAATCAATAAGTACAATTAAAGCATATTTTGTATAAATATGAATGTAAATAAGAGTCACAATGTTACATATGAATATGACTGTATTATAACTATATCAATATGAAATGGAATAAACTGTAGTTGTTTACATCTTGTTTTCAAGTGACAAATCTATGTCCATGCGTCATATATACGGGCCGTCGGACTGCTGTGTGTAGATATATACATGTGAACCCCTCGTTTCATACCTTTCTTTGTTACTGTCTGTGGATTACCTGTGTACACACATCAATTACCATGCCATACCTTTCCACTGTACAGGTTCTGGCATGGTGTACGGCTGGTTGGCCCTTAATCTTGCTGTGTGTTACATTGACCTGTGTCTATCTGGCAATTCGCTGGCGTGTCATGTGTGACCTTCTTGCTTCTTTAGGGACCTGATCCCATAATTGTGACGTGCTTCCACTGGCCATATATCTGTCTGTCGTCTGGGATCTGTGTGTAACCAGTCCTTTCAGGACACTTTCTATTGTTGTTCTTCTTGGTTACATATATGAGTACTTTGGTATGTTGTGCTATTATTGTGTGTGGAGCATTTCTCCACGGGCCTCTGCTGACACTGGACATATATCCAGCTAGCCTAGCCCGGTCAACAAGTGTGAGCCAACTGAACGCAATTCGTACGGGGGCACCTTCTGACAAGTGGGTCGGGTTACTGATGCATAACCGTCATCAATCCATACTACTAACACACACGTTATTCTATCCACATTCTATGTTTGTCTCATCACATAGCGTGTGTTTCTCACTATTTCTAACGGTACTTTACATGGCATTGCCCGATTCCATACTTTCAGAGGCTGACATTTTTGAGACATGTATGCTTGACGTGGAGGACACATCCTTAACCTTCCCTGCTTCGAGTGGATCACACACGCACACGCGCACTTGCATTTCCTAATTGTGGGTTACGCGCAGGCGCACATGCATATCCGTATTCTGTTTACATATGTTTACTGGGTCTGTGTGGTTACGTGGTCTGTGTTAGTTGTGACTATTCCGGTAACATATCTCTGATCCGGTTGACGGACGTGTGCGGAACGCACTTACACCTTTATACATGTAACAGTCTTTGCGGCATGGACGCATTACGTACACGTTCACATTTATATGTTCTATAGTCGTAATTCAAATGGGACTGCATTCACGTTTGCCGGTTACTGTGACCACTACACGTTAGCTGTTCGGTCTCATTAATATGCATACCCATGGTACTTAGCTACATTTACATATCCCCCCACCCCCACCCCCCCGCACTCACGCACGTCACAGGCATCCATTCTCCTGCTGGGAAAGGTGCGGTACTACATGTTAAACATTCCTTATTCCCTCCCGCTCATGGCCCAGGATGCATATGTCGTGACCGCAGGGATGTTCAGATCACAGGGGCTTATATCCCCTACGCATACAGGCCTTTGATTGTCAGGGTGTTCCTGTGGTGCTTTGGGTTTGGTCTTGTCCGCCCAGTGTACGGAACTGCCCTGACCGTGTACAAATGTTAGATGAGTCACATGGGCACGGTTTGTCCGTGTCTATGATACCATGTCCCCATTATTCCTAACCGTGTGCGCTGATTGGCTGGCGTACCCGTTGTAGATCTTGTTATAGTAATTGCACACGGTCTGGTCGAACGGACCTATTTCCATTACTAACCCTCGGTATTTATAACCTGTCTCGCTATATTACATGGGTTTAACATTGCGTGACGGCTTTCACTGAGCCACGGACATGTCCGTTGCTTAGTTTGGGCCAGTCCCGCTCTGCTACACACATTTAACATGGCGGAACAGGTTGAACAGCTCAGCAACGGGGACATCGGGCTCTCCGTCGCTGTTTAGTATTGAATCGCTATGTTGACTTTGTTTCACAGAGCGAGACAGTGTCGACATTGGTAACGGACATCTCGCGCAGTACGTCCGCACTGCCGCGGGTGCCGTATGTCTGCGTTTGGGCGGCGGACAGGCATTATGCTGTGCCATTATGTCTGGGAATATATGGTTTCTTTCCATAGATGATATGGCATACTAGCAATGACCCGCGTCTGGGTGTGGGTACTGCTGTATTTACCCACGGCAAGAGTGGCCTTAGGTCAAGTGGTGCCCTAGGCAGAAGGACTCCATGGTGCCACCGCCACATCACCCGCTACCCCCGTCCTGGTCTACCTACACCAAATAAAGGCTGGAAAGGTGCTCCTAGTAGAGCGCCCTAGGCGGCTGCCTAGTTGGCCTATGCCTAAGGCGGCTATGTGTGTGGTCCCTCGGCCGGACTCGAACGCACCACGTCTGCCGTGGGTATATCTAGCATTACCCACATCCGGGCGTGGTTTATTGCTATGATGTTCCATGTGTACGGACACGTGTGTTTGGACAACCTACAATAGCTTCTGCTATTGGCATACAATGCTGTGGGTGGTGCCGGTTACCATACATATGCCTTTCTCAAAAGCCGAATTCACACTTCTGAACACTACTGTGGTCTCCTTTAAGGCCCCTGAGCCAGTGGTAAACATTACTCAAACCGCTGAATCACGTACATATGCCTTCCACCAGCACCTACAGGACTGCATGGATCAGGCAATCCCATACAAAACTGAGACTCTTTGTACCAAAGCCAAGCATCCAGTCTGGTGGACCCCAGCCATGAACAAGCTCTACAACGACAGGAGGTAGCTACTACAAGATAGAGCGGAATACTTGTAAGGTAAGACACCCTTGCTCATTATATGTGAAGAACTACAAGCTGTCATGAAATCATCCAGGGCAAATTCAACGGAGAAATCAACAAGGACTCGACAGACAATCATAAGGCCTTCTTTAGCTATGTTGGACACCTGGGAGGACACTCCCAGATATGCTCAGACTGGGTTCAGAATGATGTGAAGATGACTGAACCTACACACATTGCCAACATACTGGCTGACAGGTTCGGTGCTAACTTCTCCCCTCCCCACATGGAGAGATATCTATACCAGAGGATTGTAGATCCTGGAACATCTGTAATGCACAGGTGGGAAATGCTCTCTCCAAGGCAGTAAACACAGCATCCATGGGACCAGATGGTGTCCCAGCTGTGTACTCCATGAACTCAATGGGGAATTAAACCCACAGTTAGGACAGCTGTTTAATCTTAGCCTCACCTCAGGATATGTACCAAGTAGTGGCACAAGGCGACTGTAGTCCCACTTCACAAGGATGGTGCCTCCACTGACCCTGGTAATTACCATCCCATTAGCTTGACAAGCCTTATCTGCAAAGCCATGGAGAAGGATCATAATGGAACTCATAGATAAAGACATAGGGGACTTGCATACTTTGGATCCAACCCAGTTTGGCTTGGTCAAAGGCAGATCATGCCTTTTAAACTTGGTTGAGTTTTTAGGAGCAGTCACCAAGGCCATTGATGAGGGTAAAGCAGTCCATACAGCCTACCTCGACCTGGCAAAGGCCTTCGACACAATACCCCCTCAGGTATCATTGATAAACCCATCAGCTTGAATGTAAATACATACATCGCCAGATGGGTTGCAAACTGGCTAAGTGACAGAACCCACACGGTCATAGTTGCTGGCGCCATGTCATACTCACAGCCGGTCACAGGTGGTGTCCCACGGGCTCAGTCCTGGGTCCACTATTTTCGCATCTACATTTCCAAAGTACAAGCAAACACAGGGGGTTATGGCTGACAATGTTTGCAGATGACTGCAAACTGGGTGCCATAGTCGGACACACATCTGACACAGATATCCTTCAGAAGGGCCTCACAGATATGGATAACTGGTGCCAGAGACATGGCCTACAGCTAAATGCCGGGAAATGCATAGTCATACCCTTCGGGAAGAACAAGGTTAACCCTAGCTACCATATAGGTGGCAATCCACTGAGCACAGAGGGAGTTACCAGGGATCTGGGGACCCGGGTTGTCGGTAACCGTTCGTTCGACACACACGTTGCTAACGTAGTTAGGTAGACCTTCTACATTGCCCACCTGATCATGAAGGGATTCACATCTAGATCAGGGAGGTCATTGCCCCCTTGTACTCATCACTCATTAGACCTATGATTGAGTACAATGCCCCGTTCAGAATGTATCTGACCCGACACCTGCAGCAGCTGGAAAGGCCCCAACAGTTCATCGACAAACGGATGCAGGGTCTCAGGAATATGTGTTATGCTGACCGACTGAAAGGATTCCAGCTCTATTCAGTCGCATACCACTTGCCCAGAGGTGACCTGTGCCTGGCATACAAGGCCATGTCGAACCCAGATTTGATGACTATGCTTCACCTAAAGAATCTAGATCCCTCAGAACCACAAGGGCAGGTGACGTACACCTTGACACTGTCATTAATAGAACGTGCTGGAGGGACAGATTCATCACCCAGACACTCACTATGCTGTGGAACAACATCCCAGTACATGTGAGGCAGAGCACCTCGCTGGCCTTGTTTTAGTATTTTGACAAGGATGTCTGAATTGATTTATTTAACTAACCTTCTAAATGAATTTTTACTTTACCACATTGTGAATCTTTACATTTCATTGATATATTTTACATTAGTCATAATCATAAGGTTTATCTCTATATATTATGGTTCATTTATATTACTAGGTGTCTCTAGTTCTTTTAATATATTGGCACAATCCCTAGAACATATATATGTAGCTTATACACTCAGACATTTGGAAAACATTATGTTGGTTCTTCTTTCATATATATACATATATTTTTATTTTTCTATGAAGAATATACTTTTTGAAGCAATGTCTGATTTACTCACTGTGTGGAATCTGTAACCCAAGTAAAGTTTTTAGCTTGTTTGCCTTTAAGGCATTTAATTAATACTTAGCACATCTAATTTACTGACCAATTAAGGGTTTTAAATGTAGTAGGTTGAACTGCATTGTATGTATTCTGAAGAAGTCTGCTTATGAAGCAGATGAAAAGCGCTTCAATAAACTATGGTGACTGCATTTAATTCCTGGTGGGCTCTGAGTGGTCACTGACCGTTTCTACAGTACCTCATTTTTGCTTTGGACTTTCTCAGCTGGTTCTCTGTGTTTTTTGTATGGGGAATGTCAAGTGTAGTCCCTATGTGTATTACCTGTGTAATGCCTTACTGCGGCAGTGTAATTCCACCGGGTTTGCAGTTATGGGTGCCATCTTGGTCGTACGCTTGTCCATCCATGTGAATTGCCTACTGGACACTGGTATAGGGCTGTACACATTTCACACCTGCATTTAGCATTCTCCGGTGGATGCTTTGCATTATTAGTGGGGAGTAAGGCAGGTACTATGCCCACATCCCTCCCACGGGGCGGGACAACGGATTATCTGCCAGACAACACCGAGCCCCATTTCTGCATACCCAAGATCCCATGGCTGCAACCCTCGACAGTACCCATTACACATCCTTCATGCGTGCGGGACTGGGATGTGGACGCACATGTATGGACACGTCGATCTGGGTATTTCTGTTCATATGTCCTGCATTTCATGGACACTTGTCATCAACCTTAAACACGCTGGTGGTGCATATGTCTAACTGTGCCGTAGTCACGGCTATAGCATCGTCTGTTGTTCGGAGACGGCTGGAGTGAGTTCTGTGAGAAGGTATTTTTGGGTCCTTCAATGGACACCAATGTGCATATGTAAAGTTAGATGTTGCTGGACTGTGTCCAACTGGCCAGTGCTTTTGACTGCTGCTGTATGTTCCCCAATCGCGGATGTCTGTTTGACTACCCATTCTACGTGGTGCTACGTAACCAGGTGATTTAGAACTGTGAACAAATGGTGTACATCCAAAGATGCAGGTTAGCAACTGCTTCAAATAAACCTCAGACGTCCCAATAGGACATATCCGTCACTGTATTTTCAACATAACACCACTGGAACATGTTGATCCCCTATGTATTCATTGAAGCATGTTTTCTTCATAGGTGGGAACGCCATAGTTTACATATCCTAGTTGACGTTGTTGGTGTGCCATTAGTATGTGTTCCACAGGTCGCCCATCTGTTCCGCAGTATGGTAGCGAGTGCTCCCCATTTTGTTGCTGGCAGATTGAGTGCTGTGTACGCCGGTGTTTGCACGGCGGTCCAACTTTGTATGGGGAATGTCAACTGTAGTCCCTATGTATATTTCCTGTGTTATGCCTTACCGCGGCTGTGTAATTCCACCGGGTTTGCAGTTATGGGTGCCATCTTGGTCGTACGCTTGTCCATCCATGAGAATTGCCTACTGGACACTGGTATAGGGCTGTACACATTTCACACCTGCATTTAGCATTCTCCGGTGGATGCTTTGCATTATTAGTGGGGAGTAAGGCAGGTGCTACGCCCACATCCCTCCCACGGGGCGGGACAAAGGATTACCTGCCAAATGACACCGAGCCCTGTTTCTACATACCCAGGATCCCTTGACTGCAACAGTCGACAGTACCCATTACACATCCTTCATGTGTGCGGGACTGTGATGTGGACGCACTTCTATGGACTCAGAACCCTGGGGATTTCTGTGCATATGTGCTGCATTTCATGGACAGCTATCATCAACATTGAACACGCTTGCGGTGCATATGTGTAGCTGTGACGTGGTCACGACAATCGGTTCACGTGGGTGATGACGGAGGCTGGCACGCATTCCGTACGGGAAAATTTTTGGGTCCTACAATGGACACCAATGTGCATATGTAAAGTGTAGAGCTTGTCGGACTGTGTCCGTGTGGCCAGTGGGTTTGACTGCTGCTGTGTGTTCACCAATCGCGGATGTCTGCTTGACTACCCATAGTGTGTAGTGCTACGGAAACCATGTTTTCCGAGACCGTAACCAAATGGTGTACATCCAATGTTGCAGGTTAACAACCGCTTTAATTAATCCCCAGAGGTCCCGGTTGGGAAGTATCGCCACTTTATTGTCGGAACGACACCTCCAGACTAGGTAAATCACGGGCACTTTGGCCCGGTCTTACGGCCATTTGCAAGTGTAATTAGCAGACACGTGTCAATACATGTATGATAATACATATTGTCATGCCGAAGTTAATCTATGTTATTTGGACAATGGCTTCTGCTATTGACATCCGTTGCTGTGGGTGTTGCCGGTTACCATACACATGGCTTTCTCAAAGGCAGAATTCACAATTCTGAACACTACTGTGGTCTCCTTTAAGGACCCTGAGCCAGTGGTCAACAGTACTGCAGCCACTGCATCACTTACATATGCCGTCTACCGGTACCTACAGGACTGCATGGATCAGGCATTCCCTTACCCAACTGTGGTTCATTGTACCAATGCCAAGCATCCAGTGTGGTGTACCCCAGCCATACACAAGCTGTACAACGAGGAGGTGGCTACTACAAGGCGGAGCAGACACCTTGTGAGGTATGACACCCTTGGTCATTATATGTGTAGAGCTACAGGCTGTCATGACATGGTCCGGGGCACGTTCCACAGATATATCTACATGGACCTGGCTGACAATCATACAGCCTTCATTTGCTATGCTGGACACCTGGGAGGTCACTCCCACATATGCTCTGACTGGGTTCACGATGATGTGGAGTTTACTCAACATACACACATTGCCAAAATACGGGCTGACAGGTTCGGTGAGGACATCTCCACACCCTCCCCCCCACATGAAGAGATGTCTGTACCGGCGGTTTGTGGTCCCCGAATGTTCTGTGACGCACGGGTGGGACATGCTCTCTCCAGGGTAGTGAACATAGCATCCATGGGACCAGCTGGTGACCCGACTGTGTACTCCACGATCTCATTGAGGAATTAGACCCACAGTTAGGACAGCTGTTTCTTTGTAGCCTCACCTCGGGTAACGTACCTGGGTTGTGTCGCACGGCGACTGTAGTCCCACGTCACAGGGCCAATGCCTCCACTGACCCTGGTTATTACTGTCCCATTACCATGAGGAGACCTATCTGCAAAGACATGGGAAGGGATCATAGTGCGCTCGTAGATGATGGCATAGGGGACCTGCATACTTTGCATCCAACACGGTTTGGCTTGGTCAGGGGCGGTTCATGCGTTTAAAGCATGGTTGACGTTAGGACAGTCACCGAGGCCATTGATGGGGTCTTGCAGTCCATACAGCCTACCTCGACCTGGCAAAGGCCTTCAACACAATACCCCTCGGTATCATTGATAAACCCATCGGCTTGGATGTGAACACGCATATCGCAGGATGGGTTGTAAACTGGCTATGTGACACGGCCCACGGTCATAGTTGCTGGCAGCATGTCGGACCTACTGCCTGTCGCAGGCGGTGTCCCACGGGGCTCTTCCCTGGGTCCACTCCTCTTATACATCTACATTTCCACAGTACAGGCACACACAGGGGTGTTATGGGCGACATTGTTTGTAGATGACTGCGAAACGGGTGCCATAGTGGGACGGACATCTGACACGGATATCCTTCAAAGGGGCCTCCCAGATATGCATATCTGCTGTCAGGGACATGGCCTACAGCTAAATGCAAGGTAATGCAACATCATACCTGTCGAGGAGAACTAGGTCACCCCTGTCCAGCATATGGGTGGCAGTCCACTGAGCGCAGGGGTGATTACCAGGGATCAGGGGACAGAGGTTGTCGGTCACCATTCGTTCAACACACACGTTGCTATCGTGGTTCAGTGGGACTTCTACATTGCCCACCTGTTTGTGCAGGGATTCACATCTAGATCAGGGTAGGTCATTGTCTCCTTGTACTCATTACGTGTTACACCTATGATTGACTACATTGCCCCATTCGGAGGGTATCTGACCCGACACCTACAGCAGCTGGGAAGGCCTCATAGGTTAATTGTCATACAGATGCAGGGTGTCATGGATTTGTGTAATGCTGCCCCACTGTTAGGACCCTGCTCCATTCGGTCACATACCTCTTGTTCAGTGTTGACCTGTGCCTGACATACGAGGCCATGTCGACCCATATGTCATGTCTATGCTTCACCTACTGTATCTACATCCCTCGGAACCACAAGGGCAGGTGACGTGAACCTTGACGCGGTCATTAATAGGATGTGTTGGAGTGACACATATCACCCAGACACTCACTATGCTGTGGATCTACATCACAGTACATGTGAGGCAGAGATCCTTGCTAGCCTTGTTCGGGGGTATGTTGTCCGTTGGATGGGGGATTGCAGATATAGGCCAGGGATTACATCATTATCACTGCTTGACAGAGGTACGGCAATATCATAAGCATTTTATCTCCGGACTGGAAGGTTGGCAAAGGAATCCTAACTATGGTGTAGGGTTATGGCTGAACTTGGGTAGATAGCCTACCCTGTACCTATGGACCTATGAACCTATATTCATAGTTTGTCCCATTTACACTTGTCTATCCCCTATCCTCTTTCTCATGTGTATATTTCTGTGGCACGTGATTGTCCTCTGTATTACCTGCAGGTATGCTGTCTACAGTGCACATACGTCACGGTTGATTACAGTGTATCTGTGTCCCTACCACTGTGATACTGAGGACTACCACACATCCTTCACAACATTACATGCATATGTCCATTCTATTCTTCTTTGGCCTATGGGGGGGTGTTAAGGCAACGGTTACACGTGTCCCTGTTTGTGCACGCTTCATGGTGGTGTTTGACCAGCCTCCGTTGCGGTCGTGGGTTGGACGGTAGTGTTGCTGTGTGTTTGGCATGTGTTTTCATTGCCGGTACATCTGTGGGAGGTGTGGTTGGCACATGTTCCTCTTTGCAGTGCCCCATCCTGGGGTTTTGTGTCACGCATCTGCACTTGGCACGTGCCATATGTCCTGTGCTATTCCCACAGTCGTGTATGCCTTCATGCATTACTACTGCGTGTTACTGGCTGTTTGTATGTGGTACACATGGTGATTGTGGTGGTTGGCTTGACCTATTCCCATGCTAGGACATACACATCTGTCAATTAAGTTGTTTAAATCAGACTGTAACACTCATTAGGCTTTTCAAAATGACAGTCAATAACACAGGAAGCTCAGTTTCACAACGTTTTAATAGTGTGCACCAGGAGGCAAATAACTATGCAGTACAAGTATAGAGTTTTGTCTGACTCTATACAAGAAACAGCTGTATGAGTATTGTGTTTACAATCAGCTTTTGCCCACCTTAATGATGTGGTCAGTCACAGGGCATTTACATCACTATAGTCCACAATATTGTATTCCTACAACGGTGCTAAGGTAATGCTTATTAAATGTTTTCCCATGAGAATAGCACAGCCTTGCAAGGCACCTAGTCAATTAGAATGTCCTTCTGTAAATTCTGCTCTGTCAAGGTTCCAAGCCTGTTCGGATACAATAGTCAGTTCATTTCCTACTAGGTTCCTTTGTCTCTCTGGTGAGCAGCTGTACTCTATCTTCGATAGAGCTCACAAGGCCATCCTCCTCAGTGGAAGGATGAAAGATATACATGTACATACATTTATTATTCTCTAACCCAGCAGATAATTAATGCTGAATGACATACGCCTGCTGAACTGGTTACTGCCAGGGTCAGGGTTCGATCACACTGCAGCTACACTACAGGCAATTACATGCATGATAAGTTCTACTGCCATATTGTAAAATAGAATAATATGCATTATACACTATTTGCTTCTAAACTAGCACGTCATATATGTTTAGATATATATTTTTCTAACATTCTCCCTCCTTTGATTGCTTTTATTCTATCCAGAAACATATACAACATTATTTCATTCCCTAGCCTCTTCCTCTCTGGAACTTTTAACTAGGCAAGTCATTTGTTGTACATTTCAGAAAGGATTTCATTTGGTATTAACAAATCCCACTCCAGGTCTTGATACATAGTCTCGGTTACAGATCGTCAACAGAGTCCCTGACTAATACTTTCATACAAGGTATCCCGCAACAGACACATGCTCCCAATATGAGCAGAACAACACAAATGGCAATCAAGATATTCAGTATGAGTGAACCCCATCCACCAAATGGTTTCTGGAAATAGTTCGTCAGTGGGTTTGGGCCTGGTTCCGCCATGGCTGATACCTGCTGTATTACCTCTAGGTGGTCGTTGATATCGTGCTTATTATGTGGTACTTAAACACAGCAGTCTTCTTTGATAAGCGTGCGTACCACTACTCCGCCAGGGTGCAGTCATGAGCCATTACATTTTGTGGCACAACAGTTCTCATTGCATTCAGTTCATCAGTCACAAGTTCGAGAGTGGAAAAGTCGCATTGCTCATTACTTCGAGAGGTTTTGACAACTTCCTCAGTTCCCTGATTGATTTCACTGCTCCATAAGCTGGGATTGTTCCAGCCCAGGATATAACACTGTCACTCAAGTCCATATGAGTCAATTTTCCTTTATCTCTTGCAGAAGAATGATTTTTCCAAACAGCTTCCATTTCACCCACTGGATTAGTAGGTTTCTCAACTGAGTTCCCAGTTCTTCGAGCTATATCTCTTACATTTCGTTTCGTACCCAGAGGCAATTCTGCAGTATGTCATATGGCTGGAGCCAGATAACCCAAAAAACAACTGCCGGACCAATTCTCAGGTAACCATTGATATGCTTTTTCCCACAAACAAAATAACAATATTCTACTTTACTACTGATGCGGGTTAACTCTGCATGTAACATTTTCCTGTCTATAACAGACAACTGTTTATACAATTCAGGATGTTTCTGCACATCTTTCCACGTTGTTCTCATTAAGCTTAAATACAAATCATGAATGGTGCTACAACTAGTACTGTAATCTTTGGCTGTTATATGACATTTGTAAGACACAGTTATGTTACAATTACTCCCACCAACTTGGACTGTATCATGTTTATGAAAACAAACAATTCCTTTTTGTGTAACAGGTAAGTACAGTGCCACTTTGTCCTGTGATCTCACAGAACCTGTATCAAAAGGTAGATATTCACAAGTCTCAATCTATCCCCAAGGGACAGCATACATCGAAAGTCCTCCATATGATGTAGGTATGGCAGTACAAACCCAGCAATTTGAAATGTTCATAGTCTGTACATGCACACGCGTCATGGCTAGGTATGTGTTGAGGTTTGGATGCCAATCTGTGGCCAGTTCATCACGTCTCACTATTTGTATCTGTGTAGTTATATGCAGGAAAGATCCCAGCAAAAGTAAAGTCACCACAAACATGGTTAATAGGTGTATGATCAGTAGGACAGTAAACCAATGTCTTTGGGGTTGCTTTGTATTGTTATACACTCTGCCCCGGGTGATTCTGTCTCTATGGTATATCGGCTACAACATGTAAATCAGACTGGATATTCTTTACCGGTTTGAAAAGGGTCAGGTGAACCCAGGACGACCTTTCCGCAACCTTTACTGCAGTAGGCGTTGCCAACAGTACCTGGTACGGACCTTCCCACGTTGGACTCGTCCGGTTACTTGTTTGGATAACAGTCAACCACACCCAGGATACTGGAGTCAGCTCTGCATCCGGCTTCGCTTGTTCTTTATCTGAAAAAGAGTTTAACTGCAAAACAGTGTTATTGGTTAACAATCCTCTCATGTAACTGGCTAATGAGCCATCGACCTCCAGCTCTGCAGGCATGACAGCTTTCCACTGTGGCACATAATATGCCATTCCAAATACTACTTCAAAGGGGGTCAAACCCTTTACATTTGGAACTGTTGTCATGCTCAGCAATGCTAGAGGTAGACAGCAAATCCAATTCGTCTGGGTGTCACTCATCAACCTCCTCAACTTATTTCTCGATCCCATTGTACCTCGCCACCAGTCATGCTGACTGTGGGTTGTACGATGCAATGATTATTCAAGGAAATCCCAAATAATCCCCAGGTTGCTGGATTGTCTGGTTCACAAAATGTGTTCTATTGTCACTGTAGCTTCTTTCCGGTATGCCAGATCTAGGGATACTTTATTTTACTGGGACCTTTGCCGCTGTTGCTGCATCCGGATTCCTGGTTGGAAATGCTTCTACCCATTTTGAAAACATATCTATAATCACTAAACAGTATTTCTTCCCTTCACATTTATTCAGCTGTATAAACTCCATACAAATAGTATGGAACGGATATGGTGGTGTAGGGAAACTCACTCGCTTCGGTTGAAATGCTCCCTGTGCATGATGTTTACTGCAAATATGACACGCTGCTCAAAATGTTTGTATGTGGTTCCTAATTCCGTATGTTAGGAATATTCTGTTAACCAACTGTACCATCCCCCCTGTTGAGACATGGCTCTACCCATGGCTCAACAAAGCCGCATATCTGAATAAATTAGACGTTAATATTGGCTTTCTCACTTTGGAGATGTACAGTCCGTCTTCAAGGATTGCTCCTCGTCTTACCCACGACTGCTTTTCTGCTTTCGTAGTTGATGTTTGCATTGTTTCTAACATTTCTAAATCTAGAATCTCTGAGGATTGTCATTCCTCATTCAAAAAGACACTTTCTGAGTGTGAGGCTGCTTGTTTTGCAGCTGCATCAGCTCGTGCATTACCTTTCGTAATCTTATCCTGTTGCTTTGTATGAGCTGCACATTTACAATTAGCTACTTTAGTAGGTAACTGAATGGGATCTAATAAATTCAAGATCAATTGCGCATGATTAATCGGTTTACCAGTGGATGTTATCATTCCCCTATTCTTCCACTGCTGCGCATAAACATGCACTGTAGAGACAGCATACTGACTATCGGTATATATGTCCACACATCTGTTTTTCGCTAGAGTGCAAGCACGTGTTAAAGCTATCAATTCAGCTGCTTGAGCAGACAAGTTATGCTGCAGGGGTTGGGCTTCTACAATCTCAATATCAATAACTACTGCATAACCTACTTGATTCTTTCCTGTAGGACTCTTTCTACATGATCCGTACACATAAACTGTCACCTCTGCATCATCTAAGGGTATATCAGTAATATCCTGTCTGGGTAAAGTTATTTGCTCCATTTCCTGTAGGCAACTGTGTGGTGTGCCATACACAGGTGTCGGACGTGACGTTGATGGGTTTAATGTTGTACAATGTTCAATCACCATATGAGGTTGACTCAGGGGTATGGTCAAACAAGAAAGATGTCTAGCACGGGTCAGGAATGCTATTTTCTCTTGCAGCAAAATTATCGCAACTGCATGAGGCACTCTCACAGTGAGAGGGTGGAATAATACCATTGATGCCGAGGCCTGTACTGCCATGGCTGCTGCAACAACTGCCTGTACACAATGTGGCAATGACCATGCCACTGGGTCCAACTGCGATGAGTAGTAAGCTATGGGGCGTTGCTTACTTCCATGCTGTTGCATCAAGACTGACGTCATATATCCCTGCTTACAATCTACAGTCTGAAAACATCTGTTATGATTATTCGAGACCTAAAACAGATGTTGAAGCTATCAATCGTTTTAGTCTGCAGAAAGCTGTTTCTGCTACTGGAATCCAGTGTAGTATATCTTGTGCTGCCATAGGTGTATTAAAGATTAAAGCAGACAATAGAGCCGATTCAAAAGCATAGTTTGGTAACCAGCTTCGACAAAAGTTAGTCGGCCCAGGAAGGACATCATTCCCTTCTTGGTAGTTGGCTTGGGTGCTTGTGAAATTGCTGCCTTCCTATCTTCATCTAATGTTCTACCCTCCTTGGATACCACATATCCCAGGTACTTGACCTGTATTCTCCGAAGTTGCAATTTATGCTTGTTTAATTTATGTCCCTGTTCTGCTGAATATTTCAATAATGCTATTGTATCTTCCCTACATTGCTGCTGGGTAGGGGCCGCAAGCAGGATATCATCCACATAAAGTAGAACTTGACTGCCCCGGGTGGAGTAAACCCCGGCATGTTGCTAGCCATCTCCTGTGCGAATATCGTTGGACTTTCACAGTATCCCTGCGATAGCCGGGTATGGCTGTATCTGTTACCCTGAATGTAAATGCAAAACAATACGGACTATCTGGATGTATAGGTATTGAAAAGGAAGCATAGCTTATATGTACCACGGTAAGATACTTCTGTTGCGGGTTCATAGCATTCAATATAGTGTGTGGGTCTGGCACCATCGGTACCCTAGGTATTATTGCATGATTTACAGCTTGTAAATCCTGTACCATCCGCCATTCCCCATTTGCTTTTCTATCAGGAGATACAGGGGTATTGCATGGTGAATAGTGATTACTTTGTGGATGGGGAATTCCCTCTGTGACTTTCCGGATATCTTCCGGTGTCCACGGTCTATACACTAAGGGAGTTGGGTCCTGGCCTTCCTGTCCTGCCTGAGGGTTCGGTACTTCAATTAATTGACAGATTTCCTCACTCTGTTCTAGTGACTCTCTTCTTAGTTGAGTGTCCCTAGGTGTTTTACGTGTTCGGGATGTGGTTTCAATAGCTTCTCTTACAATTGGTCGTTGTGATACCTCTGTTGCCACAGGATAACGTGGGGGGGACTAGCCTGCCCTCCCGCTTCATATCCTGGATGTGGTATCGGAGGGGGTGCCGTCGCTACTACTGTATTATTATCTTCTTTGTCTACGTATGATGCTTTCGCATTTTTAGTCTTCTGTTCCCTTCGGTTCACTACCTCAATCCACCTATGTGCTTGAGGGATACCCAATTGTCGCTGTTTTTTAGCCTGCACTTCAACATCTGCGTCACATTTTAAGTGATTCCAATGTTTCACTAATGATATTTTGTCTAATATACCATCAATGTCATATTTATTACCCCATTTTGCAGAATATCTCACATTATGTGCTCTCTGCAATTGCATATACTTCGCATCACCCGTCAAACGCGGATCTCACGATCTCTTAGTGCACTAATCTCCCATGTCTTCTAAACGACTGTTACGTAACCCTTCTCTCGTACCACATGGTATCTCCTTCCCTGTATCCACTGTAGTGTCTACAATGACTATTTACTCTACTCTGTGTTCCCCTGATCTATGTCCAAATGTAAAACTACTTGGATTGGTCTTCGACCTGCTATCACAACTGTTAACAGAAACACAATGTAGCCTGGTCCCTGATCTACAACAGAGACAAAGAGGCAAACTCTCCTTACCTGAGCCTCCCGTTTATGACTGCACGTTTTCTTCTTGGGATCCAGTTTTCCGCTTTTCAGCCACAGATCAGACAGTGGACAGCCTCTTTACACACAACAATTCAGTCGGAGGTCTTTTCACTCAAGAAGAACCATTTAGGCAACTTCTCCTGCGCAGATGTCTAACCACCCATGCACTCTGACCTGTAGCTTACCAAGGGAATTCCGGCTAAGAAGGACCACAATGTCAAATAAGTTGTTAAAACCAGACTGTAGAAATCAGTAGGCTTTTCTAAATGACAGTCAATAACACAGGAAGCTCAGGTTCACAACGTTTTAGTAGTAGGCAAAAAACTATACAGTACAAGTATAAGAGTTTTGTCTGACTCTATACAGGAAGCAATTTGTTTATATAGTGTTTACAATCAGCTTTTGCCCACCTTACTGACGTGGTCAGTCACAGGGCATTTCCATCACTATGGTCCGCAATATTCTATTCATATGAGGGTGCTGAGGTAATGCTTTTAAAATGTTTTCCCATGAGAATAACACAGCCTTGCAAGGCACCTGGTCAATTACAGTGTCCTTCTGTAATTGTTGCTCTTTCAAGGACCCTGGACTGTTCTGATACAATAGTCAGTTCATTTCTTAATACGTTCCTTTGTCTCTCTGGTAAGGAGTTGTACTCTATCTTCGATAGAGCTCACAAGGCCATCCTCCTCAGTGGAAGGGAGGAAGATATACATGTACATACATTTATTTTTCTGTAACCCAGCAGATAATTAATGCTGAGAGACATAAGCCTGCTGAACTGGTTACTGCCAGGGTCAGAGTTCGATCACACTGCAGCTAAGCTTCACCAATTACATGCATGATCATTTCTACTGCCATATTGTACAGTACAATTCAATGCATTATATAGTATTTTGCTTCTAAACTGGCACTTCATATGTGTTTCTATATATATTTTTCTAACAACATCCATCCGGCCATATGCATGTTGTTCCGTCCTTTACCTTGCCCATGGGTGTTTGGCCATCCGGCAACGCTACTCTCCACATGTGATGTCCCACCTTCCCCTTCTGTGCCTGTGGCACCCTGTTAGGACGTCCTGTTTGGTAGGCACATGTTCCGCTATATGTGTTTGACTTGTCTGCATAGCTAATCATCGGTACGGTGGTTCAACATCCTGACTTGTCCACATGTGTACAGTTATGTGCACCGTGGCGTGTGCAAGCCTATAGGGTTTGGACGGGTCCATACCACATGCGGGATGTACACATTCTGCCGACACATTCACATGCAGCCATTTGCATATCTGTACCTGAGGTGGGTTGGTGACATGTGGGGTACATATTTGCCCGCGTGGCACTGCCTAAGACAATACTTCTTACCACATTTCAGGTATGCCCATTGTGTGTAGGTGTGTAGCTGCGCAAGGCTGCTAGCTGGGTTGGGTGCACGGTCGTACATGGGTGGGAGTTACATGCTATAATGGGGCTATTGTGTATTACATTTGCATGCATGGGTTCTGCTTCTGGATATTACGCTTAGACATACGCCGTCCTGTGTATGCGATGAACACGTTGCTGGGTGTGGTACATGTTGCTATGCACATGTTTGCCTGTGTTTAGGGTATCTTGGTTCCTTCCTGTTGTTATGTCGACACGGCTACCCGGCTGTGTACTCTCACTACTGCTTGTGACCATTATGGTTGCCACCTTTTCCAATGCCCATAGTGGGACATCTTTTGTGGAAACATCGGATTTTGCAGGACAACACATACCCACAGCAAGTAGAGATGACAGAACTTCACTTTTTTGTCATAATATACGTTTATTCTTGTAGCATTTGGGTTCCTTATTTTGTTTCTTATGCCATGTATGTGTTTCATATACAAAATATATGTTTTATGCTACTATTAGAGGTATATTGAGGGAATATGTTTGTCTGGAAATCTCAGGTCATTTGCCATTTTTCGATTTTTGGCGGGACACAACTGTCAAATGAGGGACTGTCCATAGCAAAGTGGGACAGTTGGTAACCCTGGTGACCATGCCCATGTCGCTACTAGGGTTGCCACCTTTTCAAATGGCCAAGGTGGGACATTTTCGGGACTCACATCAGATTTTACAGGCCGACACATACCCACGGTCAGTACAAAGCATAGAACTTAACTTGTTTGCCTAAATAAAAGCTTATTCTTGTAGCAGTTTAGTTGCTTATTCTGTTTCTTGTGACATTTAGGTATTTTAGTTACGGAAATAACTATTTTATGCAACTATTACATAAAATATGGGACATAATTATGTCCTACAATCTTAGGACATTTGCCGTTTTTAATATTTTTTATCGGGACACAACTGCCCATAGAGGGACTGCCCCTCGCAAAGTGGGACAGGTGGTAACCTTAGTCGCTACTCCTATGTCGGTGCGGCGCGCTGACATGCTGCGGTACACCTTCTCTGGGTATGCCCACTGACAGTGCATTGCGGGACGAACACGGTATTACGCGTATCCTTTGTTCCTTGGACGGGTACACTTAGGGCTTCGTGGGTTGTGTTTGCTTCTCCGTTTTGTTGGGACGGGTACTATGTTGCATACTCTGCGTGCATTTCATTCTGCACGGGCCCTGGCTGGTGCCATTACTATTATGGGCGGACTGTGGCAGTCAGCACTTTAGGTTGCTCATCGCCTGCCGGCTTAGCCACGCCTCCGGACGCATCCTACTTGGGCTCGCTCACGTACACTACGCACGTGTCTGTGGTTGTGGCGCGCACTCATTACTATGCATATGGCGCTACTACGCCGACTATTCACTGCACCGCCGGCGCAGGCCTTACACCGGCCTTGCACCGGGCTTCATGAATCCCGGGGCCTGTTTATTAATTCACACTGTCTTATTCTGTCAGCTCTGATGTTAGTAGTGCTAATATCTAAAAAATGTCCCTGACAATGTCTGGATTATTCCCTGATTCTTTTGAGATTTCTCCCTGATTTTTTGAGTGCTATACTAGACAAGGAAATTGAGCTTGTAGTATTGCTTTATGACTTTTATTTTTCCAAGCTAGGATTTTCAAACCTGCTTATATCAAGACTGTACCTAGAAATGCTATTAATTGTGAAACAAAGATACATGGTAAATGCAGCAATACATTTGTAGGAAAAATAAACATGAAAACTGGAGTTAAGGGCCTTCCCTGTACTTAAAATGAATGTTCTGGATATCATTTCTCAAAAAGAAATGTACTTGTTAATAGTACATCAGCCCCCTAATAAAAAAACAAAACAAATGATAATAATTTAATCACAAGCAAGAGATTCCCTGGTTCGATTCTCAAATAAGATGCCTTCTGTATGGAGTCTGCATATCCTCCCTGTATTCACGTGGGTCCTCCCACATTCCAAAGGCATATGATGGGTGGATTCATTGAAAACTCTGAACTGACCATAAGTGTGAGTGTGCAGACGAAGTTGTGGTATGGAAGACCAGTCATGGCCTGGATAACCACCCACCGGTGTGAATCTTGGCTCCAGATCATTGCACTGTTGAAGTAACATCCTGACCCCATGTGTAAAAATGGGAAAAGGAGTTGTGGGTGGATGGATGGATGGATGGATGGATGGGATAATAATAAAATCAATTAGTCCATCTGAGAAGTTATGATCAGTTTAATTCTATTAGTTACTGCAGAGTAAGGAACATGTGATACTTGACAAAAATTTAATACAAATATTCAGACATTAGTGTTTTTTTTTCACTCTCCTATATTCACACTTTCCACAGGTCAGAATTATTTTTGCTTTATTTGTTAACTAGTAGTAATACTGGAGTACTACCTTGAGCCCAGCACAAACCTCCTTGTTAGCAATGCTTGCACTACAAATGCAACAAAAAGTCTCTAGATAAGTCCATTGCTAAGAGTAATTTAGGTGTTTCAGTGAATCAGTCGGGTAACAGCTATAAATCTTTGCATCATGGATGAAAAGGTGTGGAACTGATATTTACTATTTGCATGATATCCTTTTGTGCTGTTAAATGACAAGATCTATCAACCAGAAGGGAAATATATCTGAACACAGTTTAGGAGTACAATGAACAAGTTAGTTTTAACACTTACAAAGTGTATTGCTATAATTCCCAGAGCAAACATAAAGACCTAAAGGAATGGAGTCCGGAAGCTTTTGGCATAGAATTTCATGGCCACCTTAGCTTGTTACAACACACCCTATTCAAAGAGAGTGGTCAGTCTCTGTCAGTCTCCAGTTAACGTTTGCTAATGGGAACTGGTGAAGCTTTACAGGTGATTCCAAAAGGCAAAAAGGGCTCACCTTGCCAAGTTATTTTGGATTTGTACATCGAGTAGGTTAGCTGATGTATAAGGCCAAAGTGATTGTGAAGGCTGCCAGCCTAGCCAGATAGAATTTTATAGATAATTCTGTCATCTGTAAATATTAATGTGAACCACAGGCTTGTTGTTTTAAATGGAAAAAACTGCTGTAGGGAAGCTAAGTCAAGCATTTTATGACTGTATTTGATCTTTAAAGTTGGCTCCGGCTGGTCTGGATGAAGACATTCATTCTATTGTTTTAACCAAGAGTTAAATTGCTAGATTTAAACATGCAAACATATTTTATTGCTCTACTTCCTGACCATCTGCAAGATAACAAAAGGAGATGTTAAGAATGTAAATGTAGTTTCTGTTAGCCTGGGAACTCAGGGAAGTGTGAAGAATGATGTAATGGGAACCAGGAATATGATTTTAAAAACAGAGAATTAGAGGGCATTAAGCATTTTTGTCTTGACCATCCAACTCATCAGCACACTGCCTGTGTTCTATATGTAAGTTATCTTAGACTTGTGTTTTCTCTTAGAAATAGCTAGAAACTTGAAAGATTAGACTAAGTGTTTTTCTGTGATGTCAGAACTGTACTACTAAATTATTTTAAGTATTTCTCTGTGATCTATGAACTCTTGACTAGCACTGTGCAGTAGAAAGCATTGTTTTGTGTTTTTATTATTTATTATTAAATATATTTAAACCTTTCAACTGTGACTGTTTTGTGTAGAGATAAGTTAAGCTGTTAAGATTACTTGCATGCCTTTGGTAAAATTGTACAAAGCCACTCCTATAGCTTTAGCCCTGGGCGATACTACCAATTGGATAACAATATTGCACAGTAATAACTGGATACCCTTTTGAGGGCCTTTAAGTAGCTGAGAAATATTAGCTGGGTGGTGGCAGTGATTTCTACTGTACAGTCTAGGCAAAAGGGGCACAGCTGGAGAACCTTTGCCAGCCTTCCCCATAAGTGTCTGTGTGGTTGTATAAACTCTTTTCTCAAAGTGTGTGTGTGTCAGCTACTTGGGCAGGGACACAAAGCACTGGTTGAACAGAGAGTGTGCTGAAGATTTTAGCTTGCCCAGCGGGCTGAGATCTGGACCCTATAGCCGTGCCAGTGGGGAGTCTTATTGGAGACCTGGAGAGCAAGGGAACAACCAGACCTGGACTGACTGTGATCTGTGTGTGCTCATAAGGGAAATTGCACTTTACTGTGTGTATTTGTTATCTTTTCCTCCTATATGAGATGCCCCTCACTGGTGTAGTGTGAGGATTGAGGCTCCTTGATTGCTGGGCCAGGGCACGGGTGTCACAGTGATGATGAAGCCCATTGAAATAAAAGAGATCATTGGTGAACCAGAAGCTGCAAGCTCTCCATGGAATTAGATACCACAAGCACTACCAGTGGGGAATTCAGATTGTCTCTATAGTACCTATTTCCACCTACAGGTGGGGTTGTTTTGCTGGCATAGGGAGTCAGAGGAGCCTGCCTGGGAACACAAGCATGTGCTGAACAGGATAGAGAGCTCTATCTATGGAACATCTCCAGGACCAGCTTATTTACTGTCCTTTGAAAAAGAAGATTCCATTCCCTGGTGGGCTACCCCTTCCTAAATCCATGTCCTTCCTCTAGGTTGTAGTCAATACAGGCATAGCAGGAGTGCTGGCCATCATGACTGCATTTACCAGTCCACCCTACAGAAGGATCTGTGGACAGAAGAAGCTGTGGAGCTGAGTGGGTTCACAGAATTTGAATGATTTATCAGTATAACTATGCTGTAGGAAGTCAATAATCTCCCTTCTGCCTCACATATTTCTCTCCCCTTGCCCCCTCCACTGTCAGCCTGACACTTATCCTCTTTATCTTCTTACCTTCTACTTCAAAAATATTACCTCCAAGGAAAATGAGTACATTCCAAAAAAACAAATCATATTGAGGCATGACCTTTTTTAGATAATTTGACTCTCTAGTTCATATACCATGGCAGAGAACTTAAAATCATACTCTGTTTCACATTTACAACCTATGTCTCACATCAAACCTCATGCTCATAGGTTAATAGGTGTATACTAGGCTAACACCCACTAGGGTATTTATATGCCTAGTCATGCAACCCAAAAGTGACCCAAAATTTGATTTACATAGGGGTGATGTACTGATTGCCTCTGTCCATCAAGTGCATAGACACCAGAACAGGGTTGAATTTCTGATAACACATCCATTGGTCCAAGTTGCACTTCAAGAGGTTTAGGGAGGACCTCTGCTTCACATGGATATGGAGCCAGTTCCAGAGAATGATATTTCTCTTGAGAAATATTTCTGTCCCTCCACAATGTCCTATTTATGTTAGAAGCAAAATTTAGGTATTTTGATTTAGTAGTTCTGATGTTGTTTCTTTAGCAGATGGGCAACATTTTCATTAAAACGAGGTCCAGGGATGCCTTGTATGTCATGCAAAAATCACCTTTCAGTAGTCTGTATCATACAGAGTAAAGAGACAGATCTTTGAGGTGATCAGCCTAGGACATTTTGTTTACTACCTGTATTATTTTTGTTAAGGAATCTTTGTGGATGTAGCTGTGGCTGCATATGTCTGGTCAGCTACATACCAAAGGGGTCTGATGAGGGCTGAGTACATTGGTACAATGACCTCATTGGACTTAGATGCCATAAGATACCCATAAGATGAGCAACATAAAAAGATGTTGTAACTACCTTGGACACTTGATGGTTGAGGGCTAGGTAACTATCTACATGAGTTGCCAGGATCAATTTTTAGGGATATTTTATTGATGACATAGTTTCTTAGAATAGCTGACTCCCCATGTGGTACTATAATGCATTTCTTGGCACTGAGTTTTAAGCCATGGCACTGAGCATTTGTTTGTGTTATACCTTCCTGAAGGATGTTCCCGTCTTACTGCTCCCAGTTTGCAATCATCTCTGATCTTGGTCAGCCAGTGGCCTTTGATATTGGCTTTGACCTCTGAGAAGCAGATACCAAAGAGGAGATGGCCCAACTCTGAGGCACTCCAGTGGTGACTGCCCTCTTTTTAAAGGTTGCCTCACCAATCCTAATGACTGTGATTTTACCCATGAGTCATCTAGACAGCATCTATCCAGCATATTATAAAGGGGTTTATGCTTAGTTCTGTAAATTCATTGACAATGGCCAAGTGGGATATTCTATCAAATGCTTAAACCAAATCTAGGTAAGCAGTATGCATTGCTTTCCCCTCATTCATTGCCTTAATGACATTTTCAAAGAAGTCCACTAGGTTCAGTAAGCATGAACTTCCTTTGACAAAGCCAAACTGGGATGGATCCAGTGGCTGAAGATCTCCTATATTCTTGTTGACAACTCCCATGATAATTCTTTCCATGGCTTTGCAAATAAGACTAGTCATACTAATGGGTCTCTTGTTTCCAGGATCTGTTGAAGGCCCTTCTTTATGAAGGGGGAGGTCCCGATAAGTCATATCCTGGACAGTTCAGGAGACATCCTAGGATGTTATCGATGCCTATTGAGGCTGAGATTTTGGCTTTAGTGAGCTCAGCCAGTACATGCTGCCTAGTTATAGTTGAAGGGGTTATGTTTGAAGATATTTATTTGGGGGTGGCTGGAGTAAGAGTTGGTTAAAAATGGAACTTAATTTTTCCACTATCAGGTTTGCTATATCACTATGCTTGGTGAATATGGCACTATTAACAACCAGTTTACAATATTACTTTGTACTGCCCTTGAGGTTTCTGACATAGATGAAGAAGTTTGTGTGGTTATCTTTCACCTGAGAGGCTATCTTAACTGCAAACTTGACTTTGTGCAACCAAATTAGCCCTCTTAAATGCATATTTAGTTTCATGAGAGTTTTTCATCGTTGATGGAATTACCATTCATGGTTTTTGCCATATTTTTTTTTCCTTTTGTTATATATCCTGCTTAATTTTGGATGCCACCAGGATGGTTTGTTTTGGGATCCATCCTGAGCTTGCCTCCGGTAATTACAGCAGCGTTTCTGGACCCATTGACATGGTTGTACAGATTTCCTGAGAGAAATTCAGCATAGGCTTCTGTGTTGCCGTGATGAGGAGGGGCACTGAATTTTGGCAAACCATCTCTCGGTGAAAGGTAGTTTGCCTTGGAATTTCTGTTAACTGTTGCTGGTTTTACCTGGCTTACAGAGTTGATTTTTGATTTCAAAGGACACAGCTTTATGGCCAGACCTTACCAGGGAAGACAAGAAATTAAGGCATTTGGGGGGGGGGGGGGTGCAGCATTCTCCATTTTAGTGAATATGAGGTCCAGTATGTCAAAGCCTCTAGAGGGAGTTTTCACTATTTGGTCACTGTTTGGTCAAGGGATTTTGTTTGTACAAAGTCCAGGAACCTCTTTTCCTGTTGACTTGAGGCCATGATGGATTCTTCATCTATAGAGGGATAATTAAAGTCTTCTATGCGTATGGTGTTAGGTTGAATGCTAAGTGTCTCATTTCGGTCCAAGTATGCATTGTGAGCTTCTTGAGACATGGAGGGTGAAACATAGCTGGCTAGGGTATGGTACAGGATTTTGTGTATGGTGATCTGCACGTCAAGTAACTCCAGCACTCCATCCTGTTTAACCACCCAAGAGGTATGCTTGTTATTTATGTATATAGAGACACCTCCAGCTTCATCACTTGTCTGTGCACCTACTCATCTAAAAATGTGGAAGACACTGAAACCTTCCACTTTAAACCACGTGTTAGTAACTGCACAGATGTCTATGTTCTTGAGTGTGATGAGGGCTGGAGGAAGTGTAGACTTTTATTTAGGCTCCTGGCATTGATTAGTAACACCTTGAGGTTCAGGTGAGTTCACTTTTACTATATCAGTAGGTTTGTCAGTTTGGCATTGCCTAAAAAAGGCAGTATGGGGCTGGATAAAGTTTTAGGCAGTATGTGAAAGCTTGGAAGGAACAGGTGCAGGCCATCCTTGGCAATGCAAAGTGGTCTGTTAACCATGTCCACCCAGGCTGATAAATATTGGATCCTTTTAGAATGACCCCAGAAAGACAGCCAGTTGTTAAAATTTGTCTTCTCAAACTGTGGCATCATCCTCGGTCATGGAAACATAATGCTCATAGGTGCATAGGTGAATACTAGGCTAACTGCCTTGAAGGGGCATTTTATGTCTAGCCAACAACTTAAGGTCAAACTCAAACCCTGCACTTTGTGCCTATCAAGTAAAGACGTTAACCATTATGCCAAACCTACCCCCTGCTCATTGCTAGGCTCATACCACTCTGAGACACATAGTCTGAGAGTTCCATCATGTCTCTGTTCATGTAGCCCAGGGAGGCATGTCTCAGGACATTTACACCTACATGGACTGTGAAAGAATCATACTTGTACCTGTGGTGTAATGACTTGAGTGAGTATGTGATTTGGTGGAATCTGGCTACAGATGTGCAATTATCTGTTATCTTCTCCTTGTTCAGCCTTGTTAAAGTCTTTTTTTTTATCTCACAGGTAATAAACTTTGTATTTCTATTCCTGTGCTTTGGATTTTGCAAGGGTATTTTGGAACTATAGTTTGTTTTTCATGTTGATTTTCTCTTCCCCAGCTGTACCAGCCTAACTTTTTTCTCAATATGTTTGCATGTGAGTGAGTGCAGAAAATGCTAAAAGGAGGAAGATTGAGTTTTTTGTGGTTAAGGTATATATGGGCATTGATTATTAATGTCTTAAGAGTGTATGTAATAGTATTTGTAGGTTAGGATTACAGTAAGGTATAGGGGTGGAGATAGAGTTAATGCACATGCATGCTGGTGTATGTGATGCATGCCTGAGTGTCTTGTGGAGTGGTAGTTGTTATGGAAAGGGTTTTACCTAAGGTAAGGTGGAGGGTTTTGTTTATGAACTGGGGCAGAGTTAGAATTAGCACACATTGCTAAGGTGGTGCAGGGGGATCCTCCTTAACATCTTACTAATGTGCACTAACCCCAGTCCTACTCTTAACCATAGAAAAAATCCTTTCCATAACACTGTAACTATTCAGGCTAAATGCATCTGAAGTTAGTGGTAAAGGTTTTGTTACCCAGTCTCAAAGGGAAACTATTTTTTCCATTTTGTGGTCAGTTGTAGTTTTGATCCATTGATTTTTCTTCAGTAAGTATGTGTTTTGATTTGTCATCAATTCCATGCATTTCAATGCTCGTGCATGGCAATATTTCAGCCTGGACCCATAAACACACACACATTAGTTACTGAATTAAAGATACAACTTATATACTAAAATTAATATATTAGTTTACCACATCGCTCGCAATAAATCAGAAGCTAATGTTAAAATGGCTCGCAAGGGCAGTTAGCCTAGTACTACTACTTATGAGCCTATGTTAACAGAATCACTGACATGTCCAGAAATATTCAGGCACAATCGGGACAATTTTAAAATATTAGCACTATCAGCTTGAGACACTGGCAGAGTAAGAGAGTGTGAATCAATATACCTTTTTACGTAAAAGATACCTATAACTGTAATTATTGTGCATAATTAACCACATTTTCTACAGATGTCACCTCTTTTGGGCAATATCAACAGCAACAGAGCTAAAATCTGAGTCAAAATCAAATGCGCCACTGAAAATCAGAAACATATGAAGTATGGTAAAAGCCTTCCATATGCTGCCACTATTCCAGCACACACAAGTCACTCACTTTTCTTTGCAGTGATATTTCAAAGAAGCACAACATGAACGTTTTGCATGACTTTGGGCATGGTTTCAATGAATAACAGGCTCAGTTGGCAATCCCCAACCATGACTGCGTACAATAATGCTTCTGAATAACTTCTGTACTCCATACGTGCTATGGTAATATGAAGTGAAATAAAATATGTAACATTTAGCAAGTAACAAAAGACTCAAAACAATACAAATATAATTAACAAATGCATTGAACATGAGTTGTACACTCTATAAACGTCAACAAAGAACCAGTACTACATTTGATGTTAATGTGGTGTTATTTCCATGCCAGAGCACTCACTGTCTCTGAGTTCAAATTGTCCACGATTGTGCTTCATAGTTTTGATCTGCTCCTCATTAAAAAAAAAAAAAAATCGGCAAATCCACTGTAGGGTTGCCACCTATCCTTTTTTCCCGGACTATCCGGAAATCAAATCGATTCTCCGATACTCCAAAAATACTTTAAAAACACCAGTATTCTCTGTCAAAAAAAGAAGCAGACTATTACATCGGGTGATTTATTATGTTTTTTTTTTTTACAGAAAAGCATAATAAATCGACTGAAAGCAGGGACCAGGAACTGACCGGGTTTGTTATTATGTAATGGCTGTGGTCATGCTAATGCAAAACCTGTTATTCTGCCAACTTTCTAAGTACCTAATGTAAGCCCAATATTTAAAATCAGTCCCCAGTTTTGGGTATGTTTGGAAGTTTCTAGAGGTTATGTGTGTGTGTGGGGGGGGTAATGTTAGTTTGGGCATTACTGTGTGCCTCTGCCTATCAGAGACATGGGGCAAGACCCAGGTGAATTTCTGATTTCCCATCCATTGATCAGGATTACGCACAAATAGGGTTCGGGATGGGCTCTCCTTCACATGAATGAGTAGCCTGTTCCAGGGCATGGGGATCCTCTGAGACACTTATCCGCCTCCCAGCATGTCCTAATTTTTGCCACAAGCAGCGCCCATGAGCAATTTCAGTTAGGAATCTCCCAGTATTGTTAAAATGTGTTACTTTATACATGTAAAATTGTATTTTAATGAATTCGTGTGATTCATCATTCTGTATTTTATCAACTGTTTAAAAAATCTTAAAGAGTTAGTGTGTTTACAGTTCGTTTCAATGTGGAACAGTGACGCAACATGAGAAATATTCCACATAATAAGGTGTACATGACAGATATGTCTCCCCAGTAGATACATATTCTCACTATCACCATTTTCTAGCTAGGATTTGGAGTTCCGTATCTGGTATAGAAAAGTTTTTAATTTTTTGCTGTGAACGTTGAAGAGGAAATCATCTTGGCACTGGCAGAGGGGAGACAAAATGATGTAAGGACCATACCACAAAAGGAGGGGGTGTATCCATATTCATCAAGGATACCCACACCTCCAGGTTGGCGGCTATGCACGAAGCATCGGAAACCATCCAGGTGCAATTAACCATAGGCAAAACTGCTCTACAATTTGTAGCATGCTACAGGCCACCCTCTCAAACTCAGGAAACCCACACAGCCTTCCTGAAGACACTGGAGGGTATAAATGTATCACCAAACACCATCATATTGGGTGACTTCAACTACCCGAATATAGACTGGGAACATTACTCAAGCCCCAACTTTCTAGCCCAAAGGTTCCTGGAGTTCATAAACTCAAATGCCATGGAACAACTAGTCACCGTCCCCACAAGAGGAGAAAATTTACTAGATCTCATCATCACAAACATGGGGACAAAATGCTCCACACCGGAAGTATATCCCTCTTTGGTGAGATCAGATCATAAACTAATCTCACTAGAAATCCACATCCCGCCCCCACCCCAAACAAAAAAGACCACAGTGAAGAACTTCGCTAAAGCAAACTTCACACTACTCAAGACAGGTGTGGTATCCTTCAAGGCCCCCGAGCCAATGGAAACCACAACCCAAGCTGCGGAAGCCCTTACAAATGCCTTCTATGAACACCTTCAGGACTGCATGGATCAGGCAATCCCAAGACTCTTTCCACCAAGGGCAAACGTCCAGTCTGGTGGACCTCAGCCATAAACAAACTTTACAATAAGAGGAGAAAGCTATTACATGATAGAGCAAAATCCCAAAAAGGGAAGGCATCTTTGATCAGTACTAGCAAGAAACTAAGATCCCTCATAAAATCATCCAAGGCCAACTTTGAAAAAAAAATTGCCATAGATTCAAAAGACAATCATAAGGCCTTCTTCAGCTATGTCAGAAACCTGGGTGGAAACTCCCAGATATGCTCAGAATTAGTCCAAAATGATACAAAAATCACTGAACCCACAGACATTGCCAACATACTGGCAGACAGGTTCAATGCAAACTTCACCCCCCTCTCCCCCCCAAAAGGAGAGATAACTATCCCAACAGAGTGTAGCCTCCCAGACATCTCAAATGCGCAGGTGAAAGCTGCTCTCTCTAAAGCTAAAAACACAGCATCAATGGGACCAGATGGTGTCCCCGGCTGTGTGCTATGTGAACTCAATGAAGAACTAAACCCACACATAAGGCAGCTGTTTAATCTTAGCCTTACCACAGGATATGTGCCCAAGGAGTGGCGTATGGCAACTGTGGTCCCACTCCACAAAGGCGGTGCCTCTACAGACCCTGGTAATTACCGCCCCATAAGCTTAACAAGCCTGGTCTGCAAAGCTATGGAGAGGATCATAATGGAACTCATAAACAAAGACATAGGGGACTTGCAGACCTTGGACCCAACCCAGTTTGGCTTTGTCAAGGGCAGATCTTGCCTTTTGAACTTGGTTGACGTCTTCAAAACAGTTACCAAGGCCATTGATGAGGGAAAGGCAGTCCATACAGCCTACCTTGACCTTGCAAAAGCTTTCGACACAATACCCCACTCGGGTATCATAGAGAAACTTACCAGCTTAAATGTAAACCCATATGTCACAAGATGGGTTGCAAACTGGCTAAAGGACAGAACCCACAGAGTTAGAGTTGCTGGAGCCATGTCAGACTCCAAGCTGGTTACAAGTGGTGTCCCACAGGGCTCAGTCCTTGGCCCCCTATTGTTCGGCATCTACTTCTCAGAAGTACAGGCAAACATAGGAGGACTATGGCTGACAAAGTTTGCGGATGACTGCAAACTGGGTGCCATAGTGGATAGTACATCGGACACAGACATCCTTCAGGGGGGTCTCACGGAAACTGATAGCTGGTGCCAGAGCCATGGCCTGAAGTTAAACGCAAAAAAGTGTATAGTCATACCCTTCGGGAAAAACAAGGTAACCCCAAGCTACCATATAGGTGGCAACCCACTAAGTACAGAAGAGGTTATCAGGGACCTGGGTACCCAGGTTGACAGTGGCCTCTCGTTTGACACTCACATTGCTAAAGTGGTTTGAAAGACCTTCTACATTGCCCATCTGATCATGAAGGGATTCACATCCAGATCAAGTGAGGTCATTGTTCCCCTGTACTCTTCACTTATCAGACCAATGATCGAGTACAATGCCCCATTCGGGATGTATCTCACCCGACACCTGCAGCAATTGGAGAGACCCCAAATGTTCCTCACCAAAAGGATAAAGGGACTCCAAAACCTGTCATATACTGCCAGACTGAAGAAACTCCAACTCTATTCAGTTGCATACCGTCTGCTCAGAGGTGACCTGTGCCTGACATACAAGGCCATGACCAACCCGGAATTAATGGACATGCTCCACCTCAAAAAATCCAAATCCACCAGAACCACTAGAGCAAGTGACTTAAACCTTAGCACGGATATAAATAGGACGTGCTGGAGGGATAGATTCATCACCCAGAGACTCCCCATGCTGTGGAATAAAATCCCGGTCCATGTGAGGCAGAGCACCTCGCTGGCTCTGTTCAAGAGAAATCTTGACCGGTGGATGGGAGATCGTAGGTTTACCCCGGGAATCATCTCTGTGTCACTGCTGGACAAAGGCACAACAAACTAATGGGCACATACTTTGGGCTAGGCTTATAAATGCCTTAGGGCAGATAGCCTAGTATAAACCTATGAACCTATGAACCTATAAGGATGAAGCTCTTTTTCGCGAATCCACTGTGGTGGATCTTTTGAGACATAGTTGTTACTTTCTGTCTTTTACCTTTTAGTTTCATTTACAAGATTAAAGTTGAAACATTTAGAGACCAACATGCCTTATCGTACATGTGTAGCTACAGATGTATAGTCTATAAGTCTAGCATGGAGCAGGATATGGCTGATACTAAACCGAAAGTCTTTTAATAATCAAGGCTGTAAAGGAAGCATGAATTTTATTTGCATTCCCATAATGCAATTTTTCAATGAGGTAGCGATGTTGCTTGAATTAAATATAGATTACTGTAAAATCTAGTGAGAGGAGAGTCGTTCTGCCTATGTTCTTCTGTAGCTTTCAATACTCACTTTGTCTTTCCCCTAGACATAATAGCCTTTTCACCAAATTATTAAACAGGAGCGGGTACTATTTCAATATAATAAAAAAATGATAGAATTGTGTGCAGGTAGTTCATCATTAGACATTTTATGACAATATTTTGTGCCCTACTTGGCAATGAAATGCTTTGCTTGTTGTTGAGTGTAGTTTTGATGCGTTCGTGTGTTACTGTTTTTTTATCCATATGGTTTATAAAGTCTTTCTGGTACATATTAGTTTTGTGATTTGTTTTAGTATTTAAGAAAGTTGTTTGGCTCGTAACTGTCAGTATGGTTACTGAGGTCATACTTTTTTTATTGTTTTGGTTGGATACATTTTGATTTTTCTACTTGTAATCTATAAAGATTAAAAAAAAAACTTTTTATTGTATTGTAAATCTACATGAAATAACTGTACAATGCCAAATTAAACTAAAACAATATGAAGTCCGCAACAAAAAAATTACATTGAGCAAGATCACTAAACCTTTTCCAATGGATCTCTTTATTTTTTTTTTGCCAAGATAGATGTTTATGTATGATATTTGATATTCTCTGATACTTAAGTTTATAATTCCTTGTTATATACACTTTTTTGCTAAGTAAATAAACTCAGAAAAAGAGAGAGGATATTTTTATTTCCCAAATTCATTGTGATGGCTTTCTTGGCAATTGCCAGAATATGCCAAAGGAGAGGCACTTGAGTTTTTGGAATGAAATCTGGAATTGGAACATTAAATACAATCAAAGTGTCTGTAATATTACAATTGTCTGACCATAAGCTTTTAGCAACGTTTCTCAATTCTGCCCAAAATGGAATAATCATTTGACACTCTATAATCATATGAAGGCAATTTGCCTCTAAACCCTCACAACACCTCCATTTTAAATCTTCTTCCATATAAATCAGGGCAATTTTATGTGGTGTTAAAAAACTTCTGTCTAAATTCTTCCAAGTAAAAATTCTTCAGTACAAAGATTTTTTAAATAGCTATACGTCATTCTGTGCAGAGTTTTTGTGGGTTTCATTTTTCTGTCTCATGTTGTTACTTTGCTCATAGTTTCGTAGGTAAAGACTAGGCTAGTTGCCCTTGCGGGCCATTTTTAAGCCTAGACAATTTCCCTTTTGATGCTTGCATTAACATAACTCATTTGGTGTTAGACTGGCCTTACTCATCCTACGGTCGAGAATTATATTTTATCCCTAGTGAAAATAACAAGGAACCATGCCATAGATAATGTGAAGGGACCAATGCATGCAATAAAGCATTTAGGAGCTGCTTCCACCATAGATTCAAGATGAGCTTGAATATGGGCAGGAATGAGATTTGTTTTATGTAGGACTTTGAGGCACACCATGTAAGACATACCTTTTAGCCCTTGTATCCTTTGAATAGGGGATCTCTGTGGGCATTCCAGTTGTTGAATGCATCTGGACAGATACATGCCAAAGGGACATTGTATTCAATGACTGGCCTAATAAAGGCTGAGTAAAGGAAATCAATGGCATCCCTACATCTAGATGCAATCCCATTCTTTATAAGCTGTGCAATATGGAAGGACTTTCTAATGACAATGGACACATTTGCTCACGTCTACTAGTGAATCATCTTAATGTCCACCCTACAAGCACATGTAGGCACACAAAGATGCAATTTGTCCTTGCACATAAATGCTGTTTGATAGAGATTGCATAAATTAAAATGCTTTCCCAACATTATATTGTGTGTGCAGTAAAAGAAAATGCAAGGCCAAACAGCAGTTTTCAAAATAATGTGGCTTGCTTTGCAAGAACAGTTAAGATTTTTTGTAAATGTTCAGCTTAGATATTAATAACATATAGCTGTGGGCATACTGTAAATGGCGTCCTGTTATAGAAAAGGGAATTTACACTGACATCTCAAACAGAAACTTTGCATTATAGGGACTTTTTCATCTCAAGAATAACTTGGACTTTATATTTATCATTTCAGCAGAAACTGTCCAGGCTAGAAATAACCAATGGACTTTTTATGATAACTTTGCATTAGCAGGGACTTTACGCAAAGATGACATGGAGAGACTTTTTGTGAAGTCTTCAGATACAGGACCGAAGAAGGACATAAATCATGCAAACCAGAAGAACAAGTCACAAGGACATTAAAAATGACATTGGTTGATATTTAAAAAAGTATATAAACTGGACAGTATGTTTCACTCTATAGCGACATTTTGGACTGAGTGTTCATCAGTCTATAGTCATATATGTCTAGCTGTGTTATAATAGAAGTGAAATAACTCTGACAGAATTAACTGTTTGGCAAGAATTTGTATTAATACAAATAAATATTAATGGATAGAGTAGTACGGTGTCTGTCTGGTCACTGCTAATAATATTTTACAGTGGCGAGCCTAGCTCACTAGCCGGGAACCTAGCCCACTGGCCACAACCTTTTTTATCCGTTACCAACAGTTAATTTTTCATAAAGGCCTTAAATTTTTCATGAGTTCAACAGATTCTCAGTTCCAGTGTTTCAATAGATCAACAGTTCCAGTACTTCTTTGGTGGATACAGAGTGATGCCATAGAAGCTGTCCTGTGACAAACCACCTACAATTCACCTGTGGAGGAACACCATCTTTTTCTAGATTGACTTCAGCCTGTACACCTGTTTGTCTTCTGCAAAAATATGGTAACTTCTTTACAGTTATAACATGGATGCCATACATGACATTAGCTTGAAATGCCCACAAACTGTGCAATTTAATTTAAATGATACACCTGATAAGGTCTGGTTATATTTGCAATCATGGTTTGAATCTTCTATGTCAGACATAACATTTATATCAGGCATTTTTACTGCACAAAAGTTAGACAGTTATCTCTATAAATGGATAAATATTTATTCTCAAAACATTGCTAAAGTAAAAGTTATGCAAACAGATTGGGCCGGATTCATGAAGGCTTGCACGGAGTCTAAGAGTAGTGTAAGACTTCAGACAGGCAATATGTCTATCGAGCGATTCAGCAATAGCCGGCAGGGGGGGTGCATGAGAGCTCCTAAAGCTACTCTTGCACGGATAGTGTTATGATATGCAAATTACCTCATTTGCTGCTGAAAGCTATGCAAATGAGGTAAATGTGTGATCCAGGAAACACTAACCTGTCCATGGAAAAGTAGAGTTATTTGCAGAAATGTACTCCGTTGGTAACCGAGCACAGTTATGCAAATAGCAAAATGGAACTATGACAGCTTCAAATAAAGGATGCATCCAGTAGAGGAAGCATGCCAATGGCCAAATATAAGGCCATTGGCATTTTTATAGGTTGAAAATTAATAAATATCAATTTTTCCCCCGATCTCCGATGTTTAAGCATAGCGCAGCGCCGCACAAACGTGTGGCGCCTTAAAAACAGAAAATAATAAAAAAATAGCCAAAACTAGGCATGTTTAATAAAAAGATTATTCTGCCATGCAGGTGAATGGCAGGCTGAAGACAAAATGGCTACTGAATAGTGGTTGCTAAGAGGAAAGCTCAGTTTGAGAGATGTAACCAAGCATTAGTAGGCAATTCTATGCAAATGAGGATAAGGATAGTGAACCCTAATATTCCCTGGCATGTGAGCCATGTCCCTAGAGTGTAAGTGTAGGAGTAGGGTAGTAGTAGAGTAGAAGACAGGTGACATCATGAGGGGGGTATGTCTGAAGGACTGTAAGCTTATTGGAGCAGAGTGGCTTGTGTTTGACATGAGTTGCTCAGAATTGCAAAAGGCATGTCTACAGTTGCCCTAGCTGAAACCCAGAAACCGAAGGTGTATGCCGCGGATATATCTGAAATTTCTTACAAACGTGCTTACACAGTGTGCATGTGTGTGGGTGCCTGTAAGCCTGTGTGCACACATGTGCACCTGTTTAAGCCTATGTACGCCTGTGTGCGTGCATGTGCACCCGTGTGCACGTGTTTGCTCTTGTTTGCGCGGCTCTGCCCCTTCTGGAAACAGAAAGGGAAAAGGAAGGAAAAGAAGTAGTAGGAAGTTACCAAGGAGAACTAGTAAAGCTGCCAGGTGAAATAAATCAGAATCAGCAAATTACACAGGCAGTACACTTGCCCAGCCCAGCCCAGCACTTAAAACTCTGCAAACAACATTCCCCCATGTTTTTCTCAAAAACAATGCAACACTGCAGTATAGAAAGAGTGAAAACTTAAAAAGCTTAACTCAGACAAAAAATGTTAGGGGCTGCCATTGCTATTATAAGCCAACATGTGCAAGATGCTGAGGGTGGTGCCATTGCGAATGCTGCTGAGCAACCCACAGTGAGGAGACAGAGAACAGTGTACAGACCCAGGGTAACCTACCAGAGGCTACATGAGCTGGAGATAGTGGAGTGCTACAGAGTGGACAGAGACCTCCTGCAGCAAATTGTTGAGCTGTGCAGGCCATACCTCACACACAGAACCAACAGAGGGGAACCCATCCCAGTGGAAACCAAGGTATGTGTTTGCCTAAGAATACTAGCAACAGGTACCTTCTAGAGACCAACTGGTGATATGATGGGGATTTCACAGGCATCAGCATCCAGGGTACTGCACCAGTTCCTGAATGCCATGTCAGCACATGTTGGTGATCATGTATATTTCCCCAATTTCCATGAGGCATTGGCCAGCAATATGCATCTTTTCCAAAAAATAGCAAAAACCCTGAGGTAGTGGGTGCAATTGACTACACACACATACACATCAAAGGACCAGTCAGTGAGAGGGGTAGAGACTAAATCAACCGCAAGGGCTTCCCCTCCATCAACTGCCAAGTCATGTGCGATGCCCAGGGCAATATACTGAATGTGTGTGCTGGCTGCCCTGGAAGCTACCATGATTCCAATATCTGGCATTTGACACAGCTGTACTAGACATTTGCCAATGGGGACATCCCTAATGGTCACCTATTGGGGGGTGCTGAATATGCACTGGAGCCATGGTTGATAACACCCATCAGAAATGCACAAACACCTGAACAAGAACTCCATAATGAGGCACACGCACAAACATGAAATGTAATTGAGCATGTGTTTGGGATGCTCAAGTCATGGTTCCGGTGCCTGGACACATCTGGTGAAGCCTTGCAGTACTCACCAACTACATGTACCCAAATTGTCATGGTATGTACCATGCTACACAATATGATCCTGCGAAAACAGCTGCAGCAGGAACAGCATGGGGCAGGGCCAAACAGCCCCCACCATTACCAAGGCCATCACAGGCAGAGCATGACTCAGAGGAGGAACAACCTGAGCCTGCCCCAGTAGGCTGAAGGAGGTGTGCCCAGTATGCCTTGCCCTTGGCAAAGAGGCAACGCATAGCACATACACTGGCTCAGTAGGAATCCTGGAAATGATATCTCTCTCTGACTCACACATAAAATAAAAGGGATGCCTAACTTGACACTACCTGTTTTTAAACATGTCTAGGGAGTGTACTATGTGCATCCGACATAGGCAACCCTGCAGCAGTACCTGAGGCATGATTGCCATGTTTTAAGCAATATAAAGCAGCTTTTACCACTATTTAGTATACGTAAACAAAATTGCCCGCACTAACTAGCGCAACGTCGGGCAATGTTAATGTTGGGCAAGGTCGGGCAAAGTTGAACAAAGTCAGGTACACATGCTCATATTTGCTTTACTGTTCCTTAAGCAGTCTGGTCTGCCCAGCATGAAAATAAAAAGCAGTTACAAGGCTCAAACCCAGGATACTGTGCATTATAGTCAAAGTACTAAGCCACTAAGCCATGATAGCATTTCACTGGTGAAGACACAGCAGGACAATTGTACACTAATGCAAACACAAAGAAATGCTGTATCATGCCCCTAAAGAGGCATATAGGTAACCTCCCCCACAGGCCTATGCAGACAGAGAACAGCAGGCCAGGCAGTGTGATGTGGGTTGGGTAGGCTATGAAGTCGCAATCTAATATACGTGACATTGGACGCTAAGATCTGTAGTACAGTAGTATGCCTCAAGCCAGTACAATAGGCAACAGTACAGACTGAAATGGTGTACCTTACATAGCAGTGCAGGCCTAGCAAATGTGTATAAGTTTCAGGTGAACCCCTCATCCTATGTACACCCACAGTAACAATCAGGTGTGCCCCCGCGTAGAAATGTACAAAGAACAGCTGTCCCCCCTGTATCTAGAAATGTTGATAAGTCTATGCAAAGTGTCTCTTGGAAGCCCTGCAGACACAGCATGATCCCTGTTGATTTATGACAGAAAGGTGAGCCCGGCAATAAAAATACAACTTGATTTTCCACACACATATAGTATAAATATCTATACTGGGCGTGCTCACACACTTCAACAAATGTAGTGGATTTCATTCAGCAACATACTGAAAGGTCATACTGGGCATGCTCACACACTTAAATAAATGAAGCAAATGTCAGGCAACAACATACTGAAAGGTAATATTGGACATGCTCACACACTTAGGCCATGTCTGAGTACAACATTGGGCCACACATATCTGGCAGTTGCATGTTTTACCCCAGGAACCTGTCACTATTCACCAATCCTGCCTTGTGCACACAGTTATATGAAAACAGACACATATAATATATTGGAACCCTGTCATAATCAAACTATGTACCACAAGTACTTAAGTTGTTCACAGAAAGTGAAAAAGCAAAGAAGATCAATAAACCTGCAATCAGTATCATCAATAAACAATGTGCACTCCAAGCACTATCCAATCCATGTTCTGGCAAAATAATCTGGGAAGGAGTCCATAGAGAACCATGACGCTTCCTTCTGCTATGACATAAATAGCAATGTACACTCATATATGTCCTGAGTCAGTGCAAACTGTAAATGACTGACATTGCCAACATCCTGTCAGACAAGCTCATACATACATTCCCCCCTCTCACTGACAAAAGGCCCTATCATCATACCTGGAGATTGTGAAAGCACAGATATCACATATAGAATGGGTAAACAGCTCCTTCCAAACCTGAAAACATGACATCTATGGGATTACATTGTTTCCCTAGCTGTGTCATAACTAAACTCCAGAACAAACAGACCCTGCACCTGAACAGTCTGTTGAGCCTCACCCTCTGTACAGGATATGAAACTGTTGAATGTGTTACAGCAATGTTTGGCACACTCCACAAGTGTTGGTGCACAACAGACCATGGGAACTATTGTCTTATAAGCCTGTTAAGCCTGATCTGCAAGGCCATGGAGTCCATCATGATGGAACTCATAAACAGAGCTATTGGGAGCCTACAAACACCCAACCCTACCAATTTTGGTTTGGTCATGGGCAGATCATGGTTCCCAAACCTGCTAGACTGTTTTCAAGGCAGTCACCCAGTACATACATCAATGAAATGAGCTACACACATCCCACATAGACCTTGAAAAGCCCTTTGCCAACATCCCAGACACATGTCGTATCCACAAAATCAACAACCTGTGCATGAATATGTCTGTCATCTGATGGATTGCCAACTGGAGCACAGATAGATCACACAAGGTAAGAATTGTGGTCTCCTGTACAAGCTGGTAACAACTGCTGTCCCCCATGGCTCAGTCCTGGGACCCCTCCTGTCTGGTGTATACTTTTCAGAAATACAGTCAAACACACGAGAGCTATGTTTAGCAAAGTTTGTGGATGACTGCCAAAAAGTTGTCATAATCGATGTTTGGGACAACAGAGACATCCTTAAAAAAGGTCTCAGTCAGACAGATGTAGTGTCAAAATTATGGCCTTGAGCTATAGTCATACAAATACCACATAGGTGCCAACAATCTAAATATGGAGGTGATAATAAGGGATCTATGAACACATGTGGATAGTCATCTCTACTTCCAGAAACACATTCACAAAGTGGTCAGAAAATCATGCTATGGGTTCCCACAAACTGCCAAGATCTTTGCATGTAGATCAAAGGAGGTTCCCTCTACTCATCGGTCATCAGACCCATCAGAGAGTACCACAACACACTTGTGTTGAATCTTACTAGGCACCTTCAGCAGCTGGAAAGACCACTGAAGTACCTCAACAAGAGGATTACTGGCCTCAAACAGTTTCCCCATGCAACAAGACTGAATTTAACTCAATCTGTACTCTGTTGCATACTGTCGACTCAGGAAATATCTGCCCAACAGACAGGTCCATGTCATGGCAACACTCAGATCTACTCTGAGTTACAGCTCAATGGCACTAAATTTACAGACCCAACTGATATTGCCAACATCATGGCAGATAGGATCAGTGTTAACTTTACCCCCCTCTCACCCATGAAAGAGCACATCTCTATAATGGAAGACTGCAAAGTTGCTGTCATCACGGCTGCACAGGTAAAATACACTCTCCAAAGCCAGTATCACAGCATCCATGGGACCAGATAACTTCCCAGGCTGTGTTCTACACAAACTACAGAACGAACAGGCACCACACCTATGTACCATGTTCAGTCATAGCCTCACCTCAGGCTTTGTGCCTGCTGAATGGTGCACAGTGACAGTTATCCCACTACACAAGGGTGGAGACACCACGGACCCCAAGAACTAGATCCCCATCAGCCTAATGAGCCTGCTCTGCAAGGCCATGGAATGTATCATCGTACAACTTATAAAAAAAGACATTGGTAATATCCAAACTCTGGACCACAACCATATTGGGTTTGTAAAATGCAGATCATGTCTCCTAAACCTGATAAATGACACTGAAGCAGTCACCAGAACTGTAGACAAGGGTAAGGTGGTTTGCACAGTCTATGTAGATCTTGACACGGCTTTCAACACCATCCCACACTCTGGAATTATAGATAAACCCACTAAACTAGGTATAAATTGCTATGTCACAAGATGGGTTGCTAACTGGCTTACTGACAGAACACACACTGTGAAAGTAGCAGACTCCAAGTATGACTTTGGGCCAGTGACAAGTGCAGTATGACAAGGTTCAGTCCTGGGTCCTGTCCTGTTTTGTATCTACTTCCCTGAAGTAAACTTTAACATGGAAGGTCTGTGGCTAATGAAGTTTCCAGATGACTGCAAACTAGGAGCCACAATTGTAAATACTAAAGATGTGGACATCCTACAAAAGGGCCTCACTGAGACATATGGCTGATGTCAAAGCCATGGCCTCAAGCTCAATGCCAAAAAGTGCATTGTCATCCCCTTTGGTAAAAACTCTGTAGCCATGAACTACAACATAGGCGGTAGTATACTTAACACTGAAAGTGTGATAAGAGACCTTGTGTCACAGGTGGACAGTGGACACACCTGTGATAATCACATCCCCATAGTAGTCAGGAAATCCTTCTATGTGGCATACCTCATCACAAAAGGTGTCTCATGCAGAATAGAAGAGGACAGTGTTCCCCTCTACTCATCACTCCCTGGATCCATAATAGAGTACAACACTCCTTTTGCTATGTACCTCACAAGACATCTACAACAACTGGAAAGCCTGCAGCAATACCTCACAAAGAGCATTAGTGGCCTGAAATGCATGCCATACACAGACCATCTCAAAATGCTCCAGCTGTACTCTCTCGCATATCACCTACTCAGAGGTGATCTCTGCCTAGCATACAAAGCTATGTCAAACACAGAGCTGTTGGACATGCTCCATGTAAAGCACTCACAATCCCTTTGATCTTCGGCCCCAAAACCATGAGTGAAATATAAAAGGAAGGGGTGTATCCATTTACCTTATGGATACCCACACCTTTAGGTTAGTGGCACAGCATGAGGCCTTGGAGACCATGCAAGTGCAACTAACATTGGGCAAAGCTGCTTATCAGATTGTAGCCTGCTACAGATCACCTACCTTGTCCCAGGAACCTCACTCAGTATTCCTGAGAACAGTGGAAAATAAAAAGGTCCTATCAAACACCATTATATGAGGAGATTACAACTACCCAAACATTGAGTGGGAGAATTATTTGTGTCCTTTGCCCAATGTTTCCTAGAGTTTAAAAACTCAAATGCCCTGGAACAGCTGGTCACCACGCCCACTAGAAGTGACAACATACTGGACCTTATCATCACCAAGATGGGGTACCAGTGTTCCACAACAGAGATAAACCCCTCACTGGTAATATCAGATCATAAAGCAATCACACTGGACATCCACATCCACCCCCCCTCAGTCAAGGAAACCACTGTGAAGACATTTTCAAAAGCAAACTGCACACTTCCCAAGACCAAAGTGGAATGTTCCAAAGCCCCCTTGCTATAGGATAATGCTATACAATCTGCCAAATCATTTACAAGTGCATTCTATGAGCATCTACAGGGATGCATGGATCGAGACATCCCAAATAAAACCAAGATGCACTCCTCCAAAAATAAGAAACCAATCTGGTGGTCATCGCCCATAAATAAGCTATACAACAGAAGGAGGAAACAAACACATGAAAGAGCAAACTTCACAAAAGGAAAGGCATCACTGATCATTATTAGGAAGACACAATGATCGCTCATAAAATAATCCAAGGCCAGTTCCTAAAGGCAAATTGCCAAGGAATGTAAGAATAACAACCACAAAGCCTTCATTAGCTATACCAAACATTTAGGTGGCAACTTCCAAATATGTTGTCAGCTACTGCAAAATGGCAAGAAATACACTGAACCAACTTACATTGCCCACATCCTAGGGGACAAGTTCAGTGCAAACTCCCCCCCATCACCCCCAAAAGGGTCTGTGTCCATCCCAGAAGAATGCAGAGCCCCAGACTTCATGGACATGCAGGTAAAAGCAGCCCACTCCAAAGCTAAGAACACAACATCAATGGGACTGGATGGTGTCCCAGGCTGCGTCTTACACCAGCCCCAAAAGGAACTACACCCTCACCTACATTCACTGTCCAGACTCAACCTTACCACAGGCTATGTACCCAAAGAATGACATACAGCAACAGTCATCCAGCTCCACAAAGGGGGTGCCACAAGAGAACCTGGAAACCATTGCCCTATAGGCCTACTAAGCCTGTTCTGCAAAGCTATGGAGCAAATTATCATGGAACCCACAAACAGAGACATTGGGGACCTCCAGACACTGGACTCTACCCAACTTAGCTTTGTTAAAGGCAGATCCTGCTTTCTAAACCTAGTTGACTTATTTGAATCAGTTACCAAGGACATAGATGGAGGTGAAAGTAGTCCACACAGCCCACCTGGACCTCACTAAGGCCTTTCAACACCATTCCCCACTCTATCATCATGACAAGCTTACCAGCTTGAGCATTAACAGCTATGTCACAGGATAGGAGGCCAACTCGCTCACAGATCAAACACACATGTTCAGAGTTGCGGGTGCCATGTCCGACTCTAAACCAGTCACAAATGGCATCCCACAGGTCTTGGTCCTAGGATCCCACCTGTTTAGTAGATACTGCTCAGAGGTACAGGCAAGCACGGGAGGAGTATGGCTGAACAAGTTTGCAGATGACTGCTAACTGTGGTCCATAATCGACTCTACGGCTGACACAGACATCCTCCAGAAGGATCTTACAGAGACAGATACCTGGTGTCAAAACAATGCCCTCAAGCAGAATTCCAAAGAATGCATAGTCATCCCCTTTGGATAAAACAAAGTGCAGACAAATTACCACATACATGGTAATCCAGAATGTACGGAGAAAGTAATTGTGGCCCTGGGGACCCAGGTAGATAGTAAACTCTCCTTTGATGATCACATGGTGAAAGTGTTTAGAAATTCCTTCTATGTAGCCCACCTAATGTCACCTACTGTAACCCACTTTGTCTAGTCTGATGATGTCACCATCCTGCAAATATACCTGTGGAAAAACAAACTCCCAATAATGTGTATAGCACGTTATGTAAATGCGTACTTTTTTAGTATCATAAAGTTGTTAGGCAGTGGTTTGAATCATGCATTTGATAAGTGCGTGCATCTCCTTGGAGAGGAGCAGCCTTTTTGGATACTACTAAAACACCTTAAAAGTGGTATACTTATCTTTGTCAAGTCTGATTATGTCATCATCCTACAAATATACCTGTGGAAAAACAAACTCCCAGTGATGTGTATAGTGTGTTGTGTTAATGCGTTAAATCTAGTATCGTAACCTAATTAGGCAGGGGTTTGAATCCTGCACTTAACAACTGTGGTTGGGTGTGATCTCTTTGGAGCGAAGCAGCATTTTTGGAGACTACTAAAACACCTTAAAAATGGTATACTTATATTTGTCAAGTCTGATGATGTCACCATCCTACAAATACACCTGTGGAAAAGAAAACTCCATGGAATGTGGAAAGTGCGTAGTGTTAATGCAAACTCTTCTAATATCATAAAGTCGGTAGGTAGGGGTTTGAATCCTGCACCTGACAACTGTTTGTGTGCCATCTCCTTGGAAAAGAGCAACCTTTTTGGGGACTACTAAAACACCTTAAAATTGATATACTTATCTTTGTCAAGTCTGATGATGTCACGATCCTACAAATATACCTGTGGGAAAAAAAACTCCCAGTGATGTATATAGCTCGTTGTGTTAATGCATATTTCTCTAGTATCATAAAGTAGTTAGGTAGGAGTTTGAATTCTACACTTGATCTCCTTCAAGAGGAGCAACCTTTTTGGAGACTACTAAAACACCTTAAAAGTGGTACACTTATCTTTGTCAAGTCTGATGATGTCACCATCCTACAAATATACCTGTGTAAAAAAGAGCATCCAGTTATGTGTGTAGCATTTTGTGTTAATGTGTACTCTGTTAGTATTGTAAAGTTGTTATGTAGCGGTTTGAATCCTGCCCTTGACAACTGTTTATGTGTAATCTCCTTGGAGAAGAGCAAACTTTTTGGAGACTACTAAAACACCTTAAAAGTGGTACACTTATCTTTGTCAAGTCTGATGATATCACCATCCTACAAATATACCTGTGGAAAAGCAAACTCCCAATAATGTGTATAGCTCGTTGTGTAAATGCGTACTCCTCTAGTATCATAAATTAGTTAGGTAGCAGTTTGAATTCTGCACTTGATAAGTTTGTGTGTATCTTCTTGGAGAGGAACAACCTTTTTGGAGACTAGTAAAACACATTAAAAGTTGTATACTTATCTTTGTCAAGTCTGATGATGTCACCATCCTACAAATATACCTGTGGAAACGAAAACTGCCAGTAATGTGTAAAGCGTGTCATGTTGATGCATCCTTCTTTAGTATCATAAAGTAGTTAGGTAGGGGTTTGAATCCTGCACTTAACTGTGTGTTTGTGTGTGATCTCTTTGGAGAGGAGCAACCTTCTTGGAGACTACTAAAACACCTTAAAAGTGATATACTTATCTTTGTCACCTTAAAAATGGTATACTTATCTTTGTCAGGTCTGATGATGTCACCATCCTATAAATATACCTGTGGAAAGAAAGTCTTCCAATAATGTGTATAGCATGTTGTGTTAATGTGTACTACGCTATTATCATAAAGTAGTTAGGTAGGGGTTTGACTCCTGCACTTAGTGAGTGTGTGTGTGACACTGTTGGTCAATGTGTTGTGGGTTTTGCTTTTACTACTGTATGACATATCACTATGACAACAGTATGTGCATTGCACATGTCAGGTAGCTGTGTGGCAAATACATATACGTACATGTGACCTCAATTATTTCATAGGTGGGAACCCTGCCTTCTCCATGAACACATCTGTTAACTTTGCCAGAGTGTGCTGCCACTTTTCAGACCTTAGGTCACATCTGTATGCTTATGAGAAGCCCAGCCACTGCAGTGATCCCTGGCCTAGGTCATCCGTGTCACACACACTCATTACGGTTTCTATTGAATAGTGTGAGGGAGGGTTTATGCCTGAGGTATATTTCAGTCCTGTTCAAACGCAGCAAAGTCTGTCAATGATGGCTATTCATTATAGGTGTACAGCAACCTTTGTGGATATGCATGCAGACCCCTTATTGCGTATGTGATCCACAGAGGGATTTCAAAATACCTTTGGAAATGTGATTACCAAAGGAGAGATGATGTAACACTTGGCTGTATGCACACATCGGTACCTGTTCAACATGTTGGGGGCTATTACCTATGTGGTACTGTGGGGATACTATGTTTTGTAAAGGTAGATGACTATGCTTTAGTTGGCTTATAGCTTTACAGCATGGGTTTGACAACAGGTATCTGTCTGTATGATACCCTTGTGGAGGATGTGTGTGTCATCTGGAGAATGCATTATAGGCCACAGTATGCATTTCCAGATGTGGACAGACATATCCCTTCTGTGTTTGCTTGTACCTAAGAGAGCTATATGCAAAACAGGAGTGGTCCCAGGAATGGGTGCAAGTGAATACCACTGGTTACTGGCATAGTATAGTACCTGAAGGATCCAAATGTTACTGTGTGTCCTACATCTGTGTTCCAGTTTTCAAGACATCATCTAACAATTGTTTATGATCAGGCTGTTGAGGTTATATATACTACCAGAATACAAACCAATGACAGATAGTAACAGTATCACCCACAACACAGTGTCAAACCATGTCATACACACATGTGTACCCAAGTTCCAAAATGTGTGTAGTACAATGCATACTGGCCAATAATAGAAACTATGGAGTATTAACACTGTGTAATACAGGGCATGTCACCCTGCCCATGTGTCCACTATGCACGTACATGCAGACAGTGCATCTCCACCATGTTCACAAATGTACACCTGCAAATCTGTGCTGCACGCATCCCATACGTACTGTCCACTCTCTAACACATGCTGCCAATACTACACACATCAGCCAAGTGGCACGTGGGTGACAATAAACTATTGGAATTAACACTGGTGTAAACAATACTACATTGACAATCATAGCTTTAATGCATCATGCCTGCTCAGCTACACCTTCAAGGATATCATTACTCTTTACTGCTGAAACATGCTAACATTGCTATACTGCTATAAAGTCACCCTGTGCATCAGCACCATGTTAGCCTATTCCTGCATCAATGTTACTGATGACAGGAGGTGGCAGAGGTTTCATCATATGCACAGGGTGTGTTGTTGGTTTGTCAGAGGACTACATTGAGCCATACAATCAACATATGTGTGTGTGTGTGTGTGTGTGTGTGTGTGTGTGTGTGTGTGTGTGTGTGTGTGTGTGTGTGTGTGTGTGTGTGTGTGTGTGTGTGTGTGTGTGTGTGTGTGTGTGTGTGTGTGTGTGTGTGTGTGTGTGTGTGGGCCAAGAGTACTGCTATGGGCCAATGTTGATGTAGTGTGTGCAGGTATGTGTTAGCCCTAGGTGTCTGGTTTATGTGTGTGCATGTGTGTGTCTGCATGCACACAGTTTCACCATGTGGCTGCCATATATGGAGATTTGTGGGACACCCACAGACTGTACCTGCCAGGCTTTACAGATCACTGTCTCTGGCCACAGATACGGTACCTATGCCTGGCAGGGGTGCTACTGACAGTATCAGGTACTAAGCCAGAGTGGGTACTATCCTCAGAGGTAGACATATACTACCTAGGTAGACTGGACCCAGGTTCCTGCTGGGACTGGCCAAAGACACGTGCACGTGGTCTTTTAGGACGATCTATGGACAGCCCACCCCCAGCATTGCTGGGGCTGGTACTGGCACTATGGGAGCGGCTGTGACTTGAGAGACGTCTGCGGTGACTGCCAGCTGCTGATGTTGCTGGCATACATCCACATCGACGTCTCAACCATCCTGCACCGTCCTGACACATGGACATGACATTGCGGAGGATATCTAATGTCTCACCCCAACATCTATCAGTGAACTCAGTGTAATTACAGATGGCACCTGCTAGGTGACGGATACTGTCATTTAAAGTGGCGTTATGTGCCCTCTGTGCCCTTAGTCCCTGTCTGGTGTACCGTCCCATACGTGCCTGTGCCTCCATGACAGCCTGGAACATGAGTGAGGTTGTAAGACCTGTGGCACATCTGCCAGGGGCATGATGACTGACCAGAGGTGCTCCAATGAGAACCCCTGGACATCTGCCTATGTGGTACCATTCCAGACATCTGGGTATGGCTGCTGTGTCAGGATGCATGTGCCATTTGCGTCAGTGACATCAGGTTCCCTGCTGCAGTGAACCAGCCCAACCTCAGCACCTGTGAGAGGAAGACATGAAACACACTTTACAACCTGTACATGATGTCAGAACACATGCACACATGAACACATGAACACATGCACACATTAACACATGCACACATGCACACATGAACACATGAACACATGCACACATGAACACATCCACACATGAACACATGCACACAAGCACACATGCACACATGAACACATGCACACAAATACACTCCTCACTAAAGCAGCACACACACACACACACACACACACACACACACACACACACACACACACACACACACACACACACACACACACACACACACACACACACACACACACACACACACACACACCACCAGCAATCCAGAACCTACTCAATAGTGGTTGGTGGTGGGGTACAGTATCACAAGCCAAACAGTCATATCATAAGTGTCAGCATGTAGGACATGTGTTGCTCAACAGCATGCAGTGCGAGTATAGACAGTCCTTGCTAATAACAGTATACATGGCTTTGATGCATGTGTGTTGTTGTTCAGTGATTGGCCTCACCCTGGAACGCAATGTGTACATGGACACAACATTGCTGTGCAAGTATTAAAAGCTCTTCAATGTCCTGGGCACCATCACTCACAGGTATACATACCATGGCTGGATGTGTATCTGTGTGTCACATAGATATCCATTTCTGATTAGAGCATCTGTGTCTTTAGCAGATAACTGTGGACACAGGTTTAGCTCATGCATGCTATGTATACACACAGGATGAGTTATTCATGTATACCTGATGGAATACCATTGCTCAACATAACCACTGTACAGTGGTTATGGTGAGTGTAGAACATATTGTGGACATGCCAGTGCCAGCCATGACATGGCATGCTACAACACAACTGCAACATTAAACATCACACATTGCCAATATGTGTCATGTGACCTATACACTCAATAGCATTACAAGACATATATGTGTCACTTTGTGCAAATGGTGATTGTTATGCATATTGTGTATGTGTATATGTTTGCACACACACAACATTGAGGTGTATAGCAATGAATGCTATGTGTAGTACTGTGGTTACTGTAACTGGACGGGGTGTAGTACCATGAGCCATCATCATGCAGCATCATGTGGTCACTCAAGGCTACTAATGTGTGCCAGACCGGCAACTATCATGCTGTACCTGAACTGCAGTACCATGGCTACATTCACCATTTCACAGCCAGTTGTTACATGGGTTTGTAAGGTGCCCAGTAGGGAGCACTGCATAACATGAATGTGCTGTGTGTTGAAGAGTGTTGCACCACCCCATGATAGGTCTCTACCCCTCAGGTATATTATGTGTGCTGTGTGGATGACATTTGGGATACTGGAGTGTGACCTTACAGCAGGTGTCTGAATACACCATGTGTAGCATATTAACATGTACTGCATATGACAAAGTTGTGTATGTTGTGTGCATGTGTATAGACTCTGCCTATCCAATGTCCATTACAGTGTAGCCACAATTGTTTGGGATGCTCTGTGTATTGCATGTGTTTGAAGCAGCTACTCATATTACTGAGATATGCATAGTCTTACAGCAAACATGCACAGCATGCATTATGCGTAGGTGTGTTACATGTGTACATGGCCTACACCTCACTTATGACATGCACATTTTATTTGCAATATTAAATGTAGAACACACTCACCAGCATGGGTCTGCTGCCTTGCTGTCACACCAGAGAGACCTACAAGGATATGAGACAGTTTGTCAGTGGCAACAACTGTGGCATTGCTACTGTGGGTTTGCAATCTTACAGTAGTACAACAGTTGACAGTAACAGTCCTACAGATTATGTTCCAAATTATCAGTATTGCACAACACCAGGCTCCACATCTTCTAACTACACAGTACACATCTCACATATGCATGATCTATTAATTGAGGTAACAGTAGTCTACAGATATGCTATGTTACCTGCACACTCCATGTGAACTTGCTGGGTGGCTCTGGCCTCCATGATGATACATGTGTGCTGCTGTTGTTGTTGGCCAGTAGCCACCAGGCTCAGGAGCAGCTCCTCCACTCTGGTGAGGGGGGGTGGATGGTAACCCCACCACCTGTGGCAAGCTGTTGTCTACGGACATCAGATGCATGCTGACGGACATGTCTAAATAAATCACTGCAGTGATGGCGTACCTGCTCATATGTCTGGTTATGCATGCCTATGTCATTTACCCTACAGACAACATCTTGCCACAGTGCAGTCCACTCATGCTGGTCCTGTGTGGTTCTTGAGAAAATCAGGGTGTAGTGCTGAACTAGACTGGTTGTTATTACTTCATCCTCAGCTGGACTATAGGTAGGGTTGCGATGGTGGGTCATGACCCTGGAAGAGAATGAAACAATATGTGTGAGCAAGTCATGTGGCACACTTAACATTCTAAAGTACAGATATCACTGAATTGCCATATATAGCAACCTATTGGCTGTCAGAGGATACACACTTTCAATACCACATATCAGTGCTCAACCCAACAACTGCCTGACAGTGCCTGGCATGCTCTACATTTTAAACCATGTTCTGCACAGCAACAAAGAGAAACTAGTATGTAAGACTATACAACAGTACATGGCACACTGTATGCAACACAATGCACCACCTAGCCACAGGAGGAATACACCAAGCTAATGCATAAAGAAATATGTCATCTATTGCAATGATTGTAAAGTCCAGTTACAGTTTTACCAGTATACCACCCTAGTTGTTAATGGCAAACCCCTGCCTAACATATGTGCACATTCATGAATATAGGTGGCATACTGCTGTACTAGACTATACATGTTGCTAGATATGCACTTATATCCTGTATCACACATATGATATACATACAAAGGTATGGCAACCCAGATGAGCTTTACCTGTGTACTATACAGTACTGTGTGTCAGTACTTACAAAACCTTATGCCTGAGATATGTAATCTGTGAGGACTACAGGGAATACACAAAACAGTGGTTCCAAGCAATGTGAACATACACCATACTGTGCTGTTTAGGCCTACATCTTCAGGTAGTACTACAGTTCATACGGGATTTGGATTCACCAGCAGTACCAATCAATAAGCATACATGTACTGCTTTAGCCTACAATGGCACACCCCAATCCACACCAAGGGACTATGTCAGACCGTATGCATACTGCTTTTTCTGCCTAGCAATAGCATACACATCTTTTGCTGTGATCAGAGCTAGGACACAAAATACCATAACAGAAACAGTTTCCCACTAAGCTATCACACGTATACACAACTTTGACACATTCACCAACCCATTCACCATCACACTCAGTCAACCTCACATAGCAATTATTGCAACAAGTACATGTGGGTGTGTATCGGTTCATAGGTAGGTAATAGGCTATTGGCCCTAGGGCCTATAGCAGCCTAGCCATACGGTACCCTGGCCTTTGACACCCATGTAATTTAATTTCATGTGCCCCTGTCAAGCAGAGCCACAGAGGTGATTCCCGGGGTGTATTAAATATCTCCCATCCAATCATCAGGATTATTCATGACGACTGCTAATGAGGAGCTTTGTATGCTATTGATAGGTAGTTTGTTCCAGAGTATGGGATGTCTCTGAGAAAGGAATCTATCCCTCCAGCATGTTCTGTTTATTGAGGTGACAAGGTTTAAGTCCCTAGAGTGTGTAGCTCATAGGGATTGTGATCTGTTTACGTGGAGCATGTCCAACAGCTCTGGGTTTGACATAGCTTAGTATGTTAGGCAGAGGTCACCTCTGGGTAGGCGGTATGTGACACAGTCTAGCTGTAGTTTTGTGAGATGGTCTGCATAGGTCATCTGTTTGAGGCCAGTAATACTATTTGTGAGATATGTCTGTGGCCTTTCCAGTTGCTGTAGATGTCTTGTCAGGTACATGCCAAAAGGGGCATTGTACTCTATAATGGGTTCTATGAGTGATGAGTAGAGGGGAACACTGACCTCTTTTTCCCTGGATGACACACCTTTTGTGATGAGGTGTGCCACGTAGACAGATTACATGACTAGTGCGGCACTGCAATTATCAAAGGGGAGACTACTGTCCACCTGTGTCCCATGGTCTCTTATCACACTTTCGGTGTTAAGTAGACTACCACCTATGAGGTAGTTCATGGGTACAGAGTTTTTATCAAAAGGGATGCCAATGCATTTTTGACATTGAGCTTGAGGCCATGGCTTTGTCACCAGGCATCTGTCGCAGTAAATATGACCCTCTCTCTCTCTTGTGTGTGTGTATATATATATATATATATATATATATATATATATATATATATATATATATATATACATACATACATACATACATACATACACACACACACACACACATACATATAAACATCCATTGGTGTATATACAGATATACATATAGGCACATATACAGTCTACCTTTCATGGTGGGAATATCAATTATGCGAAGTTTGTGAGGTATACAGTTATGTAATAATATTGCACAGTCTTGTGCGGAATGCATTGAAGGTGTTCTCAGCCCATGTAGCTTTAGCAGGCCTCACTGGCTACAACACTGCAAACCTAACAAATCATACCCACAGCATTTAACCACCACATGTCATGTACCAGCACTGTATGCTGTCTTGTTTGCCACACACTACAACCTACATACAAATATGCACATAACAACCTTCACCAACATATATATGTCCACCCTTCACAAACAGTTGCAGTATGTCCCTTGCTCTATGCACATGTACAGATGCTAATATATCTGACACAGATATATCTCTCCGTATGTGTGCCATACACACACAAGGTCCACACTGTTGTAAGTCCCTGGACCTCACGGCTGACCTGTTGGGCCTTGCTGCAACGTGAACAGGTGTCACATGTGAGCACACAGTAATATTAGAGGGTGTATATATAGCTGTAAATGCTAGATTAGCATACTAGCCTGGTACAGCGGTTGCCAATGCTAAGCTACACATTAATATGACTATCATTCATGTGTTACTCTGTCACATCCATGTTTATATAGCCGCATGCGCTACTCCCCCAAGCCGCCATTCTCCACACTACTGTACAGAACACAGATAACATGGATCAGATGTTTGACATTTAATGCTGAGCTATATATTTCACAGGTATGTCCCACTGCACACAGCTACACACTAATTTGTCCATGTCAGTAGTTAGGCAGGGAATCTGTGCATAGATACGTACTGCTGCCACATGTGGATGTTTCAAAGTATGTAGAGTACTCTTCAAAACATCTACTACATGCCAGTAAACACATATCTGTTACATACATTTCCTTTGTATGTGTTTGTAGTATTCAGTTCTGTGTGTCTTTTTTTGTCGTTGATGTTGATGTGGGTGTGTGTGTCTATCTCTCTCTCTCTCTCTCTCTCTCTCTCTGTGTCTCTGTCTCTCTCTCTCAATAGCTGCAATGGAATGATTGCGTGTGTGGACAGCAAGTACAGCCTGCTTTTATAGGTATCTGCACATATGCATGTGATGGCCTCTGCACCAATTGGTGGCCACCATTTGGTAATTGCATGCAGCCTGCTGTGTGGTAATTGCAGTACTCACTATCATAGCAACCCAATGCTATAAATTGCTAAGTCAGGTAGGCATAGCCCTTTCAGCTTTCCAAAGTGGGGCCCATGCTTGTTTGCTGTGGACACCGTTGTTTAAGTCAGAATGTTGGTATACTTTTTATATCTGAAGCTAGCGGTGTAGCCAGTGATTAAAATGTCGTACTCAGACCTGAATGTTGCCACTTCCAGTACACAGTTGTCAGTGTAGAATTGTACTCACCCCTACAAATGCTAACACAAGATACATGGGAGTATGTAGTTTCTTTTCTACTTATACAGTTAACTGCCATACATAAGTAGTTATTGAGATGTATTCAATTGGCATATGAACTGTTTGTGAACTGCTATACTGTGAATATTAATGTATGCACTTCTGCACAGTTTGTGCTTTTTTATTGTTGACATTAGCACAGGATGCTCAAGAAAACTGGACATTTCCAGTACCGAGTATGACTGCCTACATCCTTGGTAGACCCTGAACACACAGGTATATTGTACATTTGGGTGGGGATTGTCCTGCTATGATACTGTGTAGGGGATGTGAAGTGCTGCTGTAACATTATTTACTGCTAGAATGGCTGGTTCTCTTATCACAGTCACGTAATGCAATTCCACAACTGCTGGTAAAGTTCCACAGAACAGGTTTTGTGTTATGGCATTCCTATCTTTCCTTTACATTCACTCATTCTGATGCATGATATATCTATTTCAGCAACACCTTGCTGTATATCTACTGTGGCTTAGTCGTACGTCTTGCAGTCTAGTGTGTCCGGGGTTCGAGACTGACAGAGGTGTTTTATTTTGCTGCTGAGCAGAACAAGGGCCCTCACATGCAGGGTGACTAAGGCACTTTAAAGCAGCTGTAAGCGGGTTTGCACTTGTTTACATGAAGCTTAGCAGTACTTAGCTAAGCGCACACAAGTGCACACTCGCTCAAACCCACTAACTACTGCTTAAAAGTGCTTACCCCTGCTAACCCCCACACTCATTTCTTTGAAAGAAAAGAAAATGGGGAGATAGGAAAGTGATGAAAAAGGGGCACAAAGAGGGAAAGACAGTAGGGAAAACAGCTCAGGATGTGCAGGACGGGTGTAGGGAAGCTCCATAACTGCCCATTTCTTTAACAGAAACAGCTGCGCATATGCAATACATTTGGAGGGAAATATGAAACCTTCCACCCCTGAGAGAGAGGTGAGGACAGCAAAGTATGTTGTACTGCCAATTAAATATCAGTTTATGTGTCCAGTGGACATGTGTGCAAAATGGGCAACTATGTATGGGGCGCAATTTTTTTTTGGCGCAGATTGCCCTTTTTTTTCAGGTGAGAGTGGAATGTGGGGTAGGGGAAGTAGGTATATTTGGGGAGATAGGTTGGGGAGGTAAACAGACAAGACAAACAAGACACATACAGGGGAGGTATATGACACATGTGGTGGGTGAACACCATTGACGGGGAAGAATGTTTGGAAATCGCAAGCCCATGAGCCCACAGATGGCAACAGTGGAACTGAGATCCCCACCCATGGGCAGTCACCACTGCAACTTCACAGCCTAGAGGGTGGCTGTGCTGGGGGCTGTGTAGGAGGTGCAGGCTTACTCGTGAGTCATGCCACTCATGCCTCAAGCTGGCATAGAGGATCAGTGACAGAATGCTCGATCTCCCTACGTACCACAGCCTGGACCATTCGGAAGATGATAAGTGGCCCTCCTCCACCCACACTTGCACGGGAGGACGAGCCCCATCCCCTGCAGCGCTTCCACCCAAAGGTGGCACAGGGCCAATGGAGGAGGAGATCCCAGGCTGGGCACCAGATCTGCTGGTGCCAGCTGCCATCGGCAGCTGTGGTGGGACAGGTGGGTCCGCTGGGACCGGCCTTCCCATACGTTCTATGTTTAGGAGGAATTAATGACAATATGAGTTGGTAACAGCCAACAGCATTCCAAATTAGTTGTAACAGCATGCAGTAGTATTCCTATTAACCCAACACACCAGAGTTCCAACAGTTGAACATCAAGCATAACACATGCATATATAGAACAACAATGGACATTCCAACAGCATGCAGGATTTATTGGTGGCAACAGGCCACCAAGATTGTGGTATTTGAACAGGGCACATGCATCAAAGTAAATGCAGATATTTATAAACCAATATGAGATATGTCCCAACAAATGTTATGAGATTAGACATACCCATTGAGGTGTGGAATTACATTGTTTATGCACATACAGTAGGGTGTAAAAAGATACCTCCATTAACAACTTATATATACTTATAGTTCACACTACATTCCTATTGGCTGCAGGTATATATCCCCTACATGTATTATTACACTATGCAATGTCCATTAAATTGTGAAATGGGTTTTGCTAGTCCTTTATATACCTGACCTGTATCTGACATACAAACTGCCCAGGATACAGATGTTACTGCTACGTATTTATATATTTTATTTATATTTATATATCTACATATCTAGATGTGTTCAGGTGACATTATCAGTTATATTTTAACAGCTCCCTACATTTCTAGCAGCACACTGAAATTTCTGGGGAACACAATAACAAGCTACTCATGTGCCAGATTAACCTGTACATGCTAGCCATGAACCAATAGTTGAGGACTGTATATATGCTTAACAGCTACTGGCACTCCCTTCATCCACTTTATATGGGCCTACCCAAGTGTGGGTCGACAGCACTTAATGCAACAGTACTATTTCTATAATGCAAGAGTACAACAACATATCAAAGAAAGTGACACGGGCAAACTCCAGAAATTTTACCTTTATTAATTACATAACACACTTTTCTAGAGGCTCTCTCATTTATTTGATATAACAGTGCATGCAGAAGACTTATTCAAGATGTATTATACCTTTATTAATGGGTTACAACACTCTTTTTCAGGCTGTCTCACTTATTTTATATAACAGTACATGCAGAGAAATTATTCAAGATTTGTTATACCTTTATTAATGGGTTACAACACTCTTTTTCAGGCTCTCTCACTTATTTTATATAACAGTACATGCAAATAAGTTATTCAAGACTTATTATACCTTTATTATTGGGCTACAACACTTTTTTTCAGGCTCTCTCACTTATTTTATATAATAATACATGCAGAGAAGTTATTCAAGACTTATTATACCTTTATTATTGGTCTACAGCACTTTTTTTCAGGCTCTCTCACTTATTTTATATAACAATACATGCAGAATAATTACTACCCTGCCTGGTGGCGCAGCCTTAGCAGCCTATCTGCATAGGTTTGCTGATTCGCAGCATGGACACCTGCAGCTGTGAAGTAAATGAAGTGATATTGAGACATACCTATCCATAATATAGACTACAATAGCAGTTCTTACATACTTCATTCCATGGCTACCTACTCAGTAGTGGGGCATTTTCAATATCACAGGCCTCCTGTATCCACTGGTTCAGTCGGTCTTCCTTGCGTCTCTTCAGGTCTGAGTAGTGGTGTCTGACCTGCTCACCAGTCTGAGGGATGCCTGTGGCACTGGTGAGATCATGAGCTAGACAGTTCCAGGCTTCTTCTTTGTATTGGGTGCCCTGGAACTGGCCCTGCAGGAGTCTCTCATCATGATTATGGAAGAGGAGCCAAACCATTACTTTTGACTCTTCAATACCCCAACGTTGCGCTCAAAATCGAGAGCCCTCTCCAACATGGCTATGCTGACTGCAGATGGGAGCTACAACCAGTTATGGCAAGTATTCCTGCCTATGGAGCTTAAATATGCCTCATTTCCCACACTTATTTGTGATTGGCCGGTTTTGAAAAATCTCAGCTGAAAGCACACCTGCTTAGCAATGGGTAAACTTCCATTGATATGTATGTGTGTGTTGAAAGTGCACACGTATGAAAAACTGTCATGGCTTAGTGGTTTATTATTGTGATTATGATGCACAATATCCCAGGTTCAAAGCCTGGCATTGCATTTTATTTTACGACTGGCCAGGAGGTGCGGCTGTGTTTAGCCAACTTTGCTCAACTTTGCCCAACGTTGCTCTACATTGCTCGACGTTGCCCAACATTGCGTTAGTTAGTGCGGTGCGCAGCTACGTGCAAACATGTTTTGTTTGCACTAGTTGGCGCGATGCACAGCTACACGCAAAGCCATTGGGCTAGTTAAAGCAGTGCTAAGCTATGAGCAATTATACTTAAATGTGCTTAATACTGGTAAACTTTGCTTAGCAGTGCTTCACATTGCTTAAGATACGTTACTTATGCATTCCTCAATTTGCATAACCATTTCACCTTCTTATATATATATATATATATAAAATATCGTTCACTACTACATAGGCCATTTCAATGCTTTTTACTAAAATTTAAAGGATAAATGCCAGGAATTATTTCTATATACAGATTTCCAACAGAAAATAGAAAGGGGAGTGGTGGGACTCAAACCAGAAATGCCTCCTCTTTGTGCGAAGGCTCTACCACTACACTATTACTATTTGGCTTAATTTGCATATAAGTTTCTTATTATCCTCTTCGATGTCTAAACTGCTAACTGTAGCTAAATAATGGGCAAACCCATGCAAACACACGCAAATACGGGCAGCTATATCAGGAATAATAAAAAAAAAATAAGAGTTTTACATTTTATAATTGTACAGGGGTTTAGAATGTGGGGGAGTCTAGTGTTGGGTATGTACACATTTAGCGGACTCGCTCATGTCAGTTGACATTTCCCAATTGAGAGACTTGCAGGGGCATCGATTTTTGGACTGCTTGGCAGTCCAACATGCCCCTTGCACTCGTGCACCCTCTGTGTTAGCCTTAGAGTTGAGGCAGCGCACCCTCATGAATATGCATGGCGTGCTGACGTCTTACTATTAGGCTGCAGTTTCGTGTAAGACTAACTTAGTCTTACATGGAAGGTTAGTGAATCCTTAGGATTGTCTTTTATGTGACTGCAAATTTCCACAAATCTGTCTATTTTGTCATAAAAGTTTAATGTGTAAGACAGTTAACAAGATTTATCCTGTTGTTACAAAGGATACATTTCCTTCTAATGTTGCTAGTTCTTCAGATGATAAACAAGTACCACAAACCTCTGCTGTTATGCCTTTATCTGATGTAGTTCAAGCAATCACTGATTTTTTTTGGGGAGATTGAACATTATGGAAAATTTGATATAGTTAATATGTATGAAGTTTACTGTACAGAATGGAATAGGTTGCATAATACTATTACTGATACTAAGCAATTAGATGATGATCTATGGCCACTTTCACAGGGATGTAGACAGGATCTTGCAAAGGCACAAGATAAACATCTTGACATAGTTAAGGTTATCACCAAGCTTTTAAAACAAGTTTTACAAGCTTTTTAAACATTACCAGAAGAAAGTGTCTTCTTCTTCTTTTGGCTGCTCCCGTTAGGGGTCGCCACAGCAGATCAACTGTTTCCATTTCTTCCTGTCCTCTGCATCTTGCTCTGTTACACCAACAACCTGCATGTCCTATCTCACCACATCCATAAACCTTATCTTAGGCCTTCCTCTTTTCCTGTTACCTGACAGCTTCATCCTTAGCATCTTTTTTCCCAATATACTCTGCATCCCTCCTCAGCACATGTCCAAACTAATGTAATCTTGCCTCTCTGGCTTTGTCTCCAAACCTTCCAACCGGGGCTGACCCTCTAATATATTTATTCCTAATCCTGTCCATCCTCGTCACACCCAGTGCAAATCTTAACATCTTCAACTCTGCCACTTCAAGCTCTGACTCATGCCTTTTTGTCAATGCCACTGTCTCCAACCCATATAACATAGCTGGTCTCACTACCCTCTTGTAGACCTTCCCTTTTACTCTTACTGGTACTCGTCTGTCACAAATCACTCCTGACACTCTTCTCCACCCACTCCATGCTGCCTGTACTCTCTTCTTCACCTCTCTTCCACACTCACCATTACTCTGAACTGTTGATCCCAAGTATTTAAACTCATCCACCTTCGCCACCTCTACTCCCTGCATCCTCACCATTCCTCTATCCTCCCTCTCATTCACACACATATATTCTGTCTTAGTCCTGCTGACCTTCATTCCTGTTCTCTCTAGAGCATATCTCCACCTCTCCAGGGTCTCCTCCACCTGTTCCCTACTCTCACTATTGATCACAATGTCATCTGCAAACATCATAGTCCACGGGGACTCCTGTCTGATCTCATCTGTCAACCTGTCCATCACCATTGTAAATAAGAAAGGGCTCAGAGCTGATCCTTGATGTAATCCCACCTCCACCATAAATGCATCCGTCACTCCCACCACATACCTCACCACTGTCACACTACCCTCGTACATATCCTGTACCACTCTTACATACTTCTCTGACACTCCCCCACTTCCTCATACAATACCACAATTCCTCTCTCGGCACCCTGACATATGCTTTCTCTAAATCCACAAAGACACAATGCAACTCCTTCTGAACTTCTCTGTACTTCTCCATCACCACTCTTAGAGCAAACATTGCATCTGTAGTGCTCTTTCCTGGCATGAAACCAGCTTCCACTACTCTTTTCCATAACTTCATGATGTGACTGATCAATTTAATCCCTCTGTAGTTACTTCATCTCTGCACATCACCCTTATTCTTAAAAATCGGTACCAAAACACTTTTTCTCCATTCCTCAGACATCCTCTCACTTTCCAAGATTTTATTAAACAATCTAGTTAAAAACTCCACTGCCATTTCACCTAAACACTTCTATGCTTCCACAGGTATGTCATCTGGACCTACAGCCTTTCCATTCTTCATCCTCTTCATAGCTATCCTTACTTCCTCCTTGCTAATTCACTGAACTTCATGATTCACTATCTGCACATCATCCAACCTTCTCTCCCTCTCATTCTCTTCATTCATCAGCCCCTCAAAGTACTCTTTCCATCTGCTCAACACACTCTCCTCGCTTGTGAGTATGTTTCCCTCATTATCCTTTATCAGCCTTACCTGCTGCACATCTTTACTAGCTCGGTCCCTCTGTCTAGCCAATTGGTACAGGTCCTTATCTCCCTCCTTAGTGTCCAACCTTTCATACAACTCTTCATACGCCTTATCCTTAGCCTTCGCCACCTCTCTCTTTGCCATGCACCTCATCTCTTTATACTCTTGTCTACTTTCTTCATCTCTCTGACAATCCCACTTCTTCTTCACCAACCTCTTTCTCTGTATACTCTCCTGTACTTCTTCATTCCACCACCAGGTCTCCTTGTCCTTCTTCCTCTTTCCAGATGTCACACCAAGCACCTTTCTCGCCATTTCTCTTACTAGCTCTGCTGTAGTTACCCAGCTATTCAGTAACTCTTCACTGCCACCCAGTGCCTGTCTTAACTCATCCCTGAACATCACCTCACAATTACCCTTTTTCAATTTCCACCATTTGATGCTTGGTGCTGCCCTCACACTTATCCTCCTCTTCTTGATCACCAATGTCATCCTACAAACCACCATCCTATGCTGCCTAACTACACTTTCCCCTGCCACCACTTTACAGTCTCCAATCTCCTTTAAACTGGCCCTTCTACATAACATATAATCCACCTGTGTGCATCTTCCTCCACTCTTGTATGTCACCCTATGCTCCTCCCTCTTGTTAAAATACATATTCATCACAGCCATGTCCATTCTTTTCGCAAAATCCACTACCATCTGACCTTCTGCATTCCTTTGCTTAACACCATACCTCCCCATCACTTCCTCATCCCCTCTGTTTCCTTCACCAACATGCCCATTGAAATCTGCTCCAATCACCAGTCACTCACCCTTGGGTACAGTCATCACCACTTCATCCAACTCACTCCAAAATTTTTCTTTCTCATCCATCGCATACCCAACTTGTGGAGCATATGCACTAACAACATTCATCATTACACCATCAATTTCCAGCTTCATAAACATCACTCTATCCGACACTCTTTTCACCTCCAAAACACTCTTAGCATACTGTTCCTTCAGGATAATGCCTACACCATTTCTCCTCTCATCCACACCATGATAAAACAATTTGAAACCACCTCCGATGCACCTAGCCTTGCTCCCCTTCCATCTGGTCTCTTACACACACAATATACCAACCTTCCTTCAGTTCATCATATCAGCTAGCTCTCTCCCTATACCAGTCATACTGCCAACATTCAAAGTTCCGTCCCTCACTATCACAATCCTAGCCTTTACCTGCCTTTAGGCATGCCTTTCCCCTCTTCTCCTCCTTCGGCCAATAGTAGCCCAATTTCCGCCAGCACTGGCCAACAGTACTGGTGGCGGTCATTGTTAACTGGGCCTCGACCGATCCAGTATGTATATCTGTACTGTTGTCTGCATGTATGATTTGGCAAAATTTTATGCCGGATGCCCTTCCTGATGCAACCCTCCCCATTTATCCGGGCTTGGGACCGGCACAAAGAAATGCATTGGCTTGTGCATCCCCAGTGGATGGGTTACTAGAAGATAGTGTAACAGAACAAATATGCCATCTACAGGCAGATAAACAAGCTTTAAAGTAGGGGTTAGACCAGGCCCAGAGTTAGTAAAGCAGCAATCTACAACCTATGGCTCAGCAATCATTCAAAGTTTAGAGCATGACAATCAACTTTTAACAAATTAATTGGAAGGTTTAAAACAGCAGTTAGCACAAGTAAAGCAAGATTTATTACAGGCACAAAATAGACCAATACATGTGGGGCAGGGCACAGCCAACATGGCAGTCAATTCGCCTGCAGAAATTTATCAACAGTCACGTTTACTGCAGACACTGCTTCAGTGGCAAGACAAAAAAGGTATCTTTTTCAACATGTTGACATTTGAAGAATGGTTACCGTACACTGTAGGGTCTACATGGAATGATGCCCTTTGTAGATTTTTTTTGCATTCATCCCAAAATGTTTAAAGTCATACATAGAAACTGATAAGTTCACTAGACAGCAGAACAGCCAGAATGGTAGCTATTCTCAAAGCATATACTCAGGGTCAACCTTTGACCCCTGAATTACTTGATTATTTTCAAATTAGCATTACAGATAAATTAAATGAACAAAGTGATCACTTTAAGCTTGCATACCAGGTTGTGTATGGTAAAACAGATGACCAAATGACAGATCCAGAAGTGCAGCAGTTGCGTATACATACCTTTTTAAAACAAGTGAAGGGAGTCTCAGGTGACATTAAGCATATCTATGGCTTAGGATCAAGAACCCTAGAAGAAGTAGTCCAAAACCTCATCAGAGGCAAGACAATGGGAGATGATGGAAAAATGTATACACATAACATTTTTGCTGTAGAAGGAGAGTAAAGTGTAGACTATGTGAGGAAAGGAAGGGGAAGTAACACATGGTCTGATGAAAGAACAAAAACAGGGGAAACACGAGCAGCTTTTTCTCCACCAGGGTTACAGACAGATACACAACAAAGTTCAGAAAAACAGGTGATATGTTTTACTTGTAAGAAAATAGACTACATTCAACAGGATTGTCCATATTATAAAAAAATGGAAGGAAAGTCAAATATAAAAGGGTATCTATGCAGATAATAGTGCTTCTTCAAAACCCCAAAATAGGGAAAGAACTCAAGATAAAGAAAACACATTAAGGGAGAATCAGTCACAGGGATACAGAATAAAAAATAAAGTATACCTTGTGGAATACACAGAAAACCCACCGTGTAATCCCACACATGGTGCAAGTCAGGAATTAAAACATGAAATTGAAAGTACAAAGTACATATTAGACAGGGAAGACACTAACAGTCAACAGGGAACAGAACATGCAGTGTGGGTAATCAGAGACACACCCAGGAAAGTAGATCATAATGAATATGACTCTGATTAGGGGTGTGCTCCCCCCACCCAAGTAACTTTTCTTACAAATTTTAAACGTGGAAAGGATGGATGCCCATTAGTGGATGTATGGGTGGAGGAGACACTATGGAAAGATGTCCTGCCTGATACAGGGGCAGCATGTCACAGTCACTAATAAACAGTTACCTGTAAATCAGTTCAAAAAATCTTACATTCAAGGCTTTGATAGCAGCACTTGCATGGCCATAAGCAGTAAGTAAGTTAAAATATGTTTCACAGAAAATGGATCTTTAATACAGGGTACATTTTTTATGAATTCCAGTTGCAGAACAACAACCCTTGGGGTTGATATTCTCAGCAAACTGGGAATAGTAATTGATTTCAATAACAAGGTTTTATGGTCAGCCACAACAGAAGACAGTTAGGATACAGCTCAGTAATTTCCTTGCTTTGTAACTGACGTAAGTAACTATAAAAAAGACATTACCAAGAGATATTCATATCTGCAGGATAAATGGGGGCAAATCAAATCACAATTTCAGCCCTTATGGGCTACATCAAAGACAAGACTGTGGCAAATTAGCAGTACCAGTGAGTGTAGACAATCTTTCTGATTACATACCTCCTTTTCAGAAGCAATATCCAATTCCCAAAGAGGTGGGAGAGGATATAAAGAAGTGTATAGAACATTGGGAAGAGGCAGGCATAATACAAAAGGGTCACAGTCCCACAAATTCACCAATTTGGCTAGTGAAAAAGAAAGACAGTAGCTACAGATTAGTTATTGATTTATGTAAGGTCAGTCAATTCACAACTCCTCATGCACACCTGGTTCTGGGAGTGCCAGAACTGGCAGCGAGGATAAAACCTCAAAGTAAGTGGTTTACTGTTATTGATTTAGTTAATGGATTTTTTTGCAGTTCCTTTACAAAAGGAAGATTGGCAATGGTTTGCTTTTACCTTTGACAATCAACAGTATGTGATGATGCGGCTGCCACAGGAACTTCAAAATAATCCTGTAATTTTTCACCAAGTAGTAGGGGAGGTTTTAAAACCCTTAGAGACAGATGATAGTGTCATTCATTACACTGATGACATTCTTATACAGTCAGAGACAATACAGCAGCATGAGACACTTCTTAAAAAAGTTCTAGGTACTTTGCAAGATGCAGGATTCAAAGTCAGCAAGGACAAAGTTTAGGTCACTAGAGGTGATGTTCTTGGTACGTCCCACTGGTAGATCCCCTTGTGAGGAAAGAGTGAAAGGAATTTTGGAATTACCTCAGCCATCGACAATTCCAGATTTGCATAAATTTCTAGGTATCATGAATTATAACAGAGAATTTATAGAGGATTATGTGGCAGCTGCCGCTCCAATATATAAAATGTTAGTGGAACAAACGGAAGAACCCAGGTTGTTGGGGGTGGAAGGAAGAACAGGCTTTTGAGCTACTAAAAAAAGAAATTGACACAGGCTACAGAATTGGTAGCACCTGATGGACAACAAGATTTCATTTTACAAGCAGCAGCAGGAAGTGAGACTATCTCGGTAGTCCTCCTGCAGTAATGGCCTCAATAAAATGGAAGCAGTGCAGAAAAGACACTTTGACAACTGACTTTCTGCAGTCAAAAGTTAACCCTGGTTGAAAAGGGATATCACCCATGCAGCCAGTGGCGGCTGGTGACTTCAAATCACAGGGGGGCTGCAGGAGACAGCTGAATGGGTGGGGTCAAGGGGAGGGGGTGTGGTCAACCAGAAAGGGGAGGAGCTATGCACAAAACCACAAAAAACTAACTTTAATTAAATACGCTGCCCTGGGTGGCAAACCATCATTATGAAAGTCCAATCAAGACAAAAATAAGTGTAGAAGAATAAAAATATTTCAATGCATTGGCTGCATGACAGCTTACTTAATATCTAGATGGAAACAAAAGGTTGTGAGGCATGAAAAAATAAATTACTTTTTAAATACATTACTGGAATGCCAGTCAAAATCAAGTATAAGAAAAACCAGAAGCACTCAACTCAAACCACTTCTCCTTGCACTGCAGTCCTAATTATAATATATTCAGCTTTATTAAAGTACCAAGTAACATGCTGAAAGTAGAAATATATGTGATGCCCCCACTTGTAAAAATGCTTCTTATCCAAAAAAGACCTGCTGTCTGACAACTTGTTTCATGGGGAAAACATGATAAAAGTAAAAAATGAAAAGCAAACAAGAAACAAGCTCAAGATACATTGCTTAAAGGATTACTGTACAGGTTATGGACCACACATGATTGGCATTCTGTTTAGTTTACGGGTAAAGTCTGTAGAGATGACTGGAAGTCTCCAACAAGTGTAATGAGCTTTTTAAAATAATGGAATCCTGTCCTTTAATACCCAAGGCTTATACATTATCTAGTCAAGTATTCTCTGCATGACAACAACAGAAAGGCTCTCAATGTTGGCAATTCTTTAACAGTATGCTTATTAAAGCTTACTTGCATCTTACGATCTCAGACAAGCTTACCTTATGGTCATTAAAGCATTGCTACTTAAAACACAGAGCAACAGGCACTTTGAGTAATAAGCATAAATCAACAGTACAAAAATATGACAGAAACCAGACCATTCTGCAAAATCAAGGACAGATGAAAAGCCACTGTAGTACTTATGCAGTGTGTCCTCCCCATCCAAGGTAGATACAACTACTCCTTGCCTTGCTTGGACACATCCAGAGTCACTACATGGGGAGTGGGGTGCAACAAGCATGTCACAATTTGAAATCTCTCTGGCTGACTGTGATGGCCCTGACACATTTGTCATACCTCTCAACCTCAAGAGCAAGAAATCTGGACAAAGCCATACACAGAAGTGGGACAAAGGCCCAACAATAAGGACAATTTTTAAATATTGCTCTAATAAACTTAGAAAGATAATAGAATAAGTCTTGCATTAGTATGAATTTTCTGAAGGGTATAAAATCTGAAACTCAAATGTCTGTCATTTTCTAACTTCAGTCTTTAGTGATGTCACTAATTTGCCAAAAAACACAATTTTATGAAAAATGGACAAAAACGTGATGCAAAAATATAAAATAGACACACAATACAGCTGCTACCTGTCAAAGAAGGGACACTTTAATATTAGTACTGCTACCTTGAGCAGCTGACAAAATATAAAAGAATCTACTGCTACCTTGAGCAGCTGACAAAATATAAAAGAATCTACATGCATTTCAAGTAATCTATAACTTTGATTATTACAGTTATTTCTTAATTGTAAACCCTCCATGTTTTCTTCCAAAATTGCTATTTTGCGGAGGGATTATAAGGGGGAAGAGCAACATTTTGAGCCAAAAATTGGGGACAGTTGAGAGGTTGGCTATGCCTAATTCTATAAAGCAATTTATTTGCATGTACCTCTCAACCTGTTAATGCAGTAAATCTGAACAAGGCCAAATATATTGGGGCACATATAAACAGTACTAAAAATTGCTCTTGTATAAATTGAGACAGTTGATAGAACAGCTCTTACTTTAACATGCATTTTTCTGAAGGTTATGAAGTCTGAAACTTAGAGTGACTTCTGGCAAATCATTTAGGAATTAAAACTACAAATTTTATGAACAAACCAAAAATAAGAAGCAAAAATCTATTCATTCTTTGAAAATCTGGACAGTTGGGAGGTATAGTTCAGCTGGGCCTGTCTGAGTTTGCTGCCCTTCCCCCCTGACAAAATAATGGTTGAATGGAGCCTCTGCAGCCATTCCAATGAACCATTATACTTGGCTATTTCACTCCATTTACCATAAACACTAATGTGCATACTGCTTTACTTCTATGATGAGTTGGACTTCATTTGAAAGTTTTATTTTGTATTTTACAGCACAAACACTAAGTCATCTGTTAAACAAAGCAATGCAGTCTCACAATGAAAACTTAGCATTAAAACTTCTCTTCCCTTGAAACTCACATTCATTGAAACAGCATTGAAACCCACATTCAAGGAAAATACATTTTGCCAGTGGCAGATAAAGATTAATTTTGGGCTGTTTTGAATCATAGGCTCCTTGCATATGAAACATACATGTGCTCTTTGATACACCTTCCTCATTGTACTAAAATTATATTCCTTGTACAATACAGTACACTTGTTACAGGATGTTTTAAATTTGTTTTGAACATTTTTTCCAGTAAGCAATGAAACAAACCATATGCACCCATAATGGCAAAACTGCCCAGTTGAGAACATTTATCATAAAAGTCTACTCAGACTTCCACAGTCCACCATTATTAGTAAATATACACAATTCCACAGTCCACCATTATTAGTAAATATGCACAATTCCACAGTCCACCATTATCAGTAAATATGCACAATTCCACAGTCCACCATTATCAGTAAATATGCACAATTCTACAGTCCACCTTTATCAGTAAATATGCACAATTCTACAGTCCATTATCAGTAAATATGCACAATCTCTGAAGTCAGTCATCTAAATAATTCCACATTAAAGAAATCTGTAACTAATGAAGTGGTTGCTGCTAGCAATCACCTTTATATTTCATGGTTTCATCGAAAATAAAGTGTCTGTTGCCCTCAGGAATAAATTGTCTATATTACATTAAAAAAATGATAAGCTAGTAATAATATTGCAAGAGGAAATGGATGGCAAACTGATAACGAACTCATAGTTAATATCTTCACCAAGGAGAACATTCTCAGTACGGCAGCATCTAACCCTTGTGGGAGTAGAACCCACAACCTTCTGCATCAAAAGCAAGTACACAGCCTGTTGTGCTATAGTATTAACTTGGCAAAGCACTAAACTTCTATTCCCCTGCAGCTCTCAGTTCCTTGTAAAATCTACTCAATACTCAACTGCATCTCAACCGCAGCTCAAGAAAACTGGAAAAAGCCAAAATGTATTGGGGGGGGTGGTCAAAAGCCCAAAAACAGGGACACATTAAACATTGCTTGTATAATCTTGGAAAGTTGCTAGAATAAAATGTTGTGTTGCCACCATATATTTTACTGCCAAGGTCCCTGAGCAAAAACAGTCAGAGTAACATACCACTACGCCACATCAGCTGCTTTGTAAAAAAGAGGAAGACTGAAACTTAAATGGCTATCATTTAGTGAATTCAGTTCTCACCATAGCTGTCAACCTCTTAGTACAAAACACCTGGACAAACCCAGTAATGAGGGAATACAGCCCTCAAACATATTCAGTGAATTCAGTTCTTGCCATAGCTGTCAACCTTAGCACAAAAACCTGGACAGAAGCCAATAATGGGGAATACAGTCCCAAAAATAGGGACAAATTTAAAATATTCATCTTATAAACTTGAAAATTGCTAAAAAAAAAAGGTTATGCTACTATGTATTCTGAAGAACATGAAGTTGGAAATTCAAATGCCGGTCAATTTTACTGCGGACAGAACAAAAACAATTTTCAGCAGAGGCAGGGATTAAAACTGCAGACACATCTTTGTAAAATGGCGGGGCACCAGAGCAAATCCACACAAACACAGGCAGGAGATGCACACTCCACACAGAAGCCACCCCAACCAAGAATCAAACCAGAAAACCTATAGCTGTGAGGCAACAATACTACCACCGCACCATCAATTATGCAAGGAATTAAACATTCAGAAACCTGAAGTCTGAAATTCAAATGCCTGTCAATTTTACTGCGGACAGAACAAAAACAATTTTCAGCAGAGGCGCAGGGATTAATACTGCAGACACGTCTTTGTAAAATGGCAGGGCACCAGAGCAAATCCACACAAATACAGGGAGGAGATGCAGACAGAAGCCAGCCCAACCAAGAATCAAACCAGAAAACCTATAGCTGTGAGGCAACAATACTACCACCGCACCATCAATTATGCAAGGAATTAAACATTCAGAAACCTGAAGTCTGAAATTCAAATGCCTGTCAATTTTACTGCGGACAGAACAAAAACAATTTTCAGCAGAGGCGGGGATTAATACTGCAGACACGTCTTTGTAAAATGGCAGGGCACCAGAGCAAATCCACACAAATACAGGGAGAAGATGCAGACAGAAGCCACCCCAACCAAGAATCAAACCAGAAAACCTATAGCTGTGAGGCAACAATACTATCACTGCACCATCAATTATGCAAGGAATTAAACATTCAGAAACCTGAAGTCTGAAATTCAAATGCCTGTCAATTTTACTGCGGACAGAACAAAAACAATTTTCAGCAGGGATTAAAACTGCAGACACATCTTTGTAAAATGGCAGGGCACCAGAGCAAATCCACACAAACACATGGAGGAGATGCAGACTCCACACAGAAGCCACCCCAACCAAGAATCAAACCAGAAAACCTATAGCTGTGAGGCAACAATACTACCACTGCACCATCAAATACGCAAGGAATTAAACATTCAGAAACCCTTAAGTCTGAAATTCAAATGCCTGTCAATTTTATTTAACATTTTTTAATCAGGACAGTCTGACTTGGAACAAATAAACAATTTTCAGTAGAGGCCCAGTAAGAAATAATGCAGACATGTCTTTGTAACATGGGAGGACACAAAAGCAAACCCACACAAACACAGGGAGAAGATACAGACCCCACAAAGAAGGAACCCCAGCCAAGAATCAAACCCAAGAACCTGGAGCTGTGAGGCAACAATGCTACTACTCCACCATCAAATATCAAGCATTGCAACATTTACAAACCACAGATATTATGAGGAACAGATCAGATCGAATATGAGGCAAAAATCTGAAATTTTTTTACAAATGGTGGTGGGTAGGGAACTCAAGTCTTTAACACCTGCATACAGGGTACAGGGTTCAAGCCTGAGGCATTCCCTACCACACCACCATAAGCACCTACACACACACACACACACACACACTCCAGTAAAGGACAAGCACCATACACAAACTCCAGTAAAGCACAAGCACCATACACAAATAAACATTGTAAATTAAAAAGCACAAACTCCATACAAATAAACATTGTAAATTAAAAGGCACCTTACCTGAATACATCCAGCTAACGTACATCCTTCCCGCACAATACTGAAAGACCCGCGAGATCCTAATGCTCCTGCCCGACGAGATCGAGTCCCTGCTGCTGCTCTTGCAGTCCGGACGCGACCCATAATCCTGGCGAGTCTGTGCACTGTAAAAGTGCACAGACGTCTCCTTGTGTCCCCCTATGGGGACGGCCGGACTGCCTTGAGCATGCGCATAGACCGACAGTAGTCGGGACTCGGTCTATGCGCATGCGCGAAGTCCGCGAATTTCGAAAAAATATATATTTTTTTCTTTCTCATTTTTCTTTCTTTTTTATTTTTGAGGGGGCTGCAGTCCGGCAGCCCTATGCCACGAGCCGCCCCTGCATGCAGCCAACAATTGTTAGCCATATATTGGGGAATTAATCAAACAGAATACTTGACAGTTTTTTAAAAATAATTGTACAGACACATCAGTCTATAAAGATTCTTTTGAATTCTACGGAAATGAATAAGATCACAGAGGGAGTGAGTCAAACCATTTTTGCAAAATGGATGACTTTATTCAGTACAAATAATGTCCAAATTCAGACAGGGGACAAGTATTATCTCTCAGATTTGGCTAATTATAAGGGAGGACCTCATAATTGTGTTCAAAGCTTACAACGTCCGGAAATTTCAAGGCAGCTTACCCACAGTTTATGTAGATGGGGCCAGGTTTTGGAAAGATGGGAAATATTTAACAGGATTTGCGGTGATCCCAGGAAATGGATAAGAGCCTATCCTGAAGAAATCGCCAGGTTACATGTCAGCCCAAAGGGCAGAGTTAAAAGCAGTCAAATATGTTTTACAACATTTTCAGCCAGTCAGCATTTACAGTGACAGTGCTTATGTGGTAAATTCACTGCATTTACACATGGCGATTTGGCAAGGAGGGGATTCGTCGACAGTGTTGGCAAACTCCTCAAACATGCTCCCATATTGCAGAAATTATGGGCATTGATTACCCAAAATGGCCTACAAGGAAAATTTAGTATTGTAAAAATAAAGGCACATCAAAAATGCAATACAGAAGAGGCTAGAGGAAATGCTTTGGCAGATACCAAACAAAACAAGCAGCAGAGACAGGTGATTGGTTAAAACCTCTTGAGCAGTTTGAACATAAAAATCAAGAACTGTAAGTTAAAACATTTTCACCAGTAGAAATACAGGATTTACCAACTCTTCAGAAAGAAAAAGAACTAGATAAATGCATCCGGGAAGGGGATGGCAATCAAGAAATTTTTGTATATTCAATGCCGGACGGAAAGAAAATAACCTATCTCCCATGGGATTTGGCCAAGCAATTGGTCGCTTAAAATCACAAAATTTTGTGCCACAAAGACACAGAAAAGTTATTGAGTATAGTTAAACAGAAGATGTGGAATCCATGGCTAAAAAAGTTGTGTAAAACGGTTTTAGCGGGATGTTTGATTTGTTTACAAATCAACGCCAGTATAAAGAAACCTCAATTGAATAGGGTGCCAGTGGCAGATGGGCCATGGTATGCTATTCAAGTGGATTATGCAGGGCCCATCCCTACTGCAAAGGGAGGATACAGATACCTATTAGTGATATTTGATGTATTTTCAAAATGGGTAGAAGTAATACCCACCAACAGTATGACAGCTAAAACTACAGCAGACGCACTATGGAAAAATATTTTTGTCCATTGGGGATGGCCTCGAATCACAGAGTCAGACAATAGACCACAGTTTACAAGTCAAATAATGTGGCATTTATGCAAACAGCTGGGGATCCAGCACAAGTTTCATGTTTCATATCACCCACAATCCAATAGGATTGTTGAAAGAATTAATCAAACAGTTAAAAAGAGATTGAAAAAAGCATGCCTGGGAAAAGGTAAGGACTGGGTAAGACATCTGGCAGGGATTGTACTGGGCATTAGGCAGCTCCTAACAGTAAAACAAGAATCTCACCCTTTGAAGTAATGACTGGGAGAAAAATGCTCTAACACTCCCCTGTGACCCAGAACCAGTAGAAAATTGACCGTTATTGACAGCAGTAGAACACCAGAAATGGTTAAGAGACATACAGGGGGTATGCAATAGTATTGTCAGGGAATAGGCTTACTGTCTGTGGAAAGAAATGCCAGACATTCCTATAGAAATTGTTCTACAGAAAGGGGACAAAGTCCTTGTAAAGAACTTCTTTAGAGAAGGACCATGGGACAGTAATTGGCAGGGACCTTATGAGGTAGTTGAGAAAAATGACTGTTAGTGTACAGAGTCCAAAGAACAGAAAAAGAAAAAATAAATACCAGAAAACAGACAAAAGAAATAATAGAGATCAGTATAAATTAATAAAGAGCCACACACAGAAATAGAAAAGTAATATTCTTTCTAAAATTTATTTTTAGATGCAGGGGGCCCAGTAAATTTGGAAATTCAACTAAAACAAGAGAGCCCAATATGGGAACATACATTAAATGTAGAAATTCCACCCGAACAAGAAAACCCACAGGACAATCCATGTAAGCAGGAAAGCACAGAAAAGGAGTGATTGGAAGAAACAAGAAAAAAAGGTTGTTGTAGAGTACCTATAACTATTTGCATAGCCATGGTATTTATGACAGTAGTATATGATTTATATATTTGGTATAGTATAGAAATATATAAAGATTTTGAAAAACAAGCAAGGAAAAGCTATGAGAAATCAATTGAATGGTGTGAAATAAAACCAACACCTAGTAAATTAATTAGTAAAAAAAATGTACCTACAGAAAAAATGCAACCAAGTACATAACAAAGTATAGGATGATTTCATCCTATTAGGGGTGACCAGGAAAAATGACATGGCAAGAAGAAAAAACACCAATAAGACCAAAAAGGTAAGTTATGCATCCCAGAGCTGTTACAAAAAAAGGTTAAGAAGAAAAAATGGGGGGAATACTCCAACATAATAAGTCACGAGAACAGGGGCACTATGATTGGGCACCTAAAGTTAATACATTTTTGGCATGCAAAAACTGTTTGCAAAAATGTATAATAAATCAAATTGCTGGTTTTGTAGCCACATTCCTTACAGGGGAAGGATGCCATTACATGCAGTTCCAGTAAATGTCATTGATACAGGGTTTATGTTTAAAGGATCTTTTAAAAACAAGGTTATCAACCAGTCAGTCATAAAATAACATCTACAATTAATGGAGACAGAAAGAGGAATACTTTGTTTTAAAAAGAAAGGGACAGTAGGGGAGGGTATTAGTAATTGCAACTATTCCATCACCCTACATCACCTATGGTCACAAGATAAGCTTGAGTATCATGGGGGAAGTTGATAAAATAAAAACAGATTGGGAATCAATGCATAACACTTCTTTTAAGGAAGACATGAAAGAGCTTTTTAAAAATGGAGCTATGAATAACCTAATAGGCCAAGAAAATGTTACAATTTTGAAAAGTGGTTTCTTTTTTGTATGTGGACAAAATGCATATAAATGGCTGTCAGTAGACTGGCAAGGATCTTGTTACATTGGGTTTGCAGTTCCAATGATGAGAATCACTCATACACTGCCAGAAGAGAGGGTTAGAAATCCCCAAAAGAAAAGAGAGGTTCATGATGATTTCTCCAAACTTGGAGAAGACTTAAAACAGCTGGACTTAGGGGTTGGTGCCATCTCAGGGGCTGGGATTTTTCCCTGGTATGGTGCTGCCAAGGCAATATGGGAATTAAGAAAGATTGCAAAGTTAATGGAAGTATCAGCAAATGCAACATATGGGGCTATCTTAGATATAACTGAAGAGATGGTAGCAATGAGGACAATGGTCCTCCAAAACGGAATGGCTTTGGATTACTTGCTGGCTAGTCGAGGGGCTGTGCTTTAATCAAAATAGAGTGCTGTACATATATTCCTGATAAATCAGAGTCCATGCATCAACATTTAGACAGAATTGCCTAAATGTCCTCAAAGGAAAACATGGAGTACAGAATGGTCAGATTGGCTAGTGGATTGTTCTCAGGATGGTGGGGTACTGTAATTTCCACATTAATTGCTCTTATTATCATTATCTGCTTAATTACAACAATTTGCATGTATGTTAAGATTTGTGTTAATAAAAATATGAATCAAGTAACAGCCAATGGTAATGTCTCTTTGAAGAGATAGCTTTAAATGCAAGGGATCTATATGTTGCAATGGGCCAAGGGATTCAAAGTACTGAAGATTGTATTGTGTTGTAAATTGTCTTACAATTTTCTTGGTTTTAATTAAAAAGGGGGAATTGATAAAGATTGTATAAATTAAAATGCTTTCCCCAAAATTATACTGTGTGAGCAGTAAAAGAAAATGCAAGGCCAAACAGCAGTTTTCAAAATAATATGGCTTGCTTTACAAGGACAGTTAAGATTTCTTGTAAATGTTCAGCTTAGATATTAATAACATATAGCTGTGGGCTTACTGCAAATGGCATCCTGTTATAGAAAAAAGGAAGTTACATTAACATGTCAAACAGAAACTTTGCATTACAGGGACTTTTTCATCTCAAGAATAACTTGGACTTTATATTTGTCATTTCAACAGAAACAGTCCAGGCTAGAAATAACCAATGGACTTTTTCATGATAACTTTGCATCAACAGGGACTTTACACAAAGATGATATGGAGAGACGTTTTGTGAATTTTTCAGATACAGAACCAAAGAAGGACATAAATTATGCAATGCAGAAGAACAAGTCACAAGGACATTAAAAATAACATTGGTTGACATTTAAAAAATTATATAAACTGGGCAGTATGTTTCACTTTTTAGTGACATTTTTGGACTGAGTATTCATCGGTCTATAGTTATATATGCCTAGCTGTGTAATAATAGAATTGAAATAACTCTGGCAGAATTAACTGTTTGGCAAGAATTTGTACTAATACAATACAAATATTAACGGATACAGTAGTACAGTGTCTGGTCACTGCTAATAATATTTTACACTGTTCAAGAGACAATTCTTGAAAAAAAAATAAAGATCCAATGAAGGGGGCTACCTGCAAACAAATATACAAGAAATAATGCCCTAGCAGCATGGGAGTTATAGGGAAAAACAGACCACCCAGAAGCATTTCACTCAACTCCCAAACATTAAAGATCTTAGCAATGACCCTTAAAATCATAGTAGAAGGCAAAACTCTCACCTATCCAGATTTTCACTAAATGTCCAAATTTTTGGCTTGTTTTTGGTCTGCTTATCATAAAATTTCTGTTATTTTTTGGAAAATCATTGAGGAATGAGGACAGTAATAATGACAGGCATTTGAGTTTCAGACTTCATATCCTTCAGAAAATGCATGCTGATGCAAAACTCTTTCTTCTAGCATACTTTATAAGTTTATAATGCTTTATACACCCAGAAACTTCCTCACTGACCCAACTAAAGTTACACTTGCCAATATTTGCTCTTCCCCACATTTCTTTATAGTGCTCCCATCTTTACTAAACTTCAAGCATCACAAAAAAATCAAAACTTGCACAATGCTATAACAGTGTTGCTAACTTTGCAGCAAGAGCCTCTTTCAGAACCTACCACTGTATAACACTAAAAAGCCTAAATTGGAAAAAACTACACCATCAACTAACATATACACAGCTTCTTACTACCTATAAAATTATCCAGAACCCATCTGCTTGTCAAACACTAAATAACATTCAACACAACTATTTTCCCATTTGGTCATTACGATCCAGTGACCAAAATCACCTGTCTGTTCAGAAACTTATCAAATCTGCTGGATGTTGTCTATACTCCTGCCATGTTGCTAATGCCTGGAACTCTTATCTGTATCCATCAGGTCAGTACCCTCCCTCCCATCCTTCAAAACCATTCCGAAACACTTCCTAGCCAAAAGCTGTCTCTGTTCTTGCTCAACATCAAGATAAACTATATCCCTAAGTATAAACAAACACCTCTTCATAACTTAATCTCTTTACTCTCACTTCTTTATCTCTATCAGTTTCTCTCCTATAGCTTTCCCCATAAATATACTATAAGCCTGCTTTTCTCTCCCTTTGTGTTGCAGCTCCTGTTTGTAACTTATCTTTGATTTCTCTATAAACTGGCTAAATTTTTTCTGTTAAATTATTGCCATCTGTCTATTCTTAACTAATATTTTCAAACTATATCTAATCTGGTATAGTATTCCACGGTGGTACAATGATAGCATTGTTGCCTCACAGCAAGAGGTTCTCCCATTCGATTTTCAGCTGTAGTGTGGGGAGTGCCTTCTGTATGGAGTCTGCATGTCCTCCCCATGGTTGGGTGGGCTTTTGAAAGACATGTGTAAATGGGCATGCCTTCGTTGAAAGTTGAATGTTGAGCTGGCACCTCGGCGTTCCTGAAAATCTACTGCCAATCATTAGCAGACCGGAGTTCTGCTGTGGTGACCCCTAACCGGGAAAAGCCGAAAGACAATATCTAATCCGGTATAATTATTTAAACTGTAGCTGTTTTTTGTGTTATTTTTAAAGACTCCAAAATTATAGTTGTTAAAATGTTTTGTAGTACTTTGGAGTGTTTCTCTTTAGGTCTCCACTAAAAATGGGCTTCTACCCAGTCGGAAATTCCTGGAAACCAAATGTCAGTAAGTAAGTAAATAAATAAATAGAAATTATTAAAATCTATCCCAGATTTTGCTCCCCCCCGCCATTGTTTTCGGCTTTGCCCATATTTCTTGCATAAAGAGGTTATGAAATATGGCAGTGGATGAGAAAGAGGAACACTTTATTTTTCATACTAGGGGACCAAATTCCAAAAGATAAGATGCAGACAATACAGTGCGCTGAAGGAAGATATCAATGAACTAGTGGTGGATGTGATTCCATTATGGACAGAAAGACACACACAAATAATAATTTATGCAGAGAAGAATAACTGCAGAATTCGTGCACGTCTGCTGGATTCCAAAACACAGTAGGTGCGCCTAATGACAATAACATATGATAGACCAATGTGCCAAAAATTTTATGAAAGCACTTGGTGGAGGTACTGTATCAAATTATGCATCTCTGATGCAAACAATATATATATTTTCACTGTAGTTATTGATAGGTTTGTGTCCCCAGATTTTTTTCACAGAGCTGAAAATTCATTCCATGATATCATGAAAAGCTAATCCGACAGTGCCTCAGTAGTCAGTATATAATTTAAGATTGCCAATTTTCCTTGGTAACTACCAGCAGCAGGAATGCTTCATGTTCTGGAAAGACAAGTGATCACCCATTTATTTAAACTGGTCATATCTCTCAACTTTTTAGTGCAAGAAATCTGGACAGAGTATAAAATAATGTGGGACAGCCCCCAAAACAAGAACAGTTTTTAAATATTACTGTTATAAACGTAGTAAGTTTCTAAAATAAAAATATTAGCATTTGTGTGCATTTTATGTAGGGTATGAAGTCTGAAACTCAAATGTATGTTATTAGTTACTGACTTCAGTTCTCAGTGATACTCCAGAAAAGCACAAATTTTATGAAGAACAAAACAAGAATATGAAGCAAAAATCTGGACAGCTGAGATGTTTGCAAGTGGAAGAACTTAATACTGAAAATCAGCATTTGTGATGATGCAGTAATTAAACCACGATTTCAGTAGGAAACACTGCCCTGCTAAATATGTTATTTTTAATGAACTACTATATCTTGGTGGTGTGTGTAAACTGTGTTTAATATTTACTTTATTTTGTTTTGCAGGCATAGTCTTAGAGAAAAAAAAATAATCAACAATACACCTCTTAGCTGTCCCCGATTTTGACTCAAATGTTACTTTTGGCCCTCTTAATCCCTCCCAAAACTAGTGACTAATAGAGAGAAGGTGGTGAATTACATAACAAATAATGAGAAAAATTTGAGTTTTAGGCATCTTTTATTTCAGATAATGTTTATTAGTTCAGACTGTCTTATTCTATCAGTTTTGAAGTTAATAGTAGTAATATTTTAAAAATGTTCCTGACAATGCCTAGATTATTCCCTGATTCTTTTGAGATTTCTCCCTGATTTTTTGAGAGCAATTCTAGACAAGGAAACTGAGCTTGTAATATTGCTTTATGATTTTTATTTTTCCAAGCTAGGATTTTCAAACCTGCTTGCGGTTTACATCAGGACTGTAATTAGAAAGGGTTCCTATTACGAGAGTGAAGATTCCTTTAGGCGAATATGAAGACATTGACCCGTATTGCACGAAGTACGTAAACTGTGAAAGTTCAAAATGCAAAGTTCGAAATGTCAATTTGTTTTGGTTGGCCCATCTGTGGTATAGCTCCATTAGGTAAGTGTGCGATATATAGGAATTTAGTGTTAGGATTTGGGTTAAGGTAAGTGCATAGATAGGTAATGTATGTAATAATTGGTGTAGTGTTAGAAGTAGGTGTTTTTAAATGTATATATGTGTTTTATTTATTTTGTTTGGGTGTATGTGTGTAGGGGAAGTGTGCAGTAGTTATGGACCTTAGGGTTAGGGAGGGGTTAAAGATAATGCATAGTTAGTTGAGTATGTAGGGTTTAGTATAGTGTTGGAGGTAGGGTTTTTTTTTAAATGTATCTATGTGTCTTATTTATTTTGTTTGGGTGTATGTGTGTAGGGGATATGTGTGGTAGTTACGGACCTTAGAGTTAGGGAGGGGTTAAGGAGAGTGCATAGATAGTTGTGTTTGTGGGGTTTGGTGTAGTGTTGGAGGTAGGGTTTTGGTGCTTTAGTTTAGGTTAGAAGTAGGGTTTGGTTAGTGTATTATGTGGTTTATTTATTTTGTTTGGGTAGGCAGTATGTAGCGGGTGGTGGGGTTGGCCGACTATGACAGTTCAATATTTTTTTTTTCGCAGTTTAGTGCATTCGGGAATTTCGCGGTTCGCAGTATAGGTGTCGATGTTTTGGTATTCGCTCATAGGGTTTTCCGCTTTGGTAATATAGACCCAATTAGAAATGCTATTAATTGTAAAACAAAGATACATGGTAAGTGCAGCAATACATCTGAAGGAAAAAATAAACATGAAAACTGGAAGTAAAAGCCTTGCCTGTACTTAAAATTAATTCTCTGGCTGTTATCATTTCTCAAAAAGAAATGTACTTGCTTAAAATTACATCAGCCCCCTAATAAAAAAAATGATGATAATTGAATCACAAGCAATAGATTCTCTGGTTTGATTCTCAGCTAAGGTGCCTTCTGTATGGAGTCTGCATATGTGTTCATGTGAGTCCTCCCACATTCCAAAGGCATACAATGGATAGAGTTATTGAAAACTCTGAATTGACTGTAGGTGTGAGTACGCACACAAAGTTGTCATATGGAAGACCAGTCATGACCTGGGGAGCCACCCACCTGTGTGAATCTTGGCTCCAGATCATTGCACTGTTGAAGTAACATCCTAACCCCATGTGTAAAAATGGGAAAAGGGGTTATTTATGGATGGATGGAATAATAATAAAATCAGTTAGACCATCTGAGTAGTTATGATCAGTTTAATTTATAAGTTACTGCAGATTAAGGAGCCTGTGACCCTTGGCAAAAATATAATACAGATATTGACATCAGTGTTTTTTTTCCACTTTCCTGTATTAACACTGCCCACAGATCAGAATTATTTTGCTGTATTTGTTAACTAACAGTAATACTAGAGTAATACTGTGATCCCAGCACAACTCTCCTTGTGATGTCAGCAATGCTTGCATTACAAATGCAACAAAAAGTCTTTAGATAAGTATATTGCTAAGAGTAAGTTACATGTTACAATGAAGCAGTAAGGTAACAGCTATAAATGTTTGCATCATGGATGAAAAAGTGTGGAACTGATATTTACTGTTTGCATGATATCCTTTTGTGCTGTTAAATGAAAAAATCCAGCAACCAGAAGGGAAATATATCTGAACACAGTTTAGGAGTACAACATGTTAGCTTTAACACCTACAAAGTGTGCTGCTATAGTTTCCAGAGCAAACATAAAGACCTAAAGGAGTGGAGTCCAAAAGCTTTTGGCATAGAATATCATTGCCAATTTAGCATGTTACAACACACCCTATTCAAAAAGACAGGGTTCAGTCTCTGTCAGTCTCCAGTTAGCATTTGCGAATAGGAACTGGTGGAGCTTTACAGCTGATTCCAAAAGGCAAAAAGGGCTCACCTGGCTGAGTTATTTCAGATTTCTACATCGAGGAGGTTCGCTGATGTATAAGGCCATACTGATAATGAAGGCCTTTGAAATAAAAGGAGTTATTGGTGAATCAGAAGCTGCATCTCTCCATGGAACTAAATACTACAAGCACTTCTTCTTTCAGCTTTTCCTGGTTAGGGGTCGCCACAGCAGATCAGCTGTCCACTCATGATTGGCAGTGGAGTTTTACAGTGTCAAGTTGCCAGCCCAGTGCCCAACCTTCCACAGAAGGCACACACACACACACACACACACACACACACACACACACACACACACACACACACACACACACACACACACACACACACACCTAGGGCCAATTTAGAGTGTCTAATCCAGCTACTGCATGTCTTTGGGATGTGGGAGGAAACCAGAACACCAGGAGGAAACCTACACAACCACAGAGAGAACATGCAGACTCTGCAAAGAAGGCACCTCAGCTGAGAATTGAACCAGAGAACTTCTTGCTGTGAGGTGGTAATGCTAACCATTGCACCACCGTGGCCACGCTAAATATTACAAGCACTACCATTTCCACCTACAGGTGGGGCTGTGTTGACAGCATAGAGAGTCAGGGGAACCTGCTTGGGAACACAAGCATGTGCTGAACAGGGTAGAGAGCTCCATCTATGGAACATCTCCAGGAACAGCTTATTTATTGTCCTCTGAAAAAGAAGATTCCATTCCTTGGTGGGCTACCCTTCCTAAATCCATGTCCTTCCTCTTGGTTGTAGTCAATACAGGCATAACAGGAGTGCTGGCTATCATGCCTGTATTTACCAGTCCACCCTACAGAAAGATCTGTGGACAGAAGAACCTGTGGAGCTGAATGGTTTCAAAGAATTTGAATGATTTATCAGTAAAACTATGCTGTAGGAAGTCAATAATCTCCTTTCTGTCTCACATATTTCTCTCCCCTTGCCTCCCACCCTCAGCCTGACACTTATCTTTTTTATCTTCTAACCTTCTACTTCAAAAATATTACCTGCAAAGAAAATGGGTACATTCTAGAAAACAAATCATATTGAGGCATGACCTTTTTCAGATAATTTGACTTTCTAGTTCATATACCATGGCAGGGGACTTGATCATCCTCTGTTTCATATTTACAACCTATGTCTCACATCATACCTCATGTCCATAAGTTAATAGGTATATACTAGGCTAACAACCACTAGGGCCTTTATATCCCTTGTCATGCACCCCAAATGTGACCCAAAATATGATTTATATTGGGTGATGCAGTGATTGCCTCTGTCCATCAAGTGCATAGACACCAGAACAAGGTTGAATTTCTGATAACACATCCATTGTTCCAAGTTGCACTTCAAGAGGTTTAGGAAGGAACTCTGTTTCACATGGATATGCAGCCTGTTCCAGAGAATGAAATTTATCTGAGAAATATATCTGTCCCTCCAACATGTCCTATTTATTTTAGTAGCAAAAGTTAGGTCTTTTGATTTAGTAGTTCTGATGCTGTTTGTTTTGCAGATGCACAAAAGATTCATTAAAAATGGGTCCAGGGATGCCTTTAATGCCATGCAAAGATCACCTTTCAGTAGTCTGTATCATACAGAGTAAAGAGACAAGTCTTTGAGGTGATCAGCATATGACATTTTCTTTACTACCTGCATTATTTTTGTTAAGGAATCTTTGTGGATGTAGCTGTGGCTGCATATGTCTGGTCAGCTACATACCAAAGGGGTCTGATGAGGGCTGAGTATATCGGTACAATAACCTCATTGGACTTAGATGCCATGCCCTTACCCATAAGATGAGCAACATAAAAAGATGTTCTTACTACCTTGGACACTTGATGGTTGAAGGCTAGGTTACTATCTACATGAGTTGCCAGAATCAATTTTTACGGATGTTTTATTGATATCATAGTTACCTGGAATAGCTGACTCCCAAGTGGTACTATAATGCATTTCTTGGCACTGAATTTTAAGCCATGGCACTGAGCATTTGTCTGTGTTATACCTTCCTGAAGTATGTCCCCATCTTAGGTGGATTCATTTACTTCTCCCAGTTTGCAATCATCTGTGATCTTGGTCAGCCAGTGGCCTTTGACATTGGCTTTAACCTCTGAGAAGCAGATACCAAAGAGGAGACGGCCCAGCTGAGAGGCACTCCAGTGGTGACTGCCCTCTTTGTTTGGAAGGTTGCCTCAGCAATTCTAACCTCTGGGGTCCTACGCATGAGTCATCTAGCAGCATTTATCTAGCGTGTTATAAAGGGACTTATGCCTAGTTTTGTAGATTTTTGACACTGGCGGAGTGGGATATTCTATCAAATGTTTAACCAGATCTAGGTAAGCAGTATGCATTGCTTTCCCTCATTTATTGCCTTAGTGACATTTTCAAAGAAGTCAACTATGTTTGGTAAGCATGACATTCCTTTGATGAAGACAAACTGGGATGGCTCCAGTGGCTGAAGATCTCCGATATTCTTGTTGGCAACTCCCATGATAATTCTTTACATGGCTTTGCAAATAAGACTAGTCATACTAATGGGTCTGTAGTTTCCAGGATCTGTTAAAGATCATTCTTTATGAAGGGGTTTGTCCTGATAAGTCATATTTTAGACTGTTCAGGAGACATCCTAAGGATGTTATCGATGCCCATTGAGGCTGAGAGTTTGGCTTTAGTGAGCTCAGCCAGTACGTGCTCCCTAGTTATAGTTAAAAGGGTTATGTTTGAAGACATTTCTTTGGGGATGGCTGGAGTGAGAGTTGGGTAAAGATTAAACTTAATTTTTCCACTATCAGATTTGCTATATCACTAGGCTTGGAGAATGTGGCACCATTAACCACCAGTTTGGCATATTGCTTTGTACTACCCTTGAGGTTTCTGACAGGTGAAGAAGGTTGAGTGGTTATCATTTACCTAAAAGGCTATCTTAACTTCAAAGTTGGCTTTGTTCAACCCAATTAGCCCTCTTAGATGCATATTTAGCTTCATGAGAGTTTTTTTTTATCTTTGTGGGAATTACCCTTCATTATTTTTGCCATAATCTTTTTTTTTTCTTTTTGTTATATATCCTGTTTAATTTTGGATGTCACCAAAATAGTTTGTTTTTGGGGCCATCCTGAGATTGCTTCTGGTAAATACAGCAGCATTTCTGCAGCAATTGACATGTTTGTACAGAGTTTGTGAGAGTAATTCATCATAGGCTGCTGTGTTGTTGTGGTGTGGAGGAGCATTTAATTTCCACAAACCATCACTCGGTGAAAGGTAGTTTGCCTTGGAATGTCTCTTAACTGTTGCTGGTTTTCCCTGGGTTACAGAGTTGATTTTGATTTCAAAGGAGACAGCTTTATGGCCGGACTTTACCAGAGAAGACAAGACATTAAGACATGGGGGGGGGGGGTGCAGCATTCTCTGTATTACTGAATATGAGTTCCAGTATGGCAAAGCTTCTAGTAAACCTTTTTGCTATTTGGTCACTGTTTGGTCAAGGGATTTTGTTTGTACAAAGTCCAGGAACCTCTTTGCCTGCTGACTTGAGGCCATGATGGATTCTTCATCTATAGAGGGATAATTAAAGCCTTCTATGCATATGATGTTAGGCTGAATGCTAAGTGTCTCATTTAGGTCCAAGTATGCATTGTGAGCTTCTTGAGACATGGAGGGTGAAATATAGCTGGCTAGGGTATGGTACAGGATTTTGTCTTTGGTGATCTGCACGTCAGGTAACTCCAGCACTCCATCCTGTTTGACCACCCAAGTGGTATGCTTGTTACTGATGTATATCGAGACACCTCCACCTTCAGCCCTTGTCTGTGCACCTACTCATCTAAAAGTGTGGAAGGCACTGAAACCTTCTGCTGTAAACTGTGTCTTAGTAACTGCATAGATGTCTATGTTATTGAGTGTAATGAGGGTTGGAGGAAGAGTAGTCTTTCATTTAGGCTCCTGGGATTGATTAGTAACACCTTCAGGTTCAGTTGAGTTGATTTTTACTATGTTGGTAGGTTTGTCAATTTGAGATTACCTAAAAAAAGGCAGTATGGGGTTGGATAAAGTTTTATCCAGTATTTGAAAGCTTGGAAGGAACAGGTGCAGACCATCCTTGGCAATGCAAAGTGGTCTGTTAACCATGTCCTCCCAGGCTGATAAATATTGGATCCTAAAGAAAAATTGCTTGGAAACCACACAGCTGGCAGCAAACAACTGTTTTATTAGCGCTTTTCGTCTCTCAAGGTAGAGAGACTTTTTCAGATAACATAATACACTAAAACATACTGTTTAAATAATCATGGCATACAATCAGTTGGTTCAAAATCCGCCTCCGTTTAAAAGACCCCCTGTCACATAAACAAAACTTCCACATATAAATTCCCTATGCTTTAAAATTCCCTAAACAACATCAACCAGTTAAACCTAAATGGTTAATTATAGTTGCTTAAAAATTTTACTGTTCATAAAACTTCAAACCAAGAAAACAGCAACAATATACCAATGTTATTGAATCCATACAATAAAATAGAAATTAAATACTAAATGATTACATAAATTTATTGTTTATTACTTACTAGCAAATTTTTTTGTTAGTCAACCATGCAAATTCACAATATACAGGGTTGCTTCACTGTCCTAAGCTACACCCACTCTTATCTCTCAAGGTTTTTCAATTTCAAGATGCACAGGATGGAAAAAACCTTGCCATTTCCCAGGGTTGAACGAGATGAATATTAGCACAGTAACCCTGCTCGACTCACCCTTCTTACAGAAATGAGGAAAACAATGTTTTGGCCAGCACAAAAAACAAAACAGAAGTCCTCAAATGGTTATGTATGCAGCCCTCCACACAGTCACACACACACACACACACACACACACACACACACACACACACACACATGCACACGCGCACACACACACACAGACACACACACACAGACACACACACACACACACACACACACACACACACACACACGCACACATACACACACAGGCAGATTAAGCCTCCCATACACTACAACAAACATGCCACCTTATGGGTGTAGCTATAACTTTAGAACTGTCCCCTGATTTCTAGAAAATAGCACACTTCTTTGCACAAAATGAATAATCTATTTTTTTAAAAAAAAGCATATATACATCTAGACTGGTGTGGCACCTCAACCTTTTTTTATCTCACAGGTAATAAACTTTGTGCGCGGTGGTGGTGCTGCGGTAGCATTGTCGCCTCATAGCAAGACGTTGTCCTGTTTGATTTTCAGCTAGAGCATCTTCTGTGTGGTCTTCTGTGTGGAGGCATACGTGAATGGGGCGTGCCTTCGTTGAAGGTTACACGTCAGGGCTGGTAACCCGGTACGTAAAAATCCACTACCAATCATTAGTGGACCGGAGTTCTGCTGTGGTGACCCCTAACCGGGAAAACCCGAAAGATACAAACAAAACAGGTAATATACTTTGTATTTCTATTCCTGTGCTTTGGGTTTTGCAAGAGTATTTTAGAACTATAGTTTGGATTTCATATTGATTTTCTCTTCCCCAGCTGTACCAACCTAATTTTTTTTCTCAATATGTTTGCGTGTGAGTGAGCGCAGGCAATGCTAAAAGGAGGAAGAATTAGTGTTTTTGTGGTTAAGGTATATATGGGCATTGATTATTAATCCCTTAGGAGTGTGTGTAAAAGTATTTGTAGGTTAGGATTACAGTAAGGTATAGGGGAGGACATGCATGTTGGTGTATGTGATATATGCCTGAGTGTCTTGTGGAGTGGTAGTTGTTATGGAAAGGGTTTTACCTAAGGTAAGGTGTAAGGTTTTGCTTATGAACTGGGGCAGACTAAGAATTAGCACACATTGCTAAGGTGGTGCAGGGGGTCCTCCTTAACATGTTACTAATGTGCACTAACCCCAACCCTACTCCTAACCATAGAAAAAAATCCTTTCCATAACACTATAACTATTCAGGCTAAATACATCTGAAGTTAGTGGTAAAGGTTTTGTTAACCAGTCTTAAAAGGAAACTATTTTTTCCATTTCGTGTTCAGTTGTAGTTTTGAAAAAAAAATATGGAAAAAAATAGTTTCCTTTTTAGACTGGTTAACAAAACCTTTACCATAAACTTCAGGTGCATTTTGCCTGAATAGTTATAGTGTTATGGAAAGGATTTTTTCTATGGTTAGGAGTAGGGTTAGGGTTAGTGCCCATTAGTAACATGTTAAGGAGGGCCCCCCCCCCGCACCACTTTAGCAATGTGTGCTAATTCTAACTCTGCCCCAGTTCATAAGACTGATAAACAGACACACAATAATTACTGAATTAAAGATTAAACTTATACACTAAAATAAATATATTAGTTTACCACATAGCCTGCAATAAATCAGGAGCAAATCTCAACAGAATCACTGACAAATCCAAAAGCAATCAGGCACAATTTTAGAATATTAGCACTATCAGCTTGAGATACATTTCTGGGAGAGTAGGAGAGTGTGAATCAATATACATGTTTTTTTTTAAGTAAAAGAAGCTTATAACTGTAATTATTGTCACAATGTATTGTATATAATTGATCACCTTTTCTACAAATGTCACTTGTTTTGGGCAAGATTAACAGGGACAGAGCTAAAATCTGAGTCAAAATCAGAGATGCCACTGAAAATCAGAAACATTTTAAGCATGGTAAAACCCTTTCATATGCTGCCACTATTCTAGCACCACAAGTCACTCACTTTTCTTTGCAATGATATCAGAAGCACCACATGAACTTTTTGCATGAGTTTGGGCATGGTTTCAATGACTAACAGGCCCAGTTGGCAATCCCCAACCATGACTGCGTACAATAATGCTTCTGAATAATTTCTGTACTCCATGCGTTACGTAGTATGGTAACACGAGGTGAAATAAAATATGTTACATTTATCAAATAAAAAAAGGGCAAAATAATACAAATATAGTTAACAAATGCCCCGAACAGGAGTTGTACATGCTATAAACTTCAACAAAGAACCAGTACGTTTCATGTTAATGTGATGTTTTTCCATGCCATGACGCTCATTCATAGGTTCATAAGTTCATAGGTTGGTACTAGGCTATCAGCCCTAGGGCCTATACAAGCCTAGCCATAACAATTCCCTGGCTATTTCTTCCCACATTATTTACTTTCCTGGACCCCTGTCTAGCAGGGTGACTGACGTGATCCCTGGGGTGAATTTCCTTTCTCCCATCCAATCATCAAGGTTCCTCTTGAAGAGGTCCAAAGAGGCACTCTGCTTGACATGTATGGGCAATCTATTCCAGAGTCTGGGGAGTCTCTGGGTCAGGAACCTATCCCTCCAGCATGTTTTGTTTATTGTGATGACAAGGTCTAGATCCCTGGAGCGTGTAGCTCTGAGGGATTGGGATTTCTTTAAGTGTAGCATGTCCAACAGCTCTGGGTTTGACATGGCCTTGTATGTTAAGCAGAGATCGCCTCTGAGTAGACGATATGTGACAGAGTATAGCTGAAGTTTTTTAAGGCGGTCAGCATAGGGCATCTGCTTTAGGCCTGTGATTCTTTTAGTGAGGTATTTCTGAGGCCTTTCCAGTTGTTGCAGATGTCTTGAGAGGTACATACCAAATGGGGCGTTGTATTCTATAATGGGTCCAATGAGGGATGAGTACAGTGGGACAATGACCTCCTTTTTTCTGGATGAAAAGCCCTTCGTGATGAGATGTGCCACATAGAAGGATTTCCAGACTGTTGTGGCAATGTGGTTATCGAAGGTGAGACTACTGTCCACCTGTGTCCCTAAGTCTCTTATCACACTTTCTGTGTTTAGTGTACTGCCACCTATATGGTAATTCATGGATATGTTTTTTCCCAAAGGGGATAACAATACATTTCTTGGAATTGAGCTTGAGCCCATGGCTCTGGTACCAAGCATCTGTTTCTGTAAGGCCCTTTTGTAGAGTATCCACATCATTTGGGGATTCAATAATGGCTCCCAGTTTGCAGTAATCTGCAAACTTTGTTAGCCAGAGTCCCTTAGTGTTGACCTGTACTTCAGAGAAGTAGATGCCAAACAAGAGCGGCCCCAGGACTGAACCCTGAGGTACTCCACTTGTCACTTGTCTGGAGCTGGATTTGGAGTCGGCTACTTTTACAGTGTGGGTTCTATCAGTAAGCCATTTAGCAACCCATTGGGTGACATAGGGATTAATGCCCAACTTAGTAAGTTTATCTATGATTCCAGAGTGGAGGATGGTGTCAAAGGCCTTGGCAAGGTCTAGATAGGCTGTGTGGACCACCTTACTCTTATCTATGGCTCTGGAGACTGATTCAAAGAAGTCAATCAAGTTCAGGAGACAAGATCGGCCCTTCACAAACCCAAACTGGGTGGGGTCCAGTGTTTGAAGGTTGCCAATGTCTTTGTTTATAAGTTCCATGATAATACGCTCCATGGCCTTGCAGATAAGGCTTGTCAGACTGATGGGACGGTAGTTTCCGGGATCCAAGGTGGATCCCCCCTTGTGGATTGGGATAACTGTAGCTCTGCGCCACTCAGTGGGCACGAAACCTGAGGTGAGGCTATGATTAAACATGACACTTAGGTGAGGTGCCAGTTCATATTGTAGTTCATGTATTACACAGCCCAGGATGTCATCTGGTCCCATGGATGCTGTATTCTTGGCTTTAGAGAGTGCGTTTTGTACCTGTGTGACCATTATTACTGGAATTTGGCAATCTTCCAGTATTGAGATGGGCCATTTAGGGGGTGAGAGGGGGGTGAAGTTGGCACTGAATCGATCTGCCAGGATATTGGCAATATCCTTCAGATCAGTATATTTAATGCCATTCTGTTTTAGCTCAGAGCAGATCTGAGCATTGCCATTTAGATTCTTGACATAGTTATAGAATGCTTTGTGGTTGTCTTTGGAATCTTTGGCAATTTTATTTTCGTAACTAGCTTTGAAGGATTTTATGAGGCATCTCAGTTTCTTACTGAGGCTAGTAAGGGAGATTTTTGCATCATGGGATTTTCCTCTTTTCTGCAAAAGTTTCTTCCTTTTGTTGTAAAGTTTGTTTATGGCAGGGGACCACCAGATTGGCTTCCTTTTTTTGGATGACAGCATTTTGGTTCTATTTGGGATGGCACGATTCATGCATGAGTGGATGTGCTCGTACAGTGCCTTAGTGTAGGATTCAGCAGTTGAATTTTCAGTTCCCGTCTGCATGGGTGTCATGAAGTTTGTCACTTCTGACTTGAGTAGCATGAAGTTGGCTTTGGAGAAGTTTTTTATGGTGGTTTCTTTACTGGGGGGTGGGGGTGGGATGTGGATGTTAAGGGTGATTAGATTATGGTCAGACCTGACTAACGAGGGGGTGACCATAGGCATGGAGCATTGATTTCCCATGTTGGTAATGACCAGGTCTAGGATATTGGAGCCCCTGGTGGGACTATGGATTAGTTGATCTAGGGCGTTGGAATTTATGAATTCCAAGAACCGTTGCGCAAAGGTGTTGGGACATGAGTAGTTTTCCCAGTTAATGGCAGGGTAGTTAAAATCACCCAGTATTAGGGTGTTTGGTTCTATCTTAATATTTTCCAGTATGTTTAGAAAGGTGTAGTGAGAATCTTGGGGTATGGTGGGGGATCTGTAGCAAGCTACAATTTGGATTGCAGTCTTACCTAGTGTTAGTTGCACTTGGAGAATTTCAGACACATTGTGTTGGCCAACTAGCCTGGTGGTGTGAATATCCTTGGTGAATATTGACACTCCTCCACCTTTAGTGTTTCGGTCCTGGTTTGGTGGCGAAAAGTGTGGTAAGAGTTGTAGCCTGGTATTGCAGGGGTGCTCTCTGGAGCCTTGAACCAGGTCTCAGTTACTGCACAGATATCGATGTTCTCCATTTTTAGGAGTGCCTCGAGAGAGTGCATTTTGAGGTTTAGACTTCTAGCATTGAGTAGCATTACCTTCAGATTTTGCATGCTTGTACCTGTTACGGTGGTGGTTTTGTCCTTTGAAGTTTGCCTAAAAAGGCACTATAGGGGTGGCAAGAGCCTGAGCCAGTAACCTGAATCCCAGGGGCGACAGGTGCAGACCATCTCTGGCAAAGCATCGTGGTCTGTCAATCATGTCATCCCAGGCAGACAGATACTGGATCCCCTTTGAATGACACCATAAGCTTAGCCAATTGTTGAAGTCAATCATTTTATCCTTATATTGTGGTATCATTCTGGGCGAAGGCAGGATGCTACTCAGGGCTAGGGTCATACCTGCCTAGGCCACATGATCCGAGAGCTCTTCCATGTCTCTTTTCATGTAGTCCAGGGAGGTACGTCTCAAGTCATTCACTCCAACATGGACAATGACAGGGTCATATTTGTACTTGTTGTGGAGTGACTTGAGTGCATGCGTTATGTGGCGGATCCTGGCACCCGACAGGCAGCTGACTGTAATTTTCTCCTTATTCAACCTGGTGAGAGGGACATCAGTGTGCCGGACTATAGAGTCACCTATGACTAAAGTGTTAGGTACATTGTCTTGCCTTAGGGGCTGTTGCTGGGTGGCACACTGGTGTTGTGAACTATGTGACACATTGGTTGTGATTGGTGTTTGTTTGCATTTCAGCTTCAGAGGTCTTTGTTGTTTGGGCAGGTTACAGTTAAGGGCCTCTGCATATGTGGATTTAGTGTTGCTATATGTGGGTGTTGGTGGTGCGGGTTTAGAAGGGCTATGTGTTGCTTGAGGTGTAGTGTGGGTGTTAACCTTCTCCTCTTGACTGTTTGGCACAATCTTGGGTGGAGAGAGCTTTGCTTCCATTTTGGCTATGTAAGTGCATCTCTCACAGGTTGTTGTGTTGGGTGGTAGGAGGAGAGGGTTGTCTGTGTACATGAGGCAATTGCTGCATTGCCCCAGTATGCCCAGATTCACCAGGTGGACAGGAGAAATCACTGGAAGCTGACCCTTGGACATGCCTGGTTTGGGTTTTTTTTTTCTTTGTAAAGTATAGGAGCTGTTTCCTTAGCAAGGTACTTTGCAGTTATAGGCTGTTTAGTGCCTACTATTAATTTCTCCTTGTTAACAAGGAGAGTTCAGTGTTTGTATGAGTTTAAGGCTTCCTAGTGCTTTCCAGCAGATATTAGAGAAAGGGCTAGTCACAGGGATGCTTAAAGGTAAGATTGAAAAGAATGCACTCTGCAGTGTGCACTCATTGTCTCTGAGTTCATAAAATGTCCACGATTTTGTTTCATAGTACTGATCTGCTCCTGATAAAAAATGTGTTAAATTCACTGGTAGGGTTGCCACCTATCCTTTTTCCCCGGACTATCCGGAAATCAAACCGATTCTTCGGTAGGCCAAAAAACACTTTGCAAACCCCTGTATTCTCTGTCAAAATAGGAAGCAGACTATCAGAGTTTCTTAAATCGTCTAATTTACTATGTTTTTTTTTTTTTTTTAACAGAAAAACATAATAAATCGACTGAAAGCAGGGACCAGGAATGGACCGGAGTCCGGGACCAGGTTTGTGATTATGTAATGGCTGTGGTCAGGCTAATTCAAAACCTGTTATTCTGCCATATTTCTAAGTACATAATGTGAGCCCAATATTTAAAATCAGTCCCCAGTTTTGGGTATGTTTGAAAGTTTCTAGAGGTTAAGACCCAGGTGAATTTCCGATTTCCCATCCATTGGTCAGGATTACGCACAAATAGGTTTAGGGAGGGCTCTGCTTCACATGAATGAGTAGGCTGTATGGTATGGGGATCTTCTGAAACAACTATCCGTCTCCCAGCATGTCTTAGTTTTGCTACAAGCAGCGCCCACTAACAATTTCAGCCAGGAATCTCCCAATATTGTTAAAATGTGTTATTTTCTACATATAAAATTGTATTTTAATGAATTCATGTGATTCAGCATTGTGTAATAACCTGTTTAAAAAAATCTTAAAGAGTGAGCGTGTTTACAGATCGTTTCAATGCGGAACAAAGACTCAACATGAGAAATATTCCACATAATGAGGTGTACATGACAGATATGTCTCCCCAGTAGATACACATTCTCACTATCACCATTTTCTAGCTAGGATTTGGAGTTCCGTATCTGGTATAGAAAAGTTTTTAATTTGTTGCTGTGAGCGTTGAAGAGGAAATCAACTTGGCAGGGGCGACAAAATGATGTAAGGATGAAGCTCTTTTTTTTGCGAATCCACTGGGGGGGGGTGTCTTTTGAGAGATAGTTCTTACTTTCTTTTACCTACGATAGTTGTCATTTTTCTGTCTTTTACCTTTTAGTTTAATTTACAAGATTAAAGTTGGAACGTTTAGAGGCCAATATGCTTTATCGTACATGTGTACCTGCAGATGTATATTCCATAAATCTGCGTCTCAAAGCGCAATCGCATGGAAACGGACACGGCTGATCTTCTTCCGGCTTTTCCCGGTTAGGGGTCGCCACAGCGGAGCACCTGTTCGCTCATAATTGACAGTAGAGTTTTACGGTGTCGAGTTGTCAGCCCATCCCAACCTTCCTTAGAAGGCACACACATGCACGATTTGGAGTGTCCAGTTCATCTTTTGGAATGTGGGAGAAAACCGGTGCACCCGGAGGAAACCTACAAACTCCACACAAAAGACACCCCAGCCGCGAGTCGAACCGGAGATAGACTACAACGCTAACCGCTAAACCACCGTAGCCGCCCACATGGCTGACATCAAAACGAAATCCTTTTAATAATCAATGCTGAAAAATGACACAGGAATGCTATTTGCATTCCCCGCAATGCATTTTTTCACGAGGAGCGATATTGCTTGAATTGAATATAGATTAAAGGAAAAATCTAATGAAAGCGGAGTTATTCAGTGTAAGTCCGTCTATAACTTTTAATACTCACTTTCTCTTTCCCTAGACGTAATAGCTTTTTCGCCACAATATTAAAAAGTAGCAGGTACTATTTCAAAGTAAAAAAAACAATGGAAGATGAGTAGGTTGGGTTTCGATGGTGCGCCATATTAACCTATAAAATTTTTTTGTTGCTCTACCTGTTGGAGTGCTTCACCAGTTGTAGGGCATGTTTTTGCTGTATTGTTAGTGTTATTGATCAGTCCTAGTACTTTTTTTCTGTGTTTATAGGCTGTGAAATGGAGCACCTAGTAGGCTTTAGTAAAAGTAACACAGAAAATAGGTAAACCTAAAAACGCAATATAGTGTATAAAACTTGGTTGAAGAAAAGAATGGCTTGTAATTTCAGGCAGTTTTGCATCCATTGGAGTTGATATTTGTAAGTCAGGAAACTAAGTAATTGATCAAAATCCGGACAAAACCATAAATAAAAGTGGGACAAAAGTCCCCAAAATAGGAACAATTTTTAAATATTGCTTTTACAAACTTAGACAGTTGATAAAATAACAGGTTTTAAATTAGCACACATTTTCTGAAGGGTATGAAGTCTGAAACTCAAATGTCTGTCTTCATTTTCTGACTAATTTTTAATGAGTTGCCACTAATTTGCCAGAAAACGGCAATTTTCTGAAAAATGGACTAAAAATATGAGGCAAAAATCGAGACATTCTGCAAAAAACTGTACAGCTGAGAGGTATGAGTGTGTGCTGTACCATTATATACCTGGCTTCTCTCCACCTAGCAGTTCACTGCTCCCTAGACTGTTATATGAACCTAAATAAATACAAATGTGTTTTCTCTGTATAAATCCACTACGAATACAGGCAGCAACAACTCAGGAACAATCGGATGGAAGAAAATGGAATCTGCTCGTACACCAGGACAGTATACTCCAAAAGTTTAATGAAAAAACACATACAATTCCAGGTTAAGTGCTTTCGACTGTATCCCAGTCTTCATCAGAACAATGCAATGAAAGAGCTTGTGATATATATACATATTGCTACAATAATATAATAGAATAATTGAAGTAATTAATGGGAAAAATAACGCCAAAATGTTTAAAGATACATGGTCATTCCTCACATAAAATCTGTCCTATTCAGATACTTATAAAACAAAACACTGATATTGGAATAATTTACATACATACAATAATATGTGTAAATATGACAACTAATAATGTGAATGTTACAAACTATTCTATTATCTAAATGCACAATACTGATACAGTATCATCTAAATGTACTACTTATAAACATAATGAAGTATTGAAATGTGTAAAATAAATTAAAAAGCAAGCCAGTGTATATGTCCATGTCATATACCACGTAGCTGTTATTTAATTAAAAAATATTGTTATAAAAATATATGCTGTTGAAGCAACTCTGGACTGTGGGATGTGTAATCCTATTTGTTATTCTAAAGCTAAAAAAGGTTTAATGCTGATGAAATCATTGAGACCGGGTGGTCTCGTAGAATCTGTTAGGATCTGCCATTTACTCTCACACAAAGACAGTCTCATTTTCCAGTCACCTCCAAAGGGTGCAATCTCCACCTGTTCAATAATAGAAAATAGGAAGCAATGGTCATTTCCCTTCTCCAATATATGCCTATATAGTGCATTTTTGGAATCTTGTTTTCCTATTTTGTAGAGGTGTTCGTAAATGCGTCGGTTTAACTGTCTCTCTGTTTTGCCTATATAGTGTGCATTGCATTTGGTACAGACCGCCAGGTAAACAACCTGCTTCGTTTTGCAATTACCTTTCCTACAAGTGATAGAGGTGTGGCAAATGTCATCCAGTTTAATGGTGCTATTCAAATTGATGTGTTTGCATTGTTTACAATTGCCACATCTCACTGTGCCCTTGCCAGTCTCGTGTGTTGACGTATTGTTGTCACCTCTTTCCAGTAATCTTTTCATATTTGGGGCAGTCCTATAAACACATCTGGGTTTCGCACCCAGTATATCTTCCATACCCATAACCATAAGTGTCCTCCAATATCTTTCTAAGATATCCTTAATAATGTACGTGTTCGGCGTGTACATAAGTATGCAAACCCTACCTGATGATTCAATGTGTGCCCCCTCCTGCTTGCCCAATTTATAGGAACCTAGTAGGGGTTTGTATTTATTACCCCATCCATTCTGTACATAACAAATTGTCTCCTTAACCATTTTTTCTGGGTATGCTCTACTAATAAACATTTCCTTAATGATATTAAGTTCTTTATCCAAAATCTGTTTGTTTGACGACATTCTTGCAGCACGTATAGTTTGCCCTTTAATCACATTTTTAAATACGTGAGGAGGGTGGTTACTACTGTAATGGACATAATCATTTGAAAATGTAGGTTTTCTGTATATACTAGAAGTAAACCCCCGAGTGTCATGACTTAACAGAACATCCAAAAAGGAAATCTCTTTGCAACTATATTCGTGAGTGAATTGTAAAAAATCGACAGTGTTATTTAAGTATGTCATGAATTCATGTAATCTGTCCACAGACGACTTCCACAAAATAAAAATGTCATCTAGGTACCTGACGTATAAACCAATGTCTTGGAAAAATACACTCTTAAACACGTGTTCAGATTCCCACTCAGCCATGACCAAGTTCGCGAAGATGGGTGCACAAGCTGCTCCCATCGCCACTCCCTTGGTCTGCCTGAAATATTCTCCTTGAAAGGAAATGAAGTTGTAATCCAACACAAGTGACATCATGTCACATATTAAGCTGACTTTCTTCCATGAGAACTCTGTATAGTGTATTAAACTTCTTTCGAAGTATTCTAATCCCTCTGTCTTAGGAATACTGGAGAAAAGGTCAATGACATCCACTGTCAAATAAATCAAATTAGTGTTCCAAATATCGTTGGTTAGTATACCTAAAAACCTCCAAGAATCCTTGATAATATGGGGGATGTTGTCATATACATTCTTGAGCCATCTGTCGATCAATTTCCCTATGTTAAAGGTTTTTGACCTAGAACCTGACACAATTGGTCGAAAAGGAGGCTGTTCAATAGATTTATGTATCTTGGGGATACCTACCATCTATGCTAACACCGGGTGGTCAACTTTCACATATGAGTAGGTATCATTAGATATCCTATTGTCAATGAGATATTCTTCAATAATAAGGTCAATACGTTTATGACCAATATTGACTTGGTTTAATGAGATACTCTCATAATTCCCTGAATTGTGTAAAATATTATGGATCTCTTGATTGTATGAATCAGTGGGGAATATCACGACTCCCCCTCCTTTATCGGGTTTCATTACCCTAATATCCCTGTTCTTCATGATGTCTAATAGGCTTTTTCTTTCCATACATGTTAAATTGTCTGGTATATGGTTCCCTTGATTTTGCATCCTATTATGTGTCCAATAAATGTCATTGCACACTAGTTGTTCAAAGTTTTGAACATGAGGGTTAGAGTTCGGTATTTATGTGCTTTTTTTAGTAAGGTCGGTGCCTGCTATACCTTTGACCCCAGTATTGGAATCCTTATTTTTGTCAAATTGTAATGCCAAGTTCAGCTTCCTACAATATTTTTTGACCTCCTTAATACTATCAAGTATACTCCATCCTCTCATGGGTATAAACTTCATACCTTTACCTAACAGTTTGGCACTGGTGTGGTCTATCTCAATAGTGGAGTAGTTAAAAACCTTGAAACCATCATATGATATAATTCTCGGTTTTGTAGTGCTGACTTGTTCATTAATCAAATTCAAATCATCGGTGTCCATCTCCAAACAATTATTTACCTCAGTCGTTATGGGTGTATTACCAGTCATCAGACAGGGGTTAACACTTTTGATGGTATCGGACTGACCTATGTCCTGTGCCATAAGCAGAATAAAATGTCTCTTATCAAGTTTCTAGAAGCTGCACACATTTTCATGGCATAAGCAGAATAAAGTGTCTCTTATTAAAGTTTCTAGTAACTGTGCAGATTCATACAACATGAACAGAATAAATGTATTAACCCTTTTAAGCCTTTAATTCACTAAGCCTGCATATTGCTATTTTGCATTTTTCTAACATTCCCCCCTTTTAATACTTTTATTCTACTTTCAAAACAAACATAAACAGTTTTTCTTCCCTTAACCTCTTCCTACTCAGGATTTGCAGTTAGAGAGTCATTTTGTTTAAGCCCATGAAAGCATTTTTCAGTTTTTGAGTAATTCTTCGAGTTCAGCTTCCTGGTACAAAGTTTCTGAAACTAAAATGTCTACAAAATTTTTAACTAGTCCTTTTATGCAGGGGATGCAGCAGCACCCACACACCATCAGTAAGGCTATCCCTACACAGATGGCAATCAGAATGTTCATCAGGATGCTGCCCCAACCCCCCAAACCATTTCTGAAAAAAGTCTGTCAATGGATTTGGTCCCGGTTTGGTCATGGCAGACACCTGCTGAATTACCTCAAGATGGTTGCCTATCTCGTGTCTGTAGTCAGGAATGTACAAACAACACTCATACTGGATTAAAGCGCACATACCTCCTTTCACTGCTAGGGTGAAGTCAAGAGCCACGCGATTTTGAAGTACCACTGTTATCATGGCAGTCAGTTCATCAGTTACTAATTCTAGGGCAGAAAATGTTGCGGGGGGGCCTGCTATACCTTTGACCCCAGTATTGGAATCCTTATTTTTTTTTTCCAAATTTTTTTTTTGTTTAATTTTGCCCAAGGGGTTAAAAAAAAAGGGCCTTTTCCAAAAAAAACCAAAATATTTTTTTGGGACCTTTTTTCCTTAATTTTTTTTTTTTTTTTTTTTTTTTTTTTGTACTTTTTCCCTTTTTTTTTTTTTTTTTTTTTTTTTTTTTTTTTTTTTTTTTTTTTTTTTTTTTTTTTTTTTTTTTTTTTTTTTTTTTTTTTTTTTTTTTTTTTTTTTTTTTTTTTTTTTTTTTTTTTTTTTTTTTTTTTTTTTTTTTTTTTTTTTTTTTTTTTTTTTTTTTTTTTTTTTTTTTTTTTTTTTTTTTTTTTTTTTTTTTTTTTTTTTTTTTTTTTTTTTTTTTTTTTTTTTTTTTTTTTTTTTTTTTTTTTTTTTTTTTTTTTTTTTTTTTTTTTTTTTTTTTTTTTTTTTTTTTTTTTTTTTTTTTTTTTTTTTTTTTTTTTTTTTTTTTTTTTTTTTTTTTTTTTTTTTTTTTTTTTTTTTTTTTTTTTTTTTTAAAAAAAAAAAAAAAAAAAAAAAAAAAAAAAAAAAAAAAAAAAAAAAAAAAAAAAAAAAAAAAAAAAAAAAAAAAAAAAAAAAAAAAAAAAAAAAAAAAAAAAAAAAAAAAAAAAAAAAAAAAAAAAAAAAAAAAAAAAAAAAAAAAAAAAAAAAAAAAAAAAAAAAAAAAAAAAAAAAAAAAAAAAAAAAAAAAAAAAAAAAAAAAAAAAAAAAAAAAAAAAAAAAAAAAAAAAAAAAAAAAAAAAAAAAAAAAAAAAAAAAAAAAAAAAAAAAAAAAAAAAAAAAAAAAAAAAAAAAAAAAAAAAAAAAAAAAAAAAAAAAAAAAAAAAAAAAAAAAAAAAAAAAAAAAAAAAAAAAAAAAATTTTTAAAAAAAAAAAAAAAAAAAAAAAAAAAAAAAAAAACTATAAAAGTATTTCAAATCTTTTTCTTGGGAAATAACTTCCTATAGAAATTGTTCTACAGAAAGGGACAAAGTCCTTGTAAAGAACTTCTTTAGAGAAGGACCATGGGACAGTAATTGGCAGGGACCTTATGAGGTAGTTGAGAAAAATGACTGTTAGTGTACAGAGTCCAAAGAACAGAAAAAGAAAAAATAAATACCAGAAAACAGACAAAAGAAATAATAGAGATCAGTATAAATTAATAAAGAGCCACACACAGAAATAGAAAAGTAATATTCTTTCTAAAATTTATTTTTAGATGCAGGGGGCCCAGTAAATTTGGAAATTCAACTAGAACAAGAGAGCCCAATATGGGAACATACATTAAATGTAGAAATTCCACCCGAACAAGAAAACCCACAGGACAATCCATGTAAGCAGGAAAGCACAGAAAAGGAGTGATTGGAAGAAACAAGAAAAAAAGGTTGTTGTAGAGTACCTATAACTATTTGCATAGCCATGGTATTTATGACAGTAGTATATGATTTATATATTTGGTATAGTATAGAAATATATAAAGATTTTGAAAAACAAGCAAGGAAAAGCTATGAGAAATCAATTGAATGGTGTGAAATAAAACCAACACCTAGTAAATTAATTAGTAAAAAAAATGTACCTACAGAAAAAATGCAACCAAGTACATAACAAAGTATAGGATGATTTCATCCTATTAGGGGTGACCAGGAAAAATGACATGGCAAGAAGAAAAAACACCAATAAGACCAAAAAGGTAAGTTATGCATCCCAGAGCTGTTACAAAAAAAGGTTAAGAAGAAAAAATGGGGGGAATACTCCAACATAATAAGTCACGAGAACAGGGGCACTATGATTGGGCACCTAAAGTTAATACATTTTTGGCATGCAAAAACTGTTTGCAAAAATGTATAATAAATCAAATTGCTGGTTTTGTAGCCACATTCCTTACAGGGGAAGGATGCCATTACATGCAGTTCCAGTAAATGTCATTGATACAGGGTTTATGTTTAAAGGATCTTTTAAAAACAAGGTTATCAACCAGTCAGTCATAAAATAACATCTACAATTAATGGAGACAGAAAGAGGAATACTTTGTTTTAAAAAGAAAGGGACAGTAGGGGAGGGTATTAGTAATTGCAACTATTCCATCACCCTACATCACCTATGGTCACAAGATGAGCTTGAGTATCATGGGGGAAGTTGATAAAATAAAAACAGATTGGGAATCAATACATAACACTTCTTTTAAGGAAGACATGAAAGAGCTTTTTAAAAATGGAGCTATGAATAACCTAATAGGCCAAGAAAATGTTACAATTTTGAAAAGTGGTTTCTTTTTTGTATGTGGACAAAATGCATATAAATGGCTGTCAGTAGACTGGCAAGGATCTTGTTACATTGGGTTTGCAGTTCCAATGATGAGAATCACTCATACACTGCCAGAAGAGAGGGTTAGAAATCCCCAAAAGAAAAGAGAGGTTCATGATGATTTCTCCAAACTTGGAGAAGACTTAAAACAGCTGGACTTAGGGGTTGGTGCCATCTCAGGGGCTGGGATTTTTCCCTGGTATGGTGCTGCCAAGGCAATATGGGAATTAAGAAAGATTGCAAAGTTAATGGAAGTATCAGCAAATGCAACATATGGGGCTATCTTAGATATAACTGAAGAGATGGTAGCAATGAGGACAATGGTCCTCCAAAACGGAATGGCTTTGGATTACTTGCTGGCTAGTCGGGGGGCTGTGCTTTAATCAAAATAGAGTGCTGTACATATATTCCTGATAAATCTGAGTCCATGCATCAACATTTAGACAGAATTGCCTAAATGTCCTCAAAGGAAAACATGGAGTACATAATGGTCAGATTGGCTAGTGGATTGTTCTCAGGATGGTGGGGTACTGTAATTTCCACATTAATTGCTCTTATTATCATTATCTGCTTAATTACAACAATTTGCATGTATGTTAAGATTTGTGTTAATAAAAATATGAATCAAGTAACAGCCAATGGTAATGTCTCTTTGAAGAGATAGCTTTAAATGCAAGGGATCTATATGTTGCAATGGGCCAAGGGATTCAAAGTACTGAAGATTGTATTGTGTTGTAAATTGTCTTACAATTTTCTTGGTTTTAATTAAAAAGGGGGAATTGATAAAGATTGTATAAATTAAAATGCTTTCCCCAAAATTATACTGTGTGAGCAGTAAAAGAAAATGCAAGGCCAAACAGCAGTTTTCAAAATAATATGGCTTGCTTTACAAGGACAGTTAAGATTTCTTGTAAATGTTCAGCTTAGATATTAATAACATATAGCTGTGGGCTTACTGTAAATGGCATCCTGTTATAGAAAAAAGGAAGTTACATTAACATGTCAAACAGAAACTTTGCATTACAGGGACTTTTTCATCTCAAGAATAACTTGGACTTTATATTTGTCATTTCAACAGAAACAGTCCAGGCTAGAAATAACCAATGGACTTTTTCATGATAACTTTGCATCAACAGGGACTTTACACAAAGATGATATGGAGAGACTTTTTGTGAATTTTTCAGATACAGAACCAAAGAAGGACATAAATTATGCAATGCAGAAGAACAAGTCACAAGGACATTAAAAATAACATTGGTTGACATTTAAAAAATTATATAAACTGGGCAGTATGTTTCACTTTTTAGTGACATTTTTGGACTGAGTATTCATCGGTCTATAGTTATATATGCCTAGCTGTGTAATAATAGAATTGAAATAACTCTGGCAGAATTAACTGTTTGGCAAGAATTTGTACTAATACAATAAAAATATTAACGGATACAGTAGTACAGTGTCTGGTCACTGCTAATAATATTTTACACTGTTCAAGAGACAATTCTTGAAAAAAAAATAAAGATCCAATGAAGGGGGCTACCTGCAAACAAATATACAAGAAATAATGCCCCAGCAGCATGGGAGTTATAGGGAAAAAACAGACCACCCAGAAGCATTTCACTCAACTCCCAAACATTAAAGATCTTAGCAATGACCCTTAAAATCATAGTAGAAGGCAAAACTCTCACCTATCCAGATTTTCACTAAATGTCCAAATTTTTGGCTTGTTTTTGGTCTGCTTATCATAAAATTTCTGTTATTTTTTGGAAAATCATTGAGGAATGAGGACAGTAATAATGACAGGCATTTGAGTTTCAGACTTCATATCCTTCAGAAAATGCATGCTGATGCAAAACTCTTTCTTCTAGCATACTTTATAAGTTTATAATGCTTTATACACCCAGAAACTTCCTCACTGACCCAACTAAAGTTACACTTGCCAATATTTGCTCTTCCCCACATTTCTTTATAGTGCTCCCATCTTTACTAAACTTCAAGCATCACAAAAAAATCAAAACTTGCACAATGCTATAACAGTGTTGCTAACTTTGCAGCAAGAGCCTCTTTCAGAACCTACCACTGTATAACACTAAAAAGCCTAAATTGGAAAAAACTACACCATCAACTAACATATACACAGCTTCTTACTACCTATAAAATTATCCAGAACCCATCTGCTTGTCAAACACTAAATAACATTCAACACAACTATTTTCCCATTTGGTCATTACGATCCAGTGACCAAAATCACCTGTCTGTTCAGAAACTTATCAAATCTGCTGGATGTTGTCTATACTCCTGCCATGTTGCTAATGCCTGGAACTCTTATCTGTATCCATCAGGTCAGTACCCTCCCTCCCATCCTTCAAAACCATTCCGAAACACTTCCTAGCCAAAAGCTGTCTCTGTTCTTGCTCAACATCAAGATAAACTATATCCCTAAGTATAAACAAACACCTCTTCATAACTTACATCTCTTTACTCTCACTTCTTTATCTCTATCAGTTTCTTTCCTATAGCTTTCCCCATAAATATACTATAAGCCTGCTTTTCTCTCCCTTTGTGTTGCAGCTCCTGTTTGTAACTTATCTTTGATTTCTCTATAAACTGGCTAATTTTTTTCTGTTAAATTATTGCCATCTGTCTATTCTTAACTAATATTTTCAAACTATATCTAATCTGGTATAGTATTCCACGGTGGTACAATGATAGCATTGTTGCCTCACAGCAAGAGGTTCTCCCATTCGATTTTCAGCTGTAGTGTGGGGAGTGCCTTCTGTATGGAGTCTGCATGTCCTCCCCATGGTTGGGTGGGCTTTTGAAAGACATGTGTAAATGGGCATGCCTTCGTTGAAAGTTGAATGTTGAGCTGGCACCTCGGCGTTCCTGAAAATCTACTGCCAATCATTAGCAGACCGGAGTTCTGCTGTGGTGACCTAACCGGAAAAGCCGAAAGACAATATCTAATCCGGTATAATTATTTAAACTGTAGCTGTTTTTTGTGTTATTTTTAAAGACTCCAAAATTATAGTTGTTAAAATGTTTTGTAGTACTTTGGAGTGTTTCTCTTTAGGTCTCCACTAAAAATGGGCTTCTACCCAGTCGGAAATTCCTGGAAACCAAATGTCAGTAAGTAAGTAAATAAATAAATAGAAATTATTAAAATCTATCCCAGATTTTGCTCCCCCCCCCGCCATTGTTTTCGGCTTTGCCCATATTTCTTGCATAAAGAGGTTATGAAATATGGCAGTGGATGAGAAAGAGGAACACTTTATTTTTCATACTAGGGGACCAAATTCCAAAAGATAAGATGCAGACAATACAGTGTGCTGAAGGAAGATATCAATGAACTAGTGGTGGATGTGATTCCATTATGGACAGAAAGACACACACAAATAATAATTTATGCAGAGAAGAATAACTGCAGAATCCGTGCACGTCTGCTGGATTCCAAAACACAGTAGGTGCGCCTAATGACAATAACATATGATAGGGCAATGTGCCAAAAATTTTATGAAAGCACTTGGTAGAGGTACTGTATCAAATTATGCATTTCTGATGCAAACAATATATATATATTCACTGTAGTTATTGATAGGTTTGTGTCCCCAGATTTTTTTCACAGAGCTGAAAATTCATTCCATGATATCATGAAAAGCTAATCCGACAGTGCCTCAGTAGTCAGTATATAATTTAAAATTGCCAATTTTCCTTGGTAACTACCAGCAGCAGGAATGCTTCATGTTCTGGAAAGACAAGTGATCACCCATTTATTTAAACTGGTCATATCTCTCAACTTTTTAGTGCAAGAAATCTGGACAGAGTATAAAATAATGTGGGACAGCCCCCAAAACAAGAACAGTTTTTAAATATTACTGTTATAAACGTAGTAAGTTTCTAAAATAAAAATATTAGCATTTGTGTGCATTTTATGTAGGGTATGAAGTCTGAAACTCAAATGTATGTTATTAGTTACTGACTTCAGTTCTCAGTGATACTCCAGAAAAGCACAAATTTTATGAAGAACAAAACAAGAATATGAAGCAAAAATCTGGACAGCTGAGATGTTTGCAAGTGGAAGAACTTAATACTGAAAATCAGCATTTGTGATGATGCAGTAATTAAACCATGATTTCAGTAGGAAACACTGCCCTGCTAAATATGTTATTTTTAATGAACTACTATATCTTGGTGGTGTGTGTAAACTGTGTTTAATATTTACTTTATTTTGTTTTGCAGGCATAGTCTTAGAGAAAAAAAAATAATCAACAATACACCTCTTAGCTGTCCCCGATTTTGACTCAAATGTTACTTTTGTCCCTCTTAATCCCTCCCAAAACTGGTGACTAATAGAGAGAAGGTGGTGAATTACATAACAAATAATGAGAATAATTTGAGTTTTAGGCATCTTTTATTTCAGATAATGTTTATTAGTTCAGACTGTCTTATTCTATCAGTTTTGAAGTTAATAGTAGTAATATTTTAAAAGTGTTCCTGACAATGCCTAGATTATTCCCTGATTCTTTTGAGATTTCTCCCTGATTTTTTGAGAGCAATTCTAGACAAGGAAACTGAGCTTGTAATATTGCTTTATGATTTTTATTTTTCCAAGCTAGGATTTTCAAACCTGCTTGCGGTTTACATCAGGACTGTAATTAGAAAGGGTTCCTATTACGAGAGCGAAGATTCCTTTAGGCGAATATGAAGACATTGACCCATATTGCACGAAGTACGTAAACTGTGAAAGTTCAAAATGCAAAGTTCGAAATGTTAATTTGTTTTGGTTGGCCCATCTGTGGTATAGCTCCATTAGGTAAGTGTGCGATATATAGGAATTTAGTGTTAGGATTTGGGTTAAGGTAAGTGCATAGATAGGTAATGTATGTAATAATTGGTGTAGTGTTAGAAGTAGGTGTTTTTAAATGTATATATGTGTTTTATTTATTTTGTTTGGGTGTATGTGTGTAGGGGAAGTGTGCAGTAGTTATGGACCTTAGGGTTAGGAGGGTTAAAGATAATGCATAGTTAGTTGAGTATGTAGGGTTTAGTATAGTGTTGGAGGTAGGGTTTTTTTAAATGTATCTATGTGTCTTATTTATTTTGTTTGGGTGTATGTGTGTAGGGGATATGTGTGGTAGTTACGGACCTTAGTGTTAGGGAGGGGTTAAGGAGAGTGCATAGATAGTTGTGTTTGTGGGGTTTGGTGTAGTGTTGGAGGTAGGGTTTTGGTGCTTTAGTTTAGGTTAGAAGTAGGGTTTGGTTAGTGTATTATGTGGTTTATTTATTTTGTTTGGGTAGGCAGTATGTAGCGGGTGGTGGGGTTGGCCGACTATGACAGTTCAATATTTTTTTTCGCAGTTTAGTGCATTCGGGAATTTCGCGGTTCGCAGTATAGGTGTCGATGTTTTGGTATTCGCTCATAGGGTTTTCCGCTTTGGTAATATAGACCCAATTAGAAATGCTATTAATTGTAAAACAAAGATACATGGTAAGTGCAGCAATACATCTGAAGGAAAAAATAAACATGAAAACTGGAAGTAAAAGCCTTGTCTGTACTTAAAATTAATTCTCTGGCTGTTATCATTTCTCAAAAAGAAATGTACTTGCTTAAAATTACATCAGCCCCCTAATAAAAAAAATGATGATAATTGAATCACAAGCAATAGATTCTCTGGTTTGATTCTCAGCTAAGGTGCCTTCTGTATGGAGTCTGCATATGTGTTCATGTGAGTCCTCCCACATTCCAAAGGCATACAATGGATAGAGTTATTGAAAACTCTGAATTGACTGTAGGTGTGAGTACGCACACAAAGTTGTCATATGGAAGACCAGTCATGACCTGGGGAGCCACCCACCTGTGTGAATCTTGGCTCCAGATCATTGCACTGTTGAAGTAACATCCTAACCCCATGTGTAAAAATGGGAAAAGGGGTTATTTATGGATGGATGGAATAATAATAAAATCAGTTAGACCATCTGAGTAGTTATGATCAGTTTAATTTATAAGTTACTGCAGATTAAGGAGCCTGTGACCCTTGGCAAAAATATAATACAGATATTGACATCAGTGTTTTTTTTTCCACTTTCCTGTATTAACACTGCCCACAGATCAGAATTATTTTTGCTGTATTTGTTAACTAACAGTAATACTAGAGTAATACTGTGATCCCAGCACAACTCTCCTTGTGATGTCAGCAATGCTTGCATTACAAATGCAACAAAAAGTCTTTAGATAAGTATATTGCTAAGAGTAAGTTACATGTTACAATGAAGCAGTAAGGTAACAGCTATAAATGTTTGCATCATGGATGAAAAAGTGTGGAACTGATATTTACTGTTTGCATGATATCCTTTTGTGCTGTTAAATGAAAAGATCCAGCAACCAGAAGGGAAATATATCTGAACACAGTTTAGGAGTACAACATGTTAGCTTTAACACCTACAAAGTGTGCTGCTATAGTTTCCAGAGCAAACATAAAGACCTAAAGGAGTGGAGTCCAAAAGCTTTTGGCATAGAATATCATTGCCAATTTAGCATGTTACAACACACCCTATTCAAAAAGACAGGGTTCAGTCTCTGTCAGTCTCCAGTTAGCATTTGCGAATGGGAACTGGTGGAGCTTTACAGCTGATTCCAAAAGGCAAAAAGGGCTCACCTGGCTGAGTTATTTCAGATTTCTACATCGAGGAAGTTCGCTGATGTATAAGGCCAAACTGATAATGAAGGCCTTTGAAATAAAAGGGGTTATTGGTGAATCAGAAGCTGCATCTCTCCATGGAACTAAATACTACAAGCACTTCTTCTTTCAGCTTTTCCTGGTTAGGGGTCGCCACAGCAGATCAGCTGTCCACTCATGATTGGCAGTGGAGTTTTACAGTGTCAAGTTGCCAGCGCAGTGCCTAACCTTCCACAGAAGGCACACACACACACACACACACACACACACACACACACACACACACACACACACACACACACACACACACACACACACACACACACACACACACACACACACACACACACACACACACACCTAGGGCCAATTTGGAGTGTCTAATCCAGCTACTGCATGTCTTTGGGATGTGGGAGGAAACCAGAACACCAGGAGGAAACCTACACGACCACAGAGAGAACATGCAGACTCTGCAAAGAAGGCACCTCAGCTGAGAATTGAACCAGAGAACTTCTTGCTGTGAGGTGGTAATGCTAACCATTGCACCACCGTGGCCACGCTAAATATTACAAGCACTACCATTTCCACCTACAGGTGGGGCTGTGTTGACAGCATAGAGAGTCAGGGGAACCTGCTTGGGAACACAAGCATGTGCTGAACAGGGTAGATCTCAACTCAGGACTGGCAAGACCAGACAGGAGGAGAAGGCAACTATACACACCACAAAACCAGCCTCACATAATGCTACCACTCCACTGAATCAAACACATAAACACACAAAGACATACTCGGAGGCTCTGAGTAAAAATTTACCTAAACAGCAGAGGCCTCCAAAGCAGACACCCAAACAACTGCTACCTCAAGACACCCCACAAGCAACACATAAACCACAAAAGCAGTGTGCAAAGCAGTCACAGCCCTTAAGGCCAAATACAACACCAAACATACTTGTCATAGGTGACTCCATAGTCAGACACACTGACGTCCCACTCACCAGGCTGAACAAGGAGAGGGTCACAGTAAGCTGCCTATTGGGCTAGAATCCACCACATAACACAAGCACGCGGGTCACTCCACGGCAAGTACAAATATGACACAGTCATTGTCCATGCTGGTGTGAGCGACCTGAGACGCACCTCCCTGGACTACATGAAAAGAGACATAGAGGAGCTCTCTGATTATGTAGCCCAGGCAGGTATGACCCTAACCCTGAGCAGTATCCTTCCTTCACCAAGAATGATGCCACAATATAGAGACAAGATGATCAGCTTTAACAATTGGCTTAATGTCTGGTGTCATTCAAAGGGGATCCAGTGTCTGTCTGCCTGGGATGACATGCTTGACAAGCCATGCTGCTTCAAGGGACGGCTTGCACCTGTCACCCCTGGGATTCCGGATATTGGCTAAGGCACTTGCCACCCCCATAGTGCCTTTTTAGGCAAGGCTCAAATTCTAAACCTACCACCCTAGAAAACAAAAATGGGAAGAAACTGAGGGTAATGCTGCTCAATGCCAGAAGCCTAAATCTCAAAATGCACGCACTCGAGGCCCTTCTCAGTATGGAGAACATTGATGTCTGTGCTGTAACTGAAACCTGGTTCAAGGCTCCTGAGAGCACCCGGCACTATTAGGTTTTACCTCATATCATGCGTTCCGGCCCCAAAACCCGGACCACACCACAAAAGGAGGGGGTGTATCCATATTCATAAAGGATACCCACACCTCCAGGTTGGTGGCAATGCACGAAGCTTCGGAAACCATCCAGGTGCAACTAACCATAGGCAAAACTGCTCTACAAATTGTAGCATGCTACAGGCCACCCTCTCAAACTCAGGAACCCCACACAGCCTTCCTGAAGACACTGGAGGGTATAAATGTATCTCCAAACACCATCATATTGGGTGACTTCAACTACCCGAATATAGACCGGGAACATTACTCAAGCCCTAACTTTCTAGCCCAACGGTTCCTGGAGTTCATAAATTCAAATGCCATGGAACAGCTAGTCACTGTTCCCATGAGAGGAGAAAATATACTAGATCTCATTGTCACAAACATGGGGACAAAATGCTCCACACCGGAAGTATATCCCTCATTGGTGAGATCTGATCATAAACTAATCTCACTGGAAATCCACATCCCGCCCCCACCCCAAACAAAAAAGACCATCGTGAAGAACTTCTCTAAAGCAAACTTCACACTACTCAAGACTGGTGTGGTATCCTTCAAGGCCCCTGAGCCAGAGGAAACCACAACCCAAGCTGCGGAAGCCCTTACAAATGCCTTCTATGAACACCTCCAGGACTGCATGGATCAGGCAATCCCAAATAAAACCAAGACTCTTTCCACAAAGGGCAAACGTCCAGTCTGGTGGACCCCAGCCATTAACAAACTTTACAATAAGAGGAGAAAGCTATTACATGATAGAACAAAATCCATAAAAGGGAAGTCACCCCTGATCATTATTAGTAAAAAAATACGAGCACTCATAAAATCAACTAAGGCCAATTTTGAGAGAAAAATTGCCATGGATTCAAAGGACAATCATAAGGCCTTTTTCAGCTATGTTAGGAACCTGGGTGGAAACTCCCAGATATGCTCAGAATTAGTCCAAAATGATACAAAAATCACTGAACCCACAGACATTGCCAACATACTGGCAGACAGGTTCAGTGCAAACTTCACCCCCCTCCCCCAAAGGAGAGATAACTATCCCAGCCGAGTGGAGCCTCCCGGACATCTCAAATGCGCAGGTGAAAGCTGCTCTCTCTAAAGCTAAAAACACAGCATCAATGGGACCGGATGGTGTCCCCGGCTGTGTGCTACATGAGCTAAATGAGGAATTAAACCCGCACATAAGGCAGCTGTTTAATCTCAGCCTTACCACAGGATACGTGCCCAAGGAGTGGCGTACGGCAACTGTGGTCCCACTCCACAAAGGCGGCGCTCACGGACCCTGGTAATTACCGCCCCATAAGCTTAACAAGTCTAGTCTGCAAAGCTATGGAGAGGATCATAATGGAGCTCATAAACAAAGATATAGGGGACTTGCAGACATTGGACCCGACCCAGTTTGGCTTTGTCAAGGGAAGATCATGCCTTTTGAACTTGGTCGACTTCTTCGAAACAGTCACCAAGGCCATTGATGAGGGAAAGGCAGTCCATACAGCCTACCTTGACCTTGCAAAGGCTTTCGACACAATACCCCACTCGGGTATTGTAGAAAAACTTACCAGCTTAAATGTAAACCCATATGTCACAAGATGGGTTGCAAACTGGCTTAAGGACAGAACCCACAGGGTTAGAGTTGCTGGCGCTGTGTCAGACTCCAAGCTGGTCACAGGTGGTGTCCCACAGGGCTCGGTCCTTGGCCCCCTATTGTTTGGCATCTACTTCTCAGAAGTACAGGCCAACATGGGAGGACTTTGGCTGACAAAGTTTGCAGACGACTGCAAACTGGGCGCCATAGTGGAAAGTGCATCGGACACGGATATCCTTCAGAAGGGACTCACGGAAACAGATAGCTGGTGCCAGAGCCATGGCCTGAAGTTAAACGCCAAAAAATGTATAGTCATACCCTTCAGGAAAAACAAGGTAACCCCAAGCTACCATATAGGTGGCAATCCACTAAGCACAGAAGAGGTTATCAGGGACCTGGGGACCCAGGTTGACAGTGGCCTTTCTTTTGACACTCACATTGCTAAAGTGGTTAGAAAGACCTTCTACATTGCCCACCTGATCATGAAGGGATTCACATCCAGATCTAGTGAGGTCATTGTTCCCCTGTACTCTTCACTTATCAGACCAATGATCGAGTACAATGCCCCATTCGGGATGTATCTCACCCGACATCTGCAGCAATTGGAGAGACCCCAAAAGTTCCTCACCAAAAGGATAAAGGGACTCCAAAATCTGTCATATGCTGCCAGATTGAAGAAACTCCAGCTCTATTCAGTCGCATACCGTCTGCTCAGAGGTGACATGTGCCTGACATACAAGGCCATGTCCAACCCGGAATTAATGGACATGCTCCACCTCAAAAATCCAAATCCACCAAAACCAGTAGAGCAAGCGACTTAAACCTTAGCACGGATATAAATAGGACGTGCTGGAGGGATAGATTTATCACTCAGAGACTCCCTATGCTGTGGAATAAAATCCCGGTCCATGTGAGGCAGAGCACCTCGCTGACTCTGTTCAAGAGAAATCTAGACCTGTGGATGGGAGATCGTAGGTTTACCCCGGGAATCATATCTGTGTCACTGCTGGACAGAGGCACAACAAACTAATGGGCACAGTATTTTTTCATATAAGGGGTGGCGTAAGCCACAAAAATTTGGGCTAGGCTTATAAATGCCTTAGGGCAGATAGCCTAGTATAAACCTATGAACCTATGAACCTATCTATGGAACATCTCCAGGAACAGCTTATTTATTGTCCTCTGAAAAAGAAGATTCCATTCCTTGGTGGGCTACCCCTTCCTAAATCCATGTCCTTCCTCTTGGTTGTAGTCAATACAGGCATAACAGGAGTGCTGGCTATCATGCCTGTATTTACCAGTCCACCCTACAGAAAGATCTGTGGACAGAAGAACCTGTGGAGCTGAATGGTTTCAAATAATTTGAATGATTTATCAGTAAAACTATGCTGTAGGAAGTCAATAATCTCCTTTCTGTCTCACATATTTCTCTCCCCTTGCCTCCCACCCTCAGCCTGACACTTATCTTTTTTTATCTTCTAACCTTCTACTTCAAAAATATTACCTGCAAAGAAAATGGGTACATTCTAGAAAACAAATCATATTGAGGCATGACCTTTTTCAGATAATTTGACTTTCTAGTTCATATACCATGGCAGGGGACTTGATCATCCTCTGTTTCATATTTACAACCTATGTCTCACATCATACCTCATGTCCATAAGTTAATAGGTATATACTAGGCTAACAACCACTAGGGCCTTTATATCCCTTGTCATGCACCCCAAATGTGACCCAAAATGTGATTTATATTGGGTGATGCAGTGATTGCCTCTGTCCATCAAGTGCATAGACACCAGAACAAGGTTGAATTTCTGATAACACATCCATTGTTCCAAGTTGCACTTCAAGAGGTTTAGGAAGGAACTCTGTTTCACATGGATATGCAGCCTGTTCCAGAGAATTAAATTTATCTGAGAAATATATCTGTCCCTCCAACATGTCCTATTTATTTTAGTAGCAAAAGTTAGGTCTTTTGATTTAGTAGTTCTGATGCTGTTTGTTTTGCAGATGCACAAAAGATTCATTAAAAATGGGTCCAGGGATGCCTTTAATGCCATGCAAAGATCACCTTTCAGTAGTCTGTATCATACAGAGTAAAGAGACAAGTCTTTGAGGTGATCAGCATATGACATTTTCTTTGCTACCTGCATTATTTTTGTTAAGGAATCTTTGTGGATGTAGCTGTGGCTGCATATGTCTGGTCAGCTACATACCAAAGGGGTCTGATGAGGGCTGAGTATATCGGTACAATAACCTCATTGGACTTAGATGCCATGCCCTTACCCATAAGATGAGCAACATAAAAAGATGTTCTTACTACCTTGGACACTTGATGGTTGAAGGCTAGGTTACTATCTACATGAGTTGCCAGAATCAATTTTTACGGATGTTTTATTGATATCATAGTTACCTGGAATAGCTGACTCCCCAAGTAGTACTATAATGCATTTCTTGGCACTGAATTTTAAGCCATGGCACTGAGCATTTGTCTGTGTTATACCTTCCTGAAGTATGTCCCCATCTTAGGTGGATTCATTTACTTCTCCCAGTTTGCAATCATCTGTGATCTTGGTCAGCCAGTGGCCTTTGACATTGGCTTTAACCTCTGAGAAGCAGATACCAAAGAGGAGACGGCCCAGCTGAGAGGCACTCCAGTGGTGACTGCCCTCTTTGTTTCGGAAGGTTGCCTCAGCAATTCTAACCTCTGGGGTCCTACGCATGAGTCATCTAGCAGCATTTATCTAGCGTGTTATAAAGGGACTTATGCCTAGTTTTGTAGATTTTTGACACTGGCGGAGTGGGATATTCTATCAAATGTTTAACCAGATCTAGGTAAGCAGTATGCATTGCTTTCCCCTCATTTATTGCCTTAGTGACATTTTCAAAGAAGTCAACTATGTTTGGTAAGCATGACATTCCTTTGATGAAGACAAACTGGGATGGCTCCAGTGGCTGAAGATCTCCGATATTCTTGTTGGCAACTCCCATGATAATTCTTTACATGGCTTTGCAAATAAGACTAGTCATACTAATGGGTCTGTAGTTTCCAGGATCTGTTAAAGATCATTCTTTATGAAGGGGTTTGTCCTGATAAGTCATATTTTAGACTGTTCAGGAGACATCCTAAGGATGTTATCGATGCCCATTGAGGCTGAGAGTTTGGCTTTAGTGAGCTCAGCCAGTACGTGCTCCCTAGTTATAGTTAAAAGGGTTATGTTTGAAGACATTTCTTTGGGGATGGCTGGAGTGAGAGTCGGGTAAAGATGGAACTTAATTTTTCCACTATCAGATTTGCTATATCACTAGGCTTGGAGAATGTGGCACCATTAACCACCAGTTTGGCATATTGCTTTGTACTACCCTTGAGGTTTCTGACAGGTGAAGAAGGTTGAGTGGTTATCATTTACCTAAAAGGCTATCTTAACTTCAAAGTTGGCTTTGTTCAACCCAATTAGCCCTCCTAGATGCATATTTAGCTTCATAAGAGTTTTTTTTTTATCTTTGTGGGAATTACCCTTCATTATTTTTGCCATAATCTTTTTTTTTTCTTTTTGTTATATATCCTGTTTAATTTTGGATGTCACCAAAATAGTTTGTTTTTGGGGCCATCCTGAGATTGCTTCTGGTAAATACAGCAGCATTTCTGCAGCAATTGACATGTTTGTACAGAGTTTGTGAGAGTAATTCATCATAGGCTGCTGTGTTGTTGTGGTGTGGAGGAGCATTTAATTTCCACAAACCATCACTCGGTGAAAGGTAGTTTGCCTTGGAATGTCTCTTAACTGTTGCTGGTTTTCCCTGGGTTACAGAGTTGATTTTGATTTCAAAGGAGACAGCTTTATGGCCGGACTTTACCAGAGAAGACAAGACATTAAGACATGGGGGGGGGGGTGCAGCATTCTCTGTATTACTGAATATGAGTTCCAGTATGGCAAAGCTTCTAGTAAACCTTTTTGCTATTTGGTCACTGTTTGGTCAAGGGATTTTGTTTGTACAAAGTCCAGGAACCTCTTTGCCTGCTGACTTGAGGCCATGACGGATTCTTCATCTATAGAGGGATAATTAAAGCCTTCTATGCGTATGATGTTAGGCTGAATGCTAAGTGTCTCATTTAGGTCCAAGTATGCATTGTGAGCTTCTTGAGACATGGAGGGTGAAATATAGCTGGCTAGGGTATGGTACAGGATTTTGTCTTTGGTGATCTGCACGTCAGGTAACTCCAGCACTCCATCCTGTTTGACCACCCAAGTGGTATGCTTGTTACTGATGTATATCAAGACACCTCCACCTTCAGCCCTTGTCTGTGCACCTACTCATCTAAAAGTGTGGAAGGCACTGAAACCTTCTGCTGTAAACTGTGTCTTAGTAACTGAATAGATGTCTATGTTCTTGAGTGTGATGAGGGTTGGAGGAAGAGTAGTCTTTTATTTAGGCTCTTGGGATTGATTAGTAACACCTTCAGGTTCAGTTGAGTTGATTTTTACTATGTTGGTAGGTTTGTCAATTTGAGATTACCTAAAAAAAGGCAGTATGTGGTTGGATAAAGTTTTATCCAGTATGTGAAAGCTTGGAAGGAGCAGGTGCAGACCATCCTTGGCAATGCAAAGTGGTCTGTTAACCATGTCCTCCCAAGCTGATAAATTTTGGATCCTAAAGAAAAATTGCTTGGAAACCACACAGCTGGCAGCAGGCAACTGTTTTATTAGCGCTTTTCATCTCTCGAAGTAGAGAGACTTTTTCAGATAACATAATACACTAAAACATACTGTTTAAATAATCATGGCATACAATCAGTTGGTTCAAAATCCGCCTCCGTTTAAAAGACCCCCTGTCACATAAACAAAACTTCCACATATAAATTCCCTACGCTTTAAAATTCCCTAAACAACATCAACCAGTTAAACCTAAATGGTCAATTATAGTTGCTTAAAAATTTTACTGTTCATAAAACTTCAAACCAAGAAAACAGCAACAATATACCAATGTTATTGAATCCATACAATAAAATAGAAATTAAATACTAAATGATTACATAAATTTATTAAGTTTATTACTTACTAGCAAATTTTTTTGTTAGTCAACCATGCAAATTCACAATATACAGGGTTGCTTCACTGTCCTAAGCTACACCCACTCTTATCTCTCAAGGTTTTTCAATTTCAAGATGCACAGGATGGAAAAAACCTTGCCATTTCCCAGGATTGAACGAGATGAATATTTGCACAGTAACCCTGCTCGACTCACCCTTCTTACAGAAATGAGGAAAACAATGTTTTGGCCAGCACAAAAAACAAAACAGAAGTCCTCAAATGGTTATGTATGCAGCCCTCCACACAGTCACACACACACACACACACACACACACACACACACACACACACACACATGCACACGCGCACCCGCACACACACACAGACACACACACACAGACACACACACACAGACACACACACACACACACACACACACACACACACACACACGCACACATACACACACAGGCAGATTAAGCCTCCCATACACTACAACAAACATGCCACCTTATGGGTGTAGCTATAACTTTAGAACTGTCCCCTGATTTCTAGAAAATAGCACACTTCTTTGCACAAAATGAATAATCTATTTTTTAAAAAAAAGCTTATATACATCTACACTGGTGTGGCACCTCAACCTTTTTTTTATCTCACAGGTAATAAACTTTGTGCGCGGTGGTGGTGCTGCGGTAGCATTGTCGCCTCATAGCAAGACGTTGTCCTGTTTGATTTTCAGCTAGAGCATCTTCTGTGTGGTCTTCTGTGTGGAGGCATACGTGAATGGGGCGTGCCTTCGTTGAAGGTTACACGTCAGGGCTGGTAACCCGGTACGTAAAAATCCACTACCAATCATTAGTGGACCGGAGTTCTGCTGTGGTGACCCCTAACCGGGAAAACCCGAAAGATACAAACAAAACAGGTAATATACTTTGTATTTCTATTCCTGTGCTTTGGGTTTTGAAAGAGTATTTTAGAACTATAGTTTGGATTTCATATTGATTTTCTCTTCCCCAGCTGTACCAACCTAATTTTTTTTCTCAATATGTTTGCGTGTGAGTGAGCGCAGGCAATGCTAAAAGGAGGAAGAATTAGTGTTTTTGTGGTTAAGGTATATATGGGCATTGATTATTAATCCCTTAGGACTGTGTGTAAAAGTATTTGTAGGTTAGGATTACAGTAAGGTATAGGGGAGGACATGCATGTTGGTGTATGTGATGTATGCCTGAGTGTCTTGTGGAGTGGTAGTTGTTATGGAAAGGGTTTTACCTAAGGTAAGGTGTAAGGTTTTGCTTATGAACAGGGGCAGACTAAGAATTAGCACCCATTGCTAAGGTGGTGCAGGGGGTCCTCCTTAACATGTTACTAATGTGCACTAACCCCAACCCTACTCCTAACCATAGAAAAAAATCCTTTCCATAACACTATAACTATTCAGGCTAAATACATCTGAAGTTAGTGGTAAAGGTTTTGTTAACCAGTCTCAAAAGGAAACTATTTTTTCCATTTCGTGTTCAGTTGTAGTTTTGAAAAAAAAATATGGAAAAAAATAGTTTCCTTTTTAGACTGGTTAACAAAACCTTTACCATAAACTTCAGGTGCATTTTGCCTGAATAGTTATAATGTTATGGAAAGGATTTTTTCTATGGTTAGGAGTAGGGTTAGGGTTAGTGCGCATTAGTAACATGTTAAGGAGCCCCCCCCCCCCCGCACCACTTTAGCAATGTGTGCTAATTCTAACTCTGCCCCAGTTCATAAGACTGATAAACAGACACACAATAATTACTGAATTAAAGATTAAACTTATACACTAAAATAAATATATTAGTTTACCACATAGCCTGCAATAAATCAGGAGCAAATCTCAACAGAATCACTGACAAATCCAAAAGCAATCAGGCACAATTTTAGAATATTAGCACTATCAGCTTGAGATACATTTCTGGGAGAGTAGCAGAGTGTGAATCAATATACATGTTTTTTTTTAAGTAAAAGAAGCTTATAACTGTAATTATTGTCACAATGTATTGTATATAATTGATCACCTTTTCTACAAATGTCACTTGTTTTGGGCAAGATTAACAGGGACAGAGCTAAAATCTGAGTCAAAATCAGAGATGCCACTGAAAATCAGAAACATTTTAAGCATGGTAAAACCCTTTCATATGCTGCCACTATTCTAGCACCACAAGTCACTCACTTTTCTTTGCAATGATATCAGAAGCACCACATGAACTTTTTGCACGAGTTTGGGCATGGTTTCAATGACTAACAGGCCCAGTTGGCAATCCCCAACCATGACTGCGTACAATAATGCTTCTGAATAATTTCTGTACTCCATGCGTTACGTAGTATGGTAACACGAGGTGAAATAAAATACGTTACATTTAGCAAATAAAAAAAGGGCAAAATAATACAAATATAGTTAACAAATGCCCCGAACAGGAGTTGTACATGCTATAAACTTCAACAAAGAACCAGTACGTTTCATGTTAATGTGATGTTTTTCCATGCCATGACGCTCATTCATAGGTTCATAGGTTCATAGGTTGGTACTAGGCTATCAGCCCTAGGGCCTATACAAGCCTAGCCATAACAATTCCCTGGCTATTTCTTCCCACATTATTTACTTTCCTGGACCCCTGTCTAGCAGGGTGACTGACGTGATCCCTGGGGTGAATTTCCTTTCTCCCACCCAATCGTCAAGGTTCCTCTTGAAGAGGTCCAAAGAGGCACTCTGCTTGACATGTATGGGCAATCTATACCAGAGTCTGGGGAGTCTCTGGGTCAGGAACCTATCCCTCCAGCATGTTTTGTTTATTGTGATGACAAGGTCTAGATCCCTGGAGCGTGTAGCTCTGAGGGATTGGGATTTCTTTAAGTGTAGCATGTCCAACAGCTCTGGGTTTGACATGGCCTTGTATGTTAAGCAGAGATCGCCTCTGAGTAGACGATATGTGACAGAGTATAGCTGGAGTTTTTTAAGGCGGTCAGCATAGGGCATCTGCTTTAGGCCTGTGATTCTTTTAGTGAGGTATTTCTGAGGCCTTTCCAGTTGTTGCAGATGTCTTGAGAGGTACATACCAAATGGGGAGTTGTATTCTATAATGGGTCCAATGAGGGATGAGTACAGTGGGACAATGACCTCCTTTTTTCTGGATGAAAAGCCCTTCGTGATGAGATGTGCCACATAGAAGGATTTCCTGACTGTTGTGGCAATGTGGTTATCGAAGGTGAGACCACTGTCCACCTGTGTCCCTAAGTCTCTTATCACACTTTCTGTGTTTAGTGTACTGCCACCTATATGGTAATTCATGGATACGTTTTTTTCCCAAAGGGGATAACAATACATTTCTTGGAATTGAGCTTGAGCCCATGGCTCTGGCACCAAGCATCTGTTTCTGTAAGGCCCTTTTGTAGAGTATCCACATCATTTGGGGATTCAATAATGGCTCCCAGTTTGCAGTAATCTGCAAACTTTGTTAGCCAGAGTCCCTTAGTGTTGACCTGTACTTCAGAGAAGTAGATGCCAAACAAGAGCGGCCCCAGGACTGAACCCTGAGGTACTCCACTTGTCACTTGTCTGGAGCTGGATTTGGAGTCGGCTACTTTTACAGTGTGGGTTCTATCAGTAAGCCATTTAGCAACCCATTGGGTGACATAGGGATTAATGCCCAACTTAGTAAGTTTATCGATTCCAGAGTGGAGGATGGTGTCAAAGGCCTTGGCAAGGTCTAGATAGGCTGTGTGGACCACCTTACTCTTATCTATGGCTCTGGAGACTGATTCAAAGAAGTCAATCAAGTTCAGGAGACAAGATCGGCCCTTCACAAACCCAAACTGGGTGGGGTCCAGTGTTTGAAGGTTGCCAATGTCTTTGTTTATAAGTTCCATGATAATACGCTCCATGGCCTTGCAGATAAGGCTTGTCAGACTGATGGGACGGTAGTTTCCGGGATCCAAGGTGGATCCCCCCTTGTGGATTGGGATAACTGTAGCTCTGCGCCACTCAGTGGGCACGAAACCTGAGGTGAGGCTATGATTAAACATGACACTTAGGTGAGGTGCCAGTTCATATTGTAGTTCATGTATTACACAGCCCAGGATGTCATCTGGTCCCATGGATGCTGTATTCTTGGCTTTAGAGAGTGCGTTTTGTACCTGTGTGGCCATTATTACTGGAATTTGGCAATCTTCCGGTATTGAGATGGGCCATTTAGGGGTGAGAGGGGGGTGAAGTTGGCACTGAATCAATCTGCCAGGATATTGGCAATATCCTTCGGATCAGTATATTTAATGCCATTCTGTTTTAGCTTAGAGCAGATCTGAGCATTGCCATTTAGATTCTTGACATAGTTATAGAATGCTTTGTGGTTGTCTTTGGAATCTTTGGCAATTTTATTTTCGTAACTAGCTTTGGAGGATTTTATGAGGCATCTCAGTTTCTTACTGAGGCTAGTAAGGGAGATTTTTGCATCATGGGATTTTCCTCTTTTCTGCAAAAGTTTCTTCCTTTTGTTGTAAAGTTTGTTTATGGCAGGGGACCACCAGATTGGCTTCCTTTTTTTGGATGACAGCATTTTGGTTCTATTTGGGATGGCACGATTCATGCATGAGTGGATGTGCTCGTACAGTGCCTTGGTGTAGGATTCAGCAGTTGAACTTTCAGTTCCCGTCTGCATGGGTGTCATGAAGTTTGTCACTTCTGACTTGAGTAGCATGAAGTTGGCTTTGGAGAAGTTTATGGTGGTTTCTTTACTGGGGTGGGGGGGGGATGTGGATGTTAAGGGTGATTAGCTTATGGTCAGACCTGACTAACGAGGGGGTGACCATAGGCATGGAGCATTGATTTCCCATGTTGGTAATGACCAGGTCTAGGATATTGGAGCCCCTGGTGGGACTATGGATTAGTTGATCCAGGGCGTTGGAATTTATGAATTCCAAGAACCGTTGCGCAAAGGTGTTGGGACATGAGTAGTTTTCCCAGTTAATGGCAGGGTAGTTAAAATCACCCAGTATTAGGGTGTTTGGTTCTATCTTAATATTTTCCAGTATGTTTAGAAAGGTGTAGTGAGAATCTTGGGGTATGGTGGGGATCTGTAGCAAGCTACAATTTGGATTGCAGTCTTACCTAGTGTTAGTTGCACTTGGAGAATTTCAGACACATTGTGTTGGCCAACTAGCCTGGTGGTGTGAATATCCTTGGTGAATATTGACACTCCTCCACCTTTAGTGTTTCGGTCCTGGTTTGGTGGCCGAAAAGTGTGGTAAGAGTTGTAGCCTGGTATTGCAGGGGTGCTCTCTGGAGCCTTGAACCAGGTCTCAGTTACTGCACAGATATCGATGTTCTCCATTTTTAGGAGTGCCTCGAGAGAGTGAATTTTGAGGTTTAGACTTCTAGCATTGAGTAGCATTACCTTCAGATTTTGCATGCTTGTACCTGTTACGGTGGTGGTTTTGTCCTTTGAAGTTTGCCTAAAAAAGGCACTATAGGGGTGGCAAGAGCCTGAGCCAGTAACCTGAATCCCAGGGGCGACAGGTGCAGACCATCTCTGGCAAAGCATCGTGGTCTGTCAATCATGTCATCCCAGGCAGACAGATACTGGATCCCCTTTGAATGACACCATAAGCTTAGCCAATTGTTGAAGTCAATCATTTTATCCTTATATTGTGGTATAATTCTGGGCGAAGGCAGGATGCTACTCAGGGCTAGGGTCATACCTGCCTAGGCCACATGATCCGAGAGCTCTTCCATGTCTCTTTTCATGTAGTCCAGGGAGGTACGTCTCAAGTCATTCACTCCAACATGGACAATGACAGAGTCATATTTGTACTTGTTGTGGAGTGACTTGAGTGCATGCGTTATGTGGCGGATCCTGGCACCCGACAGGCAGCTGACTGTAATTTTCTCCTTATTCAACCTGGTGAGAGGGACATCAGTGTGCCGGACTATAGAGTCACCTATGACTAAAGTGTTAGGTACATTGTCTTGCCTTAGGGGCTGTTGCTGGGTGGCACACTGGTGTTGTGAACTATGTGACACATTGGTTGTGATTGGTGTTTGTTTGTGTTTCAGCTTCAGAGGTCTTTGTTGTTTGGGCAGGTTACAGTTAAAGGCCTCTGCATATGTGGATTTAGTGTTGCTATATGTGGGTGTTGGTGGTGCGGGTTTAGAAGGGCTATGTGTTGCTTGAGGTGTAGTGTGGGTGTTAACCTTCTCCTCTTGACTGTTTAGCACAATCTTGGGTGGAGAGAGCTTTGCTTCCATTTTGGCTATGTAAGTGCATCTCTCACAGGTTGTAGTGTTGGGTGGTAGGAGGAGAGGGTTGTCTGTGTACATGAGGCAATTGCTGCATTGCCCCAGTATGCCCAGATTCACCAGGTGGACAGGAGAAATCACTGGAAGCTGACCCTTGGACATGCCTGGTTTGGTTTTTTTTTTTTTTTTTTCTTTGTAAAGTATAGGAGCTGTTTCCTTAGCAAGGTACTTTGCAATTATAGGTTGTTTAGTGCCTACTATTAATTTCTCCTTGTTAACAAGGAGAGTTCAGTGTTTGTATGAGTTTAAGGCTTCCTAGTGCTTTCCAGCAGATATTAGAGAAAGGGCTAGTCACAGGGATGCTTAAAGGTAAGATTGAAAAGAATGCACTCTGCAGTGTGCACTCATTGTCTCTGAGTTCATAAAATGTCCACGATTTTGTTTCATAGTACTGATCTGCTCCTGATAAAAAATGTGTTAAATTCACTGGTAGGGTTGCCACCTATCCTTTTTCCCCGGACTATCCGGAAATCAAACCGATTCTTCGGTAGGCCAAAAAACACTTTGCAAACCCCTGTATTCTCTGTCAAAATAGGAAGCAGACTATCAGAGTTTCTTAAATCGTCTAATTTACTATGTTTTTTTTTTTGTTTTTTTTTTAACAGAAAAACATAATAAATCGACTGAAAGCAGGGACCAGGAATGGACCGGAGTCCGGGACCAGGTTTGTGATTATGTAATGGCTGTGGTCAGACTAATTCAAAACCTGTTATTCTGCCATATTTCGAAGTACATAATGTGAGCCCAATATTTAAAATCAGTCCCCAGTTTTGGGTATGTTTGAAAGTTTCTAGAGGTTAAGACCCAGGTGAATTTCCGATTTCCCATCCATTGGTCAGGATTACGCACAAATAGGTTTAGGGAGGGCTCTGCTTCACATGAATGAGTAGGCTGTATGGTATGGGGATCTTCTGAAACAACTATCCGTCTCCCAGCATGTCTTAGTTTTGCTACAAGCAGCGCCCACTAACAATTTCAGCCAGGAATCTCCCAATATTGTTAAAATGTGTTACTTTCTACATATAAAATCGTATTTTAATGAATTCATGTGATTCAGCATTGTGTAATAACCTGTTTAAAAAAATCTTAAAGAGTGAGCGTGTTTACAGATCGTTTCAATGCGGAACAAAGACTCAACATGAGAAATATTCCACATAATGAGGTGTACATGACAGATATGTCTCCCCAGTAGATACACATTCTCACTATCACCATTTTCTAGCTAGGATTTGGAGTTCCGTATTTGGTATAGAAAAGTTTTTAATTTGTTGCTGTGAGCGTTGAAGAGGAAATCAACTTGGCAGGGGCGACAAAATGATGTAAGGATGAAGCTCTTTTTTGGCGAATCCACTGGGGGGGGGGTCTTTTGAGAGATAGTTCTTACTTTCTTTTACCTACGATAGTTGTCATTTTTCTGTCTTTTACCTTTTAGTTTAATTTACAAGATTAAAGTTGGAACGTTTAGAGGCCAATATGCTTTATCGTACATGTGTACCTGCAGATGTATATTCCATAAGTCTGCGTCTCAAAGCGCAATCGCATGGAAACGGACACGGCTGATCTTCTTCCGGCTTTTCCCGGTTAGGGGTCGCCACAGCGGAGCACCTGTTCGCTCATAATTGACAGTAGAGTTTTACGGTGTCGAGTTGTCAGCCCATCCCAACCTTCCTTAGAAGGCACACACATGCACGATTTGGAGTGTCCAGTTCATCTTTTGGAATGTGGGAGAAAACCGGTGCACCCGGAGGAAACCTACGCGACCACAGGGAGGCCATACAAACTCCACACAAAAGACACCCCAGCCGCGAGTCGAACCGGAGATAGACTACAACGCTAACCGCTAAACCACCGCAGCCGCCCACATGGCTGACATCAAAACGAAATCCTTTTAATAATCAATGCTGAAAAATGACACAGGAATGCTATTTGCATTCCCGCAATGCATTTTTTCACGAGGAGCGATATTGCTTGAATTGAATATAGATTAAAGGAAAAATCTAATGAAAGCGGAGTTATTCAGTGTAAGTCCGTCTATAACGTTTAATACTCACTTTCTCTTTCCCTAGACGTAATAGCTTTTTCGCCACAATATTAAAAAGTAGCAGGTACTATTTCAAAGTAAAAAAAGCAATGGAAGACGAGTATGTTGGGTTTCGATGGTACGCCATGTTAAACCTATAAAATTTTTTTGTTGCTCTACCTGTTGGAGTGCTTCACCAGTTGTAGGGCATGTTTTTGCTGTATTGTTAGTGTTATTGGTCAGTCCTGATACTTTTTTTTCTGTGTTTATAGGCTGTTAAATGGAGCACTTTTAGTAGGCTTTAGGTAAACCTAAAAACGCAATATAGTGTATAACACTTGGTGGAAGAAAAGAATGGCTTGTAATTTCAGGCAGTTTTGCATCCATTGGTGTTGATATTTGGAAGTCAGGAAAGTAAATAATTGATCAAAATCCGGACAAAACCATAAATAAAAGTGGGACAAAAGCCCCAAAAATAGGAACAATTTTTAAATATTGCTCTTACAAACTTAGACAGTTGATAAAATAACAGGTTTTAAATTAGCACACATTTTCTGAAGGGTATGAAGTCTGAAACTCAAATGTCTGTCTTCATTTTCTGACTAATTTTTAATGAGTTGCCACTAATTTGCCAGAAAACGGCAATTTTCTGAAAAATGGACTAAAAATATGAGGCAAAAATCGAGACATTCTGCAAAAAACTGTACAGCTGAGAGGTATGAGTGTGTGCTGTACCATTATATACCTGGCTTCTCTCCACCTAGCAGTTCACTGCTCCCTAGACTGTTATATGAACCTAAATAAATACAAATGTGTTTTCTCTGTATAAATATTATGTTTTTTCTTGCCGACTATTTTTTTGTACTTTCCTACGTGTGTTTTAGTTATTTATTTATTTTTTTGTGGCTATTGGTCTGACATTGCATTTGAGTTGTTACCTGGGGGAACATTGGGTGTTGCTTGCTGAACATTGCAATAAATTAATTCAGAGTATTGACACATCCACTATAATGTTGTTCCGTTATTTGTGAACCTAATTAACATTGTGTGATTAATTTGGAGGAATTTTTTTTATATATTTAGCACAGCGATATGTTATTTCCTTTAATGAGCCCAAGTTTGCTGTACTTGGTAAATTTATGTGTATTCTCTTGGCTTTGCCACATTCATCAGCATCTTGTGAGGGCAGCTTCTCTCAAGTGAACATTGTGAAAACCACTCAAACCAGCAAACTTCTATCTGAAACCATCACAAATCATCTACTTGCTAAGCAAGCAATCAGGTGTAGTAGTAATGTTTGCCATACTTGGAAACCAGGCAAAGCTTTAGTAGAGGATGTTTGTGAAGGACAGTGTCATCAGAGGTGCATGAGGCTAAAATCTGAGTGCATGGCCACTCATCAGATGTAACCTTTAATGAGGTTCCCTATTAGAAGACCGAAGACGCATTCTTTTGAATGCGTCTTGGTTGAACTGAAAAGCCTGAAATGGCAAAATATTGTACCAGCTTTTAAGCAAATTCTTTCCCTGGGAAAGAATTTGCTTGGCCACTTCATTCCTTTGTCGTTTTTGGTACTGTAGTGCGGTCTCGGAGTTGGTACATTTAAGTAAGGGAGTGGGGTTTGTAAAAGAAAAACTTCAAAGACCAATGCACGTTAGGTTCAAGCAAGGCATCCTTTATTACTTGCAGCAAGGAGACAAAGCATGTAGGTACAAGGTTTGTCTGATTTTCTGGAGTTTAGTGTGTTATTCTTATACAGTTCTCGTCATGTCACACAGAAAATGTTACTAAATCTACCGCTAACGTAGTCGGACACAGCTTTCTGTATGTTACACAGAAAATATTACCAGACTTATTGCTGACATGGTCAGATTATTGCTGTCTTGCAAAAACATTTGAGAAAAGATAACCTGGCCTTGGGCTTATTTTAGCCCTCCTTGGTTCTTCAATTCTTCAATTGTACAGTTCTAATACATGTGTTGCATTTTGTCTAGATTCAAGGTACATTTCTAGCTTTGGTACAAGTAATGCTGACTATGGCTTAAGCTTTCAAACATCTATTATTTTAGCATCTTGAAAAATGAAGTTTCTTTTTGTGTGCAATTAATTTTTTTTCTTTTATTATGGAGTCTGTTTATATTTAGGTTCCATCATAGGTGCTTATTATTAAATTTTGCATTCTATTTGTTTCAGAGGGGGAAAGATGCATCTCTGCAGCTATTTACATGTACATAGTATATGGCAGCAAAGATTTCTGAATACAGATTGAGGTATTCAGGTCTGACGAGGATTTTGAATTTAATTAGGTCATCTCTCAGTTTTCTTAGATTAGCCTTAACGTAATCCCTGAATACTAAGGTAATGGAAGATGTTTCTTGGTTCTGTCTTATGGCAAATGCAACAGAACTGTGGTCTGATATGACCAGCGAGAAAGTGACAATTGGTGGGTAGAAAAGTTGTCTCATGTTGGTAAGGGCAAATTCCAGGATTTTTTCAGCCCTGGTTGGGGGACAGACAGACTGGTCCAGAGTACTGATGAAATCCATAAATGTTTGTGAATGTATATGTCTCTCAGTTAATGGAGGGTAGTTGAAGTCTTCTAGAAGAATGACATTTGGCTTGCTGCATATGGATTCCATACTAGTTAAGTAGGAGGTAGAAGATGATGGGTTCCTATAGTTACATATGGGAATAAGAGGTTTTGTTAATAATGAGTTGGATGTGGAGGAGTTCTAAGTCGTTATCTTGTTTAAAGAGTCTGGAGATAAAAATGTGTTTTTAAGAATATGTAGACACTGCTTCATTTAGTGCCTTTATCAAAAGCATTGGTCTTTGAAGCTGTGTAATTATGGAGTGCCGTCATCGGTCTTGAACTATGTCACTGTACTAATGCATATAGCGATGTTCCCTAGGGTGAGGAGTGCCTTTTGATTTGGAGATTTTTGTTTAGTCTCTTAGCACTGAGCAGCAATACCTTTATGTTATCTGGATTGTGTTTTTTTATACTGGAAGCGTACGAACACTGATGTTGTGTTAAAAAGGCACTGTGGGGTTGGACAAGGATTTAGCCAATATAACAATAGAGGAATAGGTGCAGGTGATCCTTGGCAAAGCACTTAAGATGGTCTCTTCTTCCAGGAAGGTAAATATTTTACCCCTTTTGAGTGACACTAGAAGCTAAACTAATTGTTGAAGTCAATAATCTTTTGTGTGTAATGCAGCATCATTCTTGGTGATAGTAGAATGCTGCTCAAGGCTAGGTTCATACCTGCCTCAGACACAAATTCTCATACTTCCATTATGTTCCTCTTCATATGGTCTGAGATGGTAGATCTCAAGTCATTTACACCCACATGCCCTTTGACTAGCTCAAATGTGTAATTGTGATGCAGGAACCTGAGTGCATGTGTAATGTGATAAATCATTGCACCTGATAAGCAAATGACTGTGACCCACTCCTTGCGCAGCCTGGTGAGTGGTGCATCAGTGTGTCTAATAAGCCAGAAAACCACAAACTGAAGAAACCAGACCAGAAGGCAGGAAATGTGAATACTCCAGTGGGGTTCAAAAAATGTAAAATCCAATATTCTAAGTCCATTTATCCATGAAAAGCACACTTTATTTAATCAAAACACAAATAAAATTAGCAATTTCATTTCAACCATAAGAAAATTCTTCAGACAGTTTAAAAAATAGCAGTTCCTGTTTAAATACCTTCATTTAGTCATGACTTCATACAAATAGCACGCCCCCATGAGTTCAGCCAGTGAGAATGATTCTCTGCTTGCATATTTATGAATATTTATAAATATTAATAAATATCTATAAATATTTATAAAACCTTCAAAAACCAGAAAATTAACATTCCAACACATCTCAAAAATTAAATAGGTAGCATATATGTTAAATATAAATACAAAAACAGATGTTTACTTTAAGACATCATTCAAAACAACTTAATTTAATTTAATTTTACATGCTTGCATGAATATTAATATAAATCAGGTCATCTTTCCAGTGCCTTCAACCTAAGAATACTGTTGATATAAATGGATTCATTGAGACCTGGCCAAATGTTGCCCCTTAATCATAGTTGCTAGGTCAATTCTTTCCTCTCTAGATGTAATTGTTAAAAGTGTTAAAGCTTTCTACCCTTTCCATAGCTGAGGATGGTTTTGGTCCATCGACCTCTGGGTTATGGGCCCAGCACACATCTGCTATGCTACTCTGACCATGTTCCTACCCATTCACCAACCTTCACTGAATCCAGCACAAAGAACTTAAAAGAATGCCCATGAAAATCCATACAGTGCTTAACAAGGGTATTGGTACCATCATTTTTTCTGATTGCTCTTAGATGTTCGTAAATAAATTTTTTTAATTTCTTCTCCATTTTACCAATATAAAAACCTGCACATAAAACACATTGGGCACAATATGCCACCCTCTCGGGATAACAGTAAAACTTTTCCACTGGTTTAAATTTAAAACCATTAATCACTGTCTCAACAATTTCTGCAACATAGTGGCAATATGGGATGGGCAACACAATTACAGGTCCAGCACTAATTAGGTCTCTCATTTCAGTTTCATACTGTAAAATTTTCCAATTTTTCTGTTTGAAATAATTGACCACAATTCTCCGAAACAAAGGCTAACCAAAAAGCCTTTTTCAGTTACATCAGAAACCTTCATGTAAAAGCCCAGGTTTGTTCCGAACTAGTTCTTAATGGAGCCACTTACACTGATCCTGTTGACTTAGCCAACCTGTCACCCCCTAAAGGCCCATTTGACACTCCTGATACTTTCACTGCAACTCACATCTCCGTAGATCAAGTGTGAAAGGCCCTATCCATGGCAAAGAACACAGCTTCCATGGGACCTAATACTATTCCAGGCTGTATTCTGCAACATCTCCATCAAGAACTAGCCTCGCCATTGAGCACCCTAGTCAACCATAGCCTTACGGGCTTCATTCCAGCAGAGTGAAGAACTGCCATTGTCATTCCTTTGCACAAAGGTGGTGCCACTACACACCCTGGTAACTATTGCCCCTTTAGCTTGACAAGTCTGATCTGTAAAGCCATGGAGTGTATTATTATGGACCTCATTAACAAGGACATAGGCAATCTCCAAGCACTTGACCCCACCCAGTTCAGATTCATCAAGGGCAGATCTTGCCTGTTGAACCTGGTTGACTTTTTTGAGACTGTCACCAAGGCACTGGATGAGGGAAAGTCAGTACACACAGCTTACCTTGACTTGGCTAAAGCCTTTGACACAACCCCCGACTCAGGCATCATTGAAAAGCTAACAGAACTTGGTGTAAATCCCTATCTCATCAGGTGCGTGGCCAACTGGCTCACTGATAGGACCCACAAGGTCAAAATAGGTGCCACTACCTCTGATAGCAGACCTGCCACTAGTGGTGTCCCACAGGGATCTGTCCTGGGACCCCTTTTGTTTGGTAACGCCTTCGCAGAGGTCCAAGCAAAGACAAAAGGCCTGTGGCTGATCAAGTTTGTGGACAACTGTAAGCTGGGTGCTGTCATTGACTCTCCAAATTATGTTAACATACTTCAAGAGGGTCTCACAGCAACAAATGACTTGTGCCAAAGTCATGGCCTTAAGTTAAATGCAAAAAAAGTATTATCATATCATTCAGCAAAAACATGACCCCTACTGATTATCACATTAGCAGCAACCCTCTAAGCACACAACATATGGTGAGAGACCTAGGTACACAAGTTGACAGCAATCTCACATTTGACCATCATGTAGCAGCAGTGGTCAGAAAAGCCTTTTACTTAGTTCATCTTATAAGTAAAGGGACTGCATCCAGAAAAAAATAGGTTATTACCTCTCTGTACTCCTCCCTCATTAGGCCAATAATTGAGTACAATGCCCCATTTGGTATGTATCTCTCCAAACACCTGCACCAACTGGAAAGGCCACACAAATACCTGACAAAGAGAATCCATGGGCTTCAACACCTGTCCTACGTGGATGGGCTCAAATCACTATCACTCTACTCTGCATCAGACAGATTGCTCAGAGGTGACCTGCGTCTTGCCTACAAGGTAATCTCAGACCCTGCTCTACTAGAGATGCTCCATATCCGTAAGTCTAACTCCTCGCATAGTACCCGATCAAAAGGCTTAAATCTAATATGTGACATTAACAAAACCTGCTGGAGAGACACGTTTGTCTCCCAAAGGCTTCCTCATCTCTGGAATATAATCCCCATACACGTCAAGCAAAGTATGTCGCTGACCCTGTTCAAGTGCAACCTTGATGAGTGGATGGGCAACCACAAATTTGTCTCGGGGGTTCCAACTGTGTCCCTCATTAACAGCGGCAACAGGTGCTGATTGTGGTTTCTTTTCTGGGGATAAACTGTTAGCTAGGCTAGTAAGGGCCCGAGAACCATTAGCCTAGTAATCTCCTATGGTCCTATGAGCCTGTGATATGCCTAATATATTTGCTGTTAGTCCCAAATGTGGTAACAAAGGAGCATGTATAGTTGTTCTAATTTACAGATTTAATACTTAGAAGCTCAGTACCAGCTTTAGTACTTACATCACTTGTTTCATTACTATTAACTTCCACTGCTAAGCTAAAACCCTTCCATCCTTTAAAGATGGGTTCAAAATGACCACTTTCTCTTTTATTTGTTGGAACATCTGTTATAAGTGATCTTAAAAAATAACTTTATATTGTTTTTGAGAAGGAATATTTTTGCAGGGTGAAGGAGTTGCTATGGGTGCAGCATGTGGTGGAGTTTATGCCAAAATTGTTATGCTGCAATGGGACTTTGTTTTTGTTTAATTTTGCCTTTTATCAATACTGCTAACTGTATAAATGGTTTTTGGATGACCTATTTATTCTGTGGAAGGGTCCCAAATTCTTGTTTGAGGAGTTTTTGTTTTACTTGAACAGTACCATCACATTTTTGAAATTTTCCCCTGTGTGGACGCGCAAGAAATCTCCTTTTTAGATATAGACTTGAGTAAAGATGTGTCAAATAGGAAATTTGTCACTAGAACTTTTTGAAAAGAGACGTACTCAAATGTTTTTTTACACTTTTCTAGCACCCACCCATTCAAGCAGAAGTGAGCAGTCATTAAAGGGCAGTTTGTGAGGGTGGAAAGAATGGTGTCAACATTCGAGTTTTTTTTTAGAAGAATGTGAGACATTGAAAGATATGTTTTCAAAGTGAGGGTACCCATACACATTTATATATGAGATTATGTTAGAAGTTATTAATGCAAGAGAAACTCATCACTTTGAATCTATCTTTAAAGGATGGAAGGGTTTTAGGTTGGCAGTGGAAGTTGATAGTATTGAAGCTGGTACTGAGCTTCTAAGTGTTAAATCTGTAAATCAGAGCAACTATGCATGCTCCTTTGTTACCACACTTGGGACTAACAGCAAATATATTAGGCAAGGTATTGGAATTTCATAGCAAAAGGATGTCACACTAATCTATCAATTGAAAGTAAAACAAATATTTTATGTTCTGTTAACTTAACATTTAATCTACAAGTATGGAAAATATTTACATGGAAATATATTCACACAGCATTTATTACACCTGATAAACTAGCCATATTTAATTCACTTGATAAATTCATTTGTTGGAGATGTTCTTTAAACTGTAAAGCTGATTGGTCTCATATATTTTTGATTGCATTAATATAAAAAAATTCTGGGAAGAAATTATTATTTTTCTCCAAGCTATATTCACAGATACCTTTATTTTAACCAAATCTTTAGTCCTCTTAAATGTAAATGATACTACTGGAATGAATAAAAAAGATCTATACCTACTTTGGTCCATACTAGCTGTGGCAAGGAAATGTATAACTAGAAAGTGGAAGTCTTCACAAGAACCTACTCTGGAAGAATTCTTGAGACTGATGGAAGAAACAGCGACATTAGAAATCAAGGTGAAGGAATCGAGAATTTCACCTAAAATATGGACAAATAATCCTTGGGGAAAAAAATTAACTCTTATTGAGACATTAAAAATGAACCCTAAATAATTAATGTGTAACTTTATACTTTATTACTTGAATATTATACATTTTTGTTACTAATTTCATATATTTTAATTTTTTTCCCTCCTTTGTTCAGGTCAATTGTACATAGTGTATATAAAGGTTTATAACACTTGTTTATTGATGATTGTATTTTTAAACGTATTATTTGGAAAATAAAAAATTATTTGAAAAAAAAAAGAACAACTATGCATGCTCCTTTGTTACCACACTTGGGACTAACATGAAACATATTTGGCATATCATATAGTAAAACTGGCAAATTATACAGTATGAAAGTGAAATGAGAGACATAATAGTTGCTGGACCTGTAATTGTGTATTGCAGGGGTAGAAATTTGAAGGACTTGTTTGAAAGAGTGGTTAAGTATAAGGGGGAAGGCTTTATGAAGAAATGTGGGTGCTGTCCATAATGCCCCTGTGTTGCAGAGATTGTTGAAACGGTGATTAATGGTTTTAATTTTAAACCAGTGGAAACGTTTTACTGGTATTCCGAGAGGGTGGTATATTGCACTCAATTATGTGCAGGTTTTTATAATGGTAAAATGGAGAGGAAATTAAAAAATCATATTTACAAACATCTTATAGCAATCAGAAAAAAAATGATGGTACCAATGTCCTTGCTAAGCACTGTATGGATTTTCATGGGCATTCTTTTAAGTTCTTTGTGCTGGACTCAGTGAAGGTTGGTGAAAGGGGCAGAGCATGGTCATTACATCTAGAGAGGAAAAAATTGACCTGGCAACTATGTTTAAGGGACATTTGGCCAAGTCTCAATGAATGTATTTCTATCAATGGTATTCTTACGTTGAAGACACTGGAAAGATAACCTGATTTATTTTAATATTCATAGAAACATGTAAAATTAAATTAAATTAAGTTGTTTTGAATGAGGTATTTTGTATTTGTATGTAACATATATGCTACATATTTAATTTTTGAGATGAGTTGGAATGTTAATTTTATGTTTTTTAAATTTTTATAAATATTCATAAATATGCACGCAGAGATTCTTTCTCACTGGCTGAAATCATGCGGGGTGTGCTGTTTGTATGAAGTCATCACTAACTGAAGGTATTTAAACATGAACTGTTATCTTTTAAACTGTCTGAAGAAGTTTCTTATGGTTGAAACAAAAGCACTAATTTTATTTGTGTTGTGATTAAATAAAGTGTGTTTTTCATGCAGAAACAGACTTAGAATATTGGATTTTACATTTTGGTACCCTACTGGATTATTCACTTTTCCTGCCTTCCATTCTGGTTTGCATCAGTGTGTCTCACAATGGAGTCAAATATCACTTGGATATTGAGCTACGTAGAGGTTTGTGTTATGATCTTTTGAAATGAATCACTTTTGTGTGCTTCATGGTTGGTGCTGTCTGTGCTGTGTGTTTGTGAGTTTGTGTAGGTTACTGAAGGTTTTTATTTCTTAAGTTACCCCTAGGGAGGCCCTTGGGGTTTAGGAAGGTTACTTTTAAGAGCCCGAGTATATGTAGTTCTATGTGTTTGGTCTGAGTTATGTATGAATGGTGTAATGTAATGTATAGTACTGACAGCATGCTTGTTTTTTGTACAGGCTTCGTGTGACAACTTTGCCTCCAATAACATTATATAACTAATTTCCCTACACACTGTGTCAGTTTGTTTAAGTAGTAGTTTACCAGTAAACATGAAACAATAGCTACATTGTCAGAATACCCATTTCAACTTAGATGGCTGCAGAGACAGATGGGAATTGCCATGGTTCCAGATGCTTACTAAAGTGGGCTAAAAAACTGGGACTAGCACCTAGGAGGTTTGGAGTTGATTTACAGGAATGCTATCTGTTTGAAAGAACAGCCTAAGTCTCCACACAAGGAACAGCATGTTTCTTAGCACAAGACCAGAACCTCTTTGTGCAATTGCCCATATAGAGTGTTTCAGTTCATAGGTAAGGTATTGATATGTGATATACTAATAAGTGTGGATAGAAAAAATATGGTCCAAGCACCATACCAGGTAGGGAGCAAAATAATTTGTCTAGGTTGCCTTTGAGATCTCCTTTGAAATGCAACAATGTTCTGCTGCTTAACTCTGCAGTTTATAGAGCTACAACTAAGAGGATGACTTAACTAATGTTCCTCAGAGACAATTCAAAAGTGAAAGTGTCTGTGAATGTGAAATACATCATTGTGCAGCACTGCACAGAGTACTATTACCCACTGTTTAAACTAAGAGGAAAAGTGAAAAAAACAATAAGAAAGTAGCTAGTGCCCTAGTCAATAATGTCTACCACTCAGTACAGCAGAAAATTACTCCCTACCACTGAATAACCACTACTGCCCCCAGCAAGTTTACACACAGACTAGAAAATCAGCCAAAAGCTGTACTTTAAAGTAAGAATAAGTTGTAGAAGTAGGAAACCAGTGGAAAGTCACAGGAAATGCACTTTTATTAGCTAGATGGATCTATTATCAAATTAATTTATAGAGGAGCTGTTATCTAACAAATTATTAAGTGAGCACTTAGAGTTAGAAAATGGAGAATCTATTAGCTACACAAACAACCAGGCAACAAAGAAATGCACAACATACAGTGTATCTTACCTCCAGTAACTACTATACCTGCACTTATCATTAAAAACTCCTATTATTTTATGACTACCATTTCTCCTGTTGCATCACTCGCTCTTCTCATATTACTTGACAGGCCTACCACCCCTCTTACATTTTCTTGTCAGCTATTGTCCATGCCCTGTCGATAATTTCTGCAGCTAGATCTTTACTCCTCCTTCTGTATAAAATTCCAGACCATCCCCTTCCCATGCTTTACCTATCACCCTCCTCACTCCCATGTTGAGCATTTGAGGTCCTAGTCTTTCATTAATTCCCTTCCTTTAAAAAACCCAAAAAGACATACGTCACTTTCATCTGGTATCTTCTTTCCTAGTAATTTAGTCTATATTTCTCTTGTGTTTTTTCATAGTGGTACAGCCTTCATATAGGTGTATCACATGTGCATCTGATCAGCATTTTCATTCCAACATCCCCATCAGTCTGTGGATAGGTGCCATCCTTCTTAGTGTATCAGTAACACTGCTCTCTGCCACCAATGCACCATCCTATACTGATCTCCAGTAAGAACAGTCTCATGTAACAGATTACCAGTACCATTTTTCAGTCCATATTGCATATTCTTTACTTTTCTGATCCCTCAACTTCCCAAAAGTGCAGTTACATGTCCACTACTCAGCTGCCTGTAAATGATTCTGATTCTTCCTTGTTTTATTTAACTCCAGTGTCTTCACAAAGCTAGGGCTGCTTCATAATTTATTACTTCTTCAGAATCTTTTGGCTTCCCCTTGTTCTTATATTGACTCTTCTGAGTATTCTAATTACTATTTCTAATTACCCTTCTATACAACAGACAGACTCATTTCTGCAAATTATACATTTTTTGAAGACAGGGAAGGATGTCCATTCATTTAACCATTCATTCTTTGGTTCCCCTCATCTTCACCCTTTTTCCCAAACTTCCAGCACATCTTCCAGCTCATTTTTGCAGCTTCCCCATAGATTTCAAATTTATCTGTCCCCTCCATCTATGAATTACAATTTACAACTTAGCAGCCTGTGTATTAAGTTTCAACTACCATCTTCTGCTTTGCCCGTTGTCTCCCCATTTCCAATCTTCCAGCACATTTCCCAGGCAATGCATGATTATTTTCCATGTTCTAAGCCTCTGTGCTTTACACACTATTTATTTCAATCACATAGTACATGAAATCTGGCATGCCCCATCCTCTCACTTTCCAATGAATCTTCAGCCTGCCCTATGTCATCCTTTCTCTTTCACTTTTCAACACAATCTGTCACATACCAGTAGGCTATCCAGTTGGGAGGGTGGCCTAATGGTTAAAAACACAAGGTGCAGGGTTTGAGTCTCACAAGGGATAATTGGGCTAGGCTTAAAATGGCTCACAAGGGCAGTTAGCCTAATACTAACCTATGAACCTATGAACCTATAATCTTACTTAGTGGTCTGATTGGTATATGCAGCCCGGAACACAATAGATGCAGAAGAATCATTGTATGACTTGTTTCTATTCAACTCCCAAGTTCCCAGTTTCTCAAGGGTAAAGTAATGACTACTCAGCCTGATATACTTCTTTGAGAAAGTCATCAAGGCACTGGATGAGGGCAAATGATAAATAATGCCTACCTTGACCTGGACAAATGCTTTGATGCATTATGTCATATAGGCATTGTAGAAAAACTCACAAAATTAGGTATGAATCCATATGTCACCTGATGGATACCCAGCTGGCTCAAAGAGAGGACACAAGAAGTTAGGATAGATGAGTCTACATCCTCAAAAATGCCATTCACTAGAGGGATCCCTTAAAACTCTACTTCTCTAGACAAGGTTCTCTGGCTCACCAAGTTTGCAGATGATTGCAATCTAGGTGCAGTCATAGAATCCACCAAAGACACAAATATGCTCCAAGAAGGCCTGACACATACCAATAACTACTGACAGAACCAAGGTCTAAAACAATGCCAGGCAATTTATAATAGTATCCTGTGGGAAGATGGCTACCCCTGAAATTTGCCACACTGATAACAAACGCATAACAGTAGACTCTGTGCTCAGAGATTTGAGAACACATGTAGCCAGCAACCTAGTCTTTGACCATCATGTATCTACAGTAGTAAGGAAGTCATTTTATGTTGTTCAATTTATAAACAAGGTTATGACATCTAGGTCCAAGGATGTCATTGTTCCACTGTACTCAGCCCTCATCCAACCAATCATTGAGTACAACTCCCCCGTCGGTATATACCTTACTAGGCATATTCAACAACTGGAGAGTCAACATAGGTTCCTCACCAAAAGAATACAGGGTGTAAGCAACATGTCCTAAGCAGACCACCTCAGAGCCATATCCTTGTACTCAGTCTCCTACAGACTTCTGAGAGGTGATCTATGCCTGGCCTTCAAAGCATCCTCTGATTCCACTCTGACGGACCTGCTGCACATCCACAAAATAAATAATCTCAGAATTACGTTATCTAGGGACCTAAATCTCATCTGTTACATAAATAGAATATGTTGCAGAGACAGGTATTTGTCTCGAATACAACCCCTTCACTGGAACAGGCTCCCCATCCATGTGAAACAGAGTTCATCTCTAACCCAATCAAGCATAACTTGGACCAGTAGATGGGGAATCAGAAATGTATCCCTGGTCTGACAACTATGTCTCTATCAGAAGCAGCCTGTAAATCTTTTAGGCACTCATGCCCAAACTTACATATATCCCCTTAAAGATAAACCTAGGATAGCAAAACTTGTCAGATGTATTTAGGAAGCATGGCTAGGCTTAAAATGCCACTGGGGGGTCATTAGCCTAGTAATCAGCTATGAAAATATGTTCCTTAGGTCATCTACAAACTGCTGCTGTCCATGAAGGCCACAAGCCACAAACTAGGGGTGAATTTATGATTTCCCATCCACTGGTCCAAACTGCATTTGAATAGGCTTGGACAAGAGCTTTGTTTCACATGAATGGAGAGTCTGTTCCAGAGAAGAGAGACATACTTGTTCCTCCAATATGTTACCATTATGTCACACATTCTCAGATTGGGTAATTCTAGTATTTTTTTTTTTTTTGTGAATGTGTAGCAGATCCATCAGGGCTGGATTAGAGAATGCCTTGTAGGTTAGGCATAACTCGTCCCTCAGTAGTCTGTAGGAGCCTGAGTACAGGGACAGGGCTTTGTGGTGGTCTGATTAGGGCATATTATGTACACCTTGTTTTCTCTTAGTGAAGAACCTCTGTGGCCGCTCCAGCTGTTGCAAATGCTTAGTCAGGTACATGCCAATGGGTGCATTGTACTCGAGTACTAATCTAATCAGAGTTGAGTATAGTAGGACTATGATCTCCTTAGATCTGGAAGATACCTCCATCTATTTAGTTCCAGTTCAGATCACCACAGATTTTTGGGGGTGGTAATGGAGACCAGGCACTATACTAAATCTATTGACTGTCTCCAATATCCCCAATAATTGTAAAGCTACATCTTCAAACAACATCATACAGTCATCTGCAAACCATTTTATTCACTATACAGCCTCATCCACCTTTCCCTTACTCTCTGGACCAGCATTCAATGACCATTTAAAATAACTTGATGATAAAAGACAACCCCAACATGTTCCTCCTTCTAATGTTATTTCTTCTGTAAGTCCTGCACTGATATATAATCCCAGCTTTGGGAACCTATACAAGGCTTTCACGTGTATATATCATGAAGTATCGTGAGATGCAGTCAAATGCCTTCTGGATGCCCATTTAAACAATTCTTTTTCTAGCCTTTTTCTTCTGCATATTCAAAAAAATCTAAAATAGTATGCCAGTGGTCTAAGGATGATCTACCTTTAATAAACCCCACTTGCACATCCTCAGTTACTCTCAGTAAAACTTTTATCATTCCTGCCATCGAAATATGAGCAAAAACTTTGGTATCAATATTGTATAAAGATATAGGCTGAATTTGACATCTGTCTCTTTCCCTTTGTGTTTATACAAATCAGTTGCTATGGTCTCTTCTATATAAATAGTTAATACATCTTCTTCTGTGATAAAATTAAACAGATCTGTCATTGTATGACCCATCTGAAAACTCATTGTTTTATAGAAATCACTGGGTATCCATCTGGCCTGCTCGCTTTACCTCTCTTCAGATGCCTACTGGCCTCAATCACCTCTTCCTTTCCAATTGGCAAATGTGTTCTTTGTTGTTCTTCCTCAGTCAATACATCTCCTTTACATTTATAGCCCATTGCAACTTGGGCATCCAATATTTTGTAAAGCTTTATGTACTAACATTAAAGTTGCATATAGTTTGTTTATTTACATGGCTTTCCTCTCCCCTTTCATATTCCACTGAATTAATCTAGTCCTTTTTTCATTTTCTTTGATTCTTCATTCTACACATCAACATCTTGAAGTCAATCTTCCCCCTCACCCACCCACCTGCCCCTCTTCTAGCCATTTATCTTAGATTCCTCATATTTTTTCACTCTATCAATTATGGTTGCTTGCTCTTCCCTATTTATATCATGGACTTCTTCCTCTCCTTGTGTAGCATTTTGTAACTTTCTAAGCCTGTTGTCTAGCGCTATCTCTTCCCACACCCATTCTTTTCTCATTTTCCATCTTCTTGCCATGATGTTGCCCTTCTATGTAGCTTCCTCCCATCCCATACATATATTTCTAGGGTGCCCCTGGAGTTTTTACTGAAGTCTGCAGTCTCCCTAACCACACCCTTTGTCCATTTTATATTGTCACTCCTCATCAAGTGCCCTGAATTTCATCTCTATCCAACTAATGTTTGATTTCTAAACTCCCAGCTCATCTTAACAATAGAATGATCTGATAAATTTCTTTGTCCTCATTATTCAGCTGTGATTTCCACAAATGTTTTCCTATCCACCAATAATGCATCCAATGTACTATCTTGTGTTTTTTCACACCTCCAAAAAATAAACCCTTCCATTCCTGGGCATAGTTCCTGCCACACATCCAATAATCTCACGTGCCCCATCCCACACTAGTGTTTTCTGACTACATCTATGAATTTCATCTGCTCCATATTTCATGTCCCTTTTGGAGTCCAGCAATACATTGAGGTCTCTCCTTATAATTACTCTGTCTGCCTCTTTCTTTAATACCTGCAAATTCTTCATTCAGTCATGGAAAGACTCAAGTCTGTCTGAATTGGGCCCATCAAAGTAACTCAAAACCAGCCCTATGTTCCCCCTTACTCATCTCCCTATTACTCATCTCCCTTCCTCATCTTTGACGATTCTCTATCTCTTCCGTTGTTCAATGGAACTGAATAGAATTCCTCCTACTCCTCTTCTACCACCTCCGTTTGCCCAGCTTAAAGTCCGATATTTATATTCCTTCTTTTGTAACTTTTGTAATGCTCAAGGTTTTAACTTTAGTTCTTGTAGAACATTTAAACCAAGCTCCTCCCTCTTCCCTTTTTATTGGATTGTTAATCTCTGCAACATTCTAAATTGCTACCATCATTTTCCCTTTTTCCCCTCTCCACTCCCCATCATCCCTAAAGTACATTTTCCTGCTGCTCCAGTGCAGCTGGGCCCCAAGGACAACTGGGTCAGTAAAATTCCTACCAAAACTCCCCTCCTAGCAGGTTAACATACTGGTCAGAACTCCCTGCGCTTGGGGAGTCTAGCACCTGTCTACCTGAGTTTTATGTTAATGTCCCCAAACCACCTAATAGACATCTTGTTGATCTCCTCACCAGTCCCCTGTAATTCTCACCAGTCCCCTGTAATTACTCTACTTGACAGAATACAGGACTGTTTGTGCCTCATACACACTTACACTCATACACACTTCAAAAGCAACAATATGCTATAGTCTACACTGATAAAAGAACGTGTTCATAAAACAAAACACTGTATATCTGAATATCTGCTAACATAATTAGTCTCACTATCAGATAACATGAACATTTGTAAACCCAAAACCAAAAATAGCTGAAAGGCTTCGGTGGTGTTGAGATGAATAGAAAAATGTGAGCCGATCAAGTCCAAATATTATAAAACAATTTATTAAACCAAAAATAAAAAATGAACAACAGTTAAATAAACAAAATATCAAGCGCTTTTGTCTCCTGTGTAGGAAACTTTATCAAGATAGAGCATGCCCATAGAGACATTACCTTTATATTATAAAGGTTAACTATTATTAAACTTATGCACCAATCACATTCATTTCTGCTGAATAATTCATATAACATGAGGTGCAATATTTAAAGGTGTATCTAACCAAATAACCATTTGTGAAGCATAGTAATTCCATTTACTTGCAGTACATTGGACTCATAACACTGTATTATGTTTTCAGACATTGACAATCTTACATAATCAACAGAACTAACCAAATTTAAAAAATTGTGAAGGCTTGAAAAATAATTTAATTTATTTTAAAAGCAGATTAAAAGGAGTTAAATATATATATATATATATATATATATATATATGTATATATATATATATATATATATATATATATATATATATATATATATGATGTGTGAGTATATACATAAGGTCAGGGTCAAGATGCACATAAATATAAATATAAAGTATAAAATATATAATTATATAATATATAATTTAATGTAAAATGTAACCGAGTGTATTTAGATAATACTGTGGACAATAATAATATGTTTTAAAATTAATATGTGTATCTATATGATAGAAATACATTCTAAAAACACATATAAAAGCAGTAATACAATATGTAAAATGCTCATATAAAAGCTTTCAAAAACCATTTACATCTACCTATACTAAAAATGTTTAGAAATATTATGTACGAATGTGGGATAAATAACAAATGAGTATGTATATACTCTCCATAAACCATATGTGTACTGTTAAACCTATAGTGCCTAATACTTATTCTCACATTGTAACATTCAACATGCGTAAATCAATAAAATCTACCTGTCTAGGGCTTTCAATTTCAAAAAACAGGTGATTGAAATAGAATCATTCAGACCTGGCCATTGAGTGGCATTCATTCTCAATTGCCATAGGGCTTCATTCCTTTCCAAATATAATGGCCATGGTCATCCCCTTGGGTTAGACTTCATTGGTTCTATCACAGTAAATTTAAAACTATGACCTGGCCATTCCTTACAGTGTCTTGCCAAAGCGTTAGTGTCTTTCCTTAGTTTTATGCCTTGATAAAGTCTCCTACACAGGAGACGAAAGCGTTTGATATTTTGTTTATTTAACTTTTGTTCATTTTTAATTTTTTGTTTAATAAATTGTTTTATAACTTTTGGACTTGATTGGCTCACATTTTTCTATACATCTCAACACCGCCGATGCCTTTCATCTATAATATGAACATTGTCAATCCTTCATAGAAACTGTCTATACTTATTACCAACACTGTAAACATTTCGTTTACAGCAGGCAATACTTATACATCACACTTTTTGCTCCATTTCAAGTAAACATGCTTTACACTGTCAAACAGCCCTGCTTTGGTTGACATCACTAGCATGCTTTTTTATCAGCTGGGCAATCATTTCTGGGAGTGGAATAGCTATGAATGGCAAAAGAATGAAATAATGATATTATCCCCCATATATGGCTATAGCAGTCATTACTCCCAGGCATAGACATATACATTTTTGTTTTGTCACAGTAAAAATACTTCTGTCAATATCCACTTGTAGCATTTGGTTTGCAGCAGCCCACGTCCTCTGATATGTCTGTTACATCCCACACAACTCTACCACTCCTTCCATTAAAAAACACTTTCTCAGTTACTCACATGATATGCTTTTCTGCCATCACTACTACCACCTCAAGCTAATGTTCTCTTCACTTGGACATGCATAGGACCATTTCCCACAGCACTCCTATACAGATCTCTGGGGTAACAGATATCAACATATCTATAATCTTCCTTGTGACCCTGGCTCCTCATGACAGGCTTGGTTATGTACTTCCTTTGGTTGCCCGCACCATTTGTAGAACTTCTTGTTTTAGTCTTTTTTTCTTCTGGTGCTATCAGGCATGTTCCACTCCCCTCCCCACCACTTGCTCAGGTTCCATAAAATCAACAGACATTTCTTCTCTTAAGCCATTTGAAGCATTTAAAACATTTGCTACAGTAGCAGAGGAATGCCACCAATGACTATCTTTGTATATAAGAATCACTTCTACTTCATTCTTAGCCCATGACACATTTCTTTTGCAAATAACTCTGAGTATTGCAAGATATATTAATTGTCTTAAATGCCAGGCTGCCATGATCAAACATTTTCATTTTAAATAAATCTGTGGTGCAGAATCATCTACTCTTTTAACTGTACAGTCACCCATCACAGTGCCCTTCCTGAGTGCTGCAGTCTTTACAATCAAATCTTTCACCCTGTAACTATGACATTTTACAAGTGTCTCAGTCTCGCAACATTTCCAGACAATCTACCAATCCTCTCTTCTCTGTTTGCTTATCTAGCCAGTCAGTTCCTCCAGTTACTTTCCATACCCACTGTTCTACAGATCACAATAATTCTTTTCTATCCAACACTTCCCTTCGCCCAATGGCTATGAACTTTCCTCAGTGTGATCTGCACTCCAAATCCTGCTGCTTTTCTAATTATGTTTCTGTGCCTACATGTAATGTTTTTATTCCATTTTCCTTCCTCGGCATTGCAATTTCAACACAATCAAATGTTTACAATATACAATCAAACAGTTGCTGCTGTTTTTTTCTCCTCGCCTCCAATCTCACGGCCAAGAGTTCTTTATTCGTCTCCTCCACATGCTGCAGAATTTTAACTTTTCCTTTTATTTTGATGATTTAGAAGCTCCAAATAGGTTGTTTAACTAGTTATCTACTTTACACCCAGGGTATGGATTACGTAATCTTCCAAACTTGATGCAAAAATAAACTTTAATATTCACCAAGTACAGAACTGCTAAACTAGACACACAGCATTTAAACAAACCTGAGTACACAGGTAAATTAAAAAATTCACTGCCTTTATAGCCAGTAGCAAACTTTGCAGAGAACAATATCAGTTGTCCTTTTCTCACCAGGAGATAACCTGCCACGGCACAAAAATACAGTACTGTGTTTAATATCAGCACTAGCACACTGAAGTGCAAAACAGATTTGTAGTTCCTGGATGTAGTTGGGTTGGATTATGAGGTCAGATCCAATTAGGTATCCTCAAGTGTTTAATGCAGTTGCAGCCCAGCAGAAAAGAACCCATGTGCTGCTGGAATGTCCCAGAAGCCAATATATCAAGGTTCAGACAAACCTTTGTTTATGCTGGGGCAGGGTTATGCCAAAGGCTGCATGAGGACATGTTAGGTGCACACATTTCATTCACACCCTGCATCAGCTCTCAGTTTAGCCTGTATCTATTTATGATTTTTCTGGTCATAGAGCTGGCTTAACTGCAACATCACTTGATGTTGTTCTGATTGTCTATGGATGACAGGATGCACTAACAGATCAACCTCCAAAATCATCTGTAGTACCCCAGACCATTTTAGTGCATTGAATGTATTCTCCATTTTTCATAGAAACTCTGTCGAATCCATAGTAAAATAAAACAAATTTGGTATGAAATGTAGAGGATGCGGCAAGTAAATGTGTTGTCTACTGCAGTATTGCCAGAAAATAATGACGTACTCCACCAAAACAGATGAACATTTTTTATTGCCGAATGGGGTATATGTTGTGTTTCAGAATTAAACATAATTTGGCAGTGTCTGCAATTATATTTATATTATGCCATTTTATACTCATTTGTACATATGTCAAACTTTGGTTTGTTTTTATACTTGCAGCCACCCTCGAATTGCTGAAGACTTCCTCCATCTGTGTATTATGCCTAGCATAACTTTTTGTTTAGATTTTTCTTTCCTTTTTTATTTTGGAATCCAACTGTTTGTCAAACATAAAGTACCCAGATTTCAGCAGAATGGGTGCCAAAATTAATTGAGTTAGCAAATGATCTCATAAAAAAACATAACTAAAACTACTCTAATAAGTTAACAAACTTTTATATAAACCATTTGATGTTATGAAATGATAACTACAAGATACCACTGTTTTAAGAGTCTCAGTTTATGTAAACCATTGATATAGGTTGTATTATTCTACCTAGGTGTAGTTTCCGTTTCCAAAAACACATATCATTCCATCTTTATTTATTTTATTTATTTATTTTACATTTGTTAACCGGGCTAGTCCAACTGGATACATGTCCATTTTCAGTGGAGGCCCGAGGAGAAAAGCTCCACTATCTAATGCATAATAACAAAAAAATACATTCAAAGTACATAGGTAATTTAAGACGCAACTAAAACAGGGATTTAAAATTACATAGGGAATTAAGACACAAGTAAAACAGGCATATAGGCTTTCCTTTCAGTAAGTTCAAAAAGGTGAATACAGAGACTATCAAATTTCTACAGTACAGGTCAAAGTACAAAGGTAATTTGAGATTCAACTAAAACAGGCATTCATAATTACATAGTGAATTTAAGACTCAACTAAAATAGGCATTAAGTTCAAAAGGTGAAAACAGAGACTATCAAATTTCTTCAGTACAGGTATATAAAATGTGAGACAGAAATAATTAAGTAGTTTAAAAGCAAAAGATGGAGTTACTAGAAAATTTTAGTTTGAAGTTGAGAGAGTCAATTTCTCAGGTAGAGATGAAAAATAAAACGGAGAAATAGAGTTGGGAGACAGTGCAAAGGATGCAGGAGAAGGTAGGAGGTACGTGATCAGCTAGGGTTATTGCAAGAGCAAAGCCAGTGATTGGTTAGAAAATGTTTCAGTTGAGTTTTAAATAGTGTGATAGAAGTTTGGGCTAAGAGGTCTGTAGGAAGTTGATTCCAAATTTTACCAACTGAGTTGGAAAATATAGAGTCACCTGCTGTATTCTTTGATAGAGAGGTTTGAATCAGTATTTTATTGGAAGAGCGAAGGGTTTTAGGTTGTTATAGGGTTTTATCAGGGTGGAGAGCATTGGTATCTTTTCTGGGTGGTGAAGGGCTTTATGGGCAGTAGTAAGCTGATAGTATTGAATTAGGTGAGGTAACTCCAGCCACCCTAGGTTAAGGAGGTTCAGGCAGTGATGTGTTTTATATGGAGAGGCAGTGGCAAATTTGGCAATGTTGTTATAGGCTGTTGTAAGCCTATTGATGTTATGTTTAGAAAGATTAGTATATATGGGGGATGCATATAGTAGAGTAGAGATAAGATAAGTTCTGGCTATGGTAGTTCTTGCTTCAGGAGTTAAGAAAGGTTTGATTCTGTAGAGAGAACCTAATTTTTGTTAGTTGCTTTATGATAGAGTGGATATGAAAATCAAATTTTAGTAGGTTGTCGATAGTAACTCCCAGAAGTTTGGTTGTTTGGTCAGGAGAGATAAGGGTGCCATTGTTAGAAGTAAGTGTGAAACTAATAGGGGGAGACAGGTGTGTGGGTGAGAAGAGGAGAAGTTTAGTTTTCTTAGGGTTTAAGAGAAGGCAGTGATTGGAGAACCATTGTTCTATGGTGGTAAAAGTTTTTGAGTAAGTGAGTGGAGGTCAGCTTGGGTTGTGGCAGAGCAGATGATGGTGGTGTCATCGGTACTGAATGCAAGTAGTTAGTGGGGTGGCTAGATACAGGTCATTAATAAAGATGGAAAATAAAAGAGGACCTAAGATGGAGCCCTGAGGTACTCCTAAAGTGGTAGGGAGAAGTTCGGAAAGATTGTTGTTCCATAAAACAGCTTGTTTCGATTCTGCAGATAGGAAGTAAACCAGCTTAAAGCAAGATTATTGAGAGAGAGAGATTTTAAACAATGTAGGAGGAGTTGGTGATTCACCATGTCAAAGGCTTTTGACAGGTCTACAAAGAATGCAGATGAAAGAAGATTGTTATTCCGGTTTATATTAATGGAGTCTATGAAGGATAATAAGGCTGTTGTGGTGCTATGGTAGAGACGAAAGCCATGTTGGCAAGTAGCTAAAAGGTTATTAGATAGGAGGTGATTTAAAAGCTGTTTGTGGATGCATTTCTCCATTATTTTAGCAATAGGAGATAGCAGTGCTATAGGGCGGTAGTTCGAGTACTCAAATGAATCGCCTTTGAAGAGAGGGATGATGTGGGAGATTTTCCAGAGTGAGGGTATAGTACTTTCTTTAATGGTTCTGTTGATTAGAATAGAGATAGGGTAGGCAATAGCTTTAGCACCTAGCTGGAGATATTCTGCTGGCAATTTGTCAGCTGAGGGGTTGAGGGTTTGAGTTTCTGAAGTAAATTAAGAATATAGGAAGTAGGTATGGGTTTTAGTTGAAATAGAGGTGGAGTGCAGTTAGTATTACCTAGTAAAGAGGGGTCAGGGCTTTGTTGGTTGGCCAGTTTAAGTATGGTTGAAGTAAAGAAGTTATTGAATGTGTTAGCTGTTTGTAGGGGAGAGTCAGGGCAGGAGCCTAGTGGGTTGGGGGTTTCAACCTTGCCGGGGGATAGTAGTGAGTTAATTGATTTCCAAAATTTTTGTGGTTGGTGGTGGGAGGATTGCTGTAGTTTGGTGTAATAGTTCCTTTTATCTTGTTTGATAGCAAGCTTAGTCTTGTTCCTTTTTTGTTTGAAGCTAAGGTGATCAAAAGAGTCTTTCGTGGTTCTCCATTTAGTCCATGCTTTATTCTTACTAAGGATAAGTTGTTTGGTGTTGGTTGTTAGCCATTGAGCTGTCTTAGATTTCATTCGTATAGAACGGATGGGGGCATGATGATTGAGAATAGTAAGAAAGGTATTATTAAAGTGGGTAACAGCTTCATCTATTGGGAGAGTTTTTAGAGGTGACCAGTTAATCAAGCTGAGTTAATTTTGAAACTGCTGAAGGTTAAAATGTTTTTTGCTGCGAGATGAGCGAATTAGGGGAGGTGTTGTTAGATGAGTTTTGTGCCTAATGATGTATGTGAGAGAGTGGTCGCTAAGGTCGTCTGGGAGGGTACCTGTTGAATACATTTGTTGGGGACTATTAGTCAAGATCCAGTCGAGAATGGTTTCTTTGTTATTGTTTTTATTTGTTCTAGTTGTGGAGTTAATGGTTTGATGGAATCCATGCAGGTTAATAATGGTAGATGGATTAGTTTGTTTGCACATGTTCCAATCAATATTAAAGTCGCCTAGTAGTATTGTTTCTTGAAGGAGATTAATTGAAAACCAGTTTAGTAGGTCTTCTAATATGGGGGAATTGTTGCCTGGGGGAAGATAAGTGCAGATAGTATTAATAGTTTTGTGTGTGTTTAGGCAGAGTTTGGAAATAATCAGTTCAACATTAGAGTCATGTGGTGGGGTAAGGGCTGATTTACTTATTTCCAGTCCAGTTCTGAAGAGTATAGCTACTCCTCCACCTTTTTTGTTAAGACGATCTTGTCTTAGGATGTTATAGCCAGGGGGGATAATTTCGTTATCTTTTATTGTGGGTTTCAGCCAGGTTTCAGTAAGACAGAGAATGTCAAATTGTTGGACTTCTAGTAGGGCATGAAGAGCAGGAAGTTTGTTACATATGCTACGGATGTTAAGATGAGCTATTGTGAGAGATTTGGGAGGTTTAGTTTGTGGTGTAGACATAGGTTTCATAGTTTGGGAATTAGGGATGGTATGTCTGTGTTTGGGCCTGGGTTGGGGTGTATGTCCCCATCAATTAATGATAAACCATGAATAAGGTTAGTTAGTTGTGAGGTTTTGATGCTGTGCAAGTGTTTTGTGAGTCGAAGAATAAGGTATTTGATGTGTGAGAGACGATGATATTTAGGTTCAAGATATGAGTTGCTGTATATGGGACTGTGATGGGTTGTGAGTGTAGTTGGGGGGGTAGCTAGGGTATGTTTGTGTGGAGTACAAAAGGTAGGATTTAAAGGTTGCTCATAGTAGGTTATGAGGTAGGTAGAGGTAAGAATAGTTAGAAGAGTTAGTAGTAGGAGAGGAAGGTGAGTGTAGGACATGTTGAGATGAGTGGGGATTGTATATAGTAGGTATGTGTTCAGAGAGGGAAAGGGTGGGTGTGGGATTGGATTGCTATGGAGTGGGTGGAGAGAAGAATATGTTCTGATTGGCTAGGGAATGTGGTGGGTGTGGTTATGTGGGGATAAATGGAGAGGTCCCAGGGGTGGGTGGGATATGGGGGCAGGGAGGGGAGCGGAGTGAGCCCGAAGGGCGAACGGAGCGGGCAGCGCCAAAGTAGTAGGAAATTGCTGAGAGGAAACAATCAGCCAGGTATAATAACAGCAGGTAACAACGGCAGATCAGTAGTCAGGATTCAGAAAAATGAATACTAGTTGTATAAATCCAAATACAGCAAAAAGTAAGTATTACTTTACAAATCTGAACACTTTTAAAAGAAATTCCTGAGGTCTAATGGCTTACCAGTTAGCAGAATGTAATTTCTGAAGAGCACTTGTGTCCTGGTGGGAGACTAGAGATTTAAAGATGGCTCCATGCTCAGCAGGATACTAATATAGACTTTGTATTGGGGGAGGGAGATAGCACAAGGGGTGTAAACCAGGTGGAATGCAAAGAAACCAGAGAGGCAATCATCTCTTGCTTCTTCAAGATATACTCCATTTTGCTTACCCCTTTTATCATGTGAAATATCCCACAAAAAACTTGAATTTCCAGGAGGTCAAACATAAAAGTCTAAGTAATACAGTATTCATCTTTTTTTTTTTAACTAACAGCATACACATGACAAGGGCCAGTGTTAGCATTTTGGGAACTCCCAGAAAGTGTCAATTTGGGGAGTCTAGATAAATCCAGTTTGTCACCCTGTTACTGTCAACAATCTTAAGCAACCTTTTAGTCCACATTGCAGAATTTTAGGAGTAGACTGAATTGTAGCTGCAATGCTCTTACATTACAACAAGACTATGTACCACACTGTGTTGTCCCATCTCACAGAGGGAAATTCACAGTGACTGCCATTTAGTTGTAACAATGATACATTTAAACAACTCTATATACAGGATTGGGCTATTGTTTCAAACCTCATACACACACACACACACACACACACACACACACACACACACACACACACACACACACACACACACACACACACACACACACACACACACAGACACATGCACACACATGCACACACACACACACACACACACACACACACACACACACACACACACACACACACACACACACACACACACATTCTGCTGTAGTCCCCTCCATTTCCCACCCATCCCAGGGTCCCCTCACCAGGCACATTATTTTTTTCTTCTTTTTCTCACATTTTCTTCATTCTTTAACATTTTCAAGAAGCCACAACTTTCTATATGTTCTGATGTGCATTAGAGTTTGTTTGTATCTTTTTACACACCTTTTAATCCAATAATGGTTTGAAGAGCAATTATGATTAAGGAAATAAATTCAGAGTTGCTGTTCTGCTTTAGGCTTCCTTGCATCCTTTCAGTACACCTTATGTGGCCAAGCTAACACAGCAGTAACCATTGATGAAATAGTTCAATTATGCCAGGGTCCCCTGAAGACATAGGGTTATACTTGCTCTGCAGTGAATTTTAGAGCATTTTCCCAACCTTTTAATCCAGTGGTGGCGTGAACAACTATCTTTCCAAGAAGACATACATTGTTCCCAAAGCTTAATGTTCAAAGCTGATAAAATAGCAACTCACAATAAATAAACAGGCCAATTGTTTGTGAAAATGCACAAATCCTATCTGGGAATACCACCTGCACTACTATCAAAAAAAAAAAAAATAGCCATTGACTCTGCAAACCTCCTGTGTTAGATTTGGATGAAAGCAGAGGTACAAATGGTCATAGTCATGTGCTTCAAGTGACTGCTGTCATACATGTACACAGCATACCTCCTCACTCTTCATCCCTACCCCTCAAGGCAGCCACCTCTTTGCATGGCTGATGTGTGATTGTGAGGAAGGTGAAAAGAAATCATGATTACACTAATGTATTCTTCATTGCTGCTCCTACACAGTACACTGTTCCATACACAAACTATAGCTACCTTCTTTGTAAGCCTCCAAGGTCTCTGAGAAAATAAAAGAAGCAGTGACCCCACTGTCCCCAACCACAACACAAGCTATAATGACCTCCTGTGCACACCTCTAGGGTTTTATTGTGATCAAAATTAAAGTAATGATCATACCATCCCCAGCCAACCCCACACATCACCATCCCCAGCCCACCACACAAGACTATCCCCAGCCCACCACAGAACCCCATCCATAACCCCCCACACAACACCATCCCCAGCTCAACACACAACACCATCCCCAACCCACCACATAACACCATCCCCAGCCCATCACACCACACCATCCCCATCCCACCACACAACACCATCCTCATCCCACCACACAACACCATCCCCAGCACACCACACAACACTATCCCCAGTCCACTGCACACCATCCCCAGCCCACCACACCACACCATCCCCAGCCCCCCACACACCATTCCCAGCCCACCACACAACACCATCCCCAGCCCACCACACAACACCATCTCTAGCCCCCCACACAACACCCCCAGCCCAACACACAACTTACAGCAACCTTCTGTAGACACCTCTGAAGAGTGCTGGTTTTAGAATGGGTAGGGTTAAGAGCAGAGGCCACCACTGAGTCCATGTCAAAAACTATTTATACAGAATGGGATGTGGCGACCAGCAGATGCATAGAAAGTCTAAGTGTCTGAATGTCCTATGATGTATTTTATGCCCTACTTTTGAAATATAATTACTTGTTAACTGCATTGTTGCTTAGAGCTATGTATGTGCCAGGCATTATTGTGTGCGCACAGATAAAAATAAATTATATTTTTCACACACACACACACACACACACACACACACACACACACACACACACACACACACACACACATACACACACACACACACACACACACACACACACACACACACACACACACACACACATATATATATACACACACACACACACACACACACACACACACACACACACACACACACACACACACACATACACACACACATAAATATAAACATGCATGCCCACAGTCAGGGAAACTGGATATTTCACCTGCTGTATGTTTTTGAAGTCATGGGGTTAACCAGAGTACATGGATAAACACAAACAGACAGGGAGAGCATGCAGACCCTACATAGAAAAAAAAAAAGCTATAGCCAAGAACTCAGCCAGAATAAGTCAGTGCTCCTCACTGAGGCAAAGAACAGTAGTTTTCATACATGTCCTTCTCCTGCCAAACCACAAAGATAGCCACCTGTCATGTGTAAGATCTATGTTTTGATGTTAAATGAAAGAAAACATGGCCGGCTTGTTACTCTTAAATACACTGCAACCATATCTCCCCAACACACAAGCACAATTGCAATGCTGATGGTCTTTACGCTACAAATTGATAGAAACACACACACACACACACACACACACACACACACACACACACAAACACACACAAAAGCCATAGCAATACTAGTTTTACACTGATTTCAGCAAATAGCAATACATTGTGCAACATTAGTATTGTCACACCACATCAGTGACAGTCGTCAAACAGCAGTAGGGGTAAATCACTTTAATTTACCTCACTGAGGAGTATTGCATACCTGTCACTTTCCTTACTTTCACAGATTTTGCTTCATAATTTTGCTCTGTTTCCTCATAAAAATTTTGATTTACTGGTAAATCACTCAGGATTACAGTCAATAAATCCAGACATCAGAGTTTCATACTTTGTAATGTCCAGAAAATGCATATTGATGCAAAATGTGTTATTCTATTAATTTTTTAATGACTTTTGAGTAATACTTAAAAGTGTTCCTGATTCTGAGCCTTATTTTGGTATTATTTTGGCTTTGTCCAGAATTCTTGAACAAAAGGCTAAGAGTTCTTACATCTGTTGTTCTGTTAGTATTTATAAAACTCCTTGAAAGAGAAAAAATTAACAGTGAGATTGGTCAGTTTAAACTGCTGATCTCTAGCACTTACCTTGCTCATGTGCATTAATTGATTATTGGCCTTATCCTAACAGAATAATATCAGAACCCCTTTTTCAGATAAAGCACTTGATTAGAAAATTAATTGTTTTCTCCTTATTTTCCTCTAACAAACAGCAGGTTTTGTAGAGCCTCCAAACAGTCAAGGATGATTGGGGGCCCTCTGCAGCCATGGATACTGCAGGTGCCTAAAGCAGGCTATGATTTTTGTTTTAATGAGGGGTTTGACTTAACTAAGTCAGGGGCACTATGTCAGTGGTAAAATATTTAATGAAATTGTGATGCCTGTTACTTGACATAACACTGTACTATAAACAGTGATATATTTGAATCTTAAAGAAGATATAAATCAGAGTTATTATTGCCCACCTGGTTTATTAAGTACACAGGAATGATGTACTAGCTTTTGCTGGTCTGACAAATGTTAAAAAATATCAAAATAAGATAACTTGCTGCAGTTGGGGGGCCCCCCAGAACCAAGGAGGCCACACTGACTGCACAGTTTGCTGGTGCCTAAACCTAGCTATGCACATGACATCTTGTGAGAAACCCTACCTATGTATCTACTCCCATTGCTATACTCTCTGTTTAATGTTTATAGCACAGGCTGGGTGAATGGAGTCAAGTTGTTAATGGTGTGTTTCTACAGAAAATTAGTACAACATAATGGTAGATGTTCAAACAGATCACTGTTGCAGCACTCCCTACAAATGGAACTTGTGTACTAAGATGCCCATATGACCAGCCAGTCTAAAAAGCTCTGTCTCCTTCCTTGTGCACTGTATGTCTTCCATTAGCATGAGCCAATGTACTAATATAAGAAGTACACAACAGCTCAGATCTTTCTTATTGCATAGATTTGAAGCTGAAGCCTAGAGCTGTAAGTAAAGTTCTAGAAAGAGAATCTAGAGTGGGAAATAAATAGACGGAATAGGGTACTCCACCCAAATGGAGAATGTCACAACCAAGGGGGATGAAGGGAGGGTATATGTTCTGCAACAGTGATCTATTCACATATCTTAATATTATGGTAAGTTACCTACACAGTTGTGCTACATTCTGCATATGATTGCTGCTCCAGTGTTTCTTTCAAATGAAATAACCCAAAAGCTCAGATTGAGTGTAGGGAATTGAACCAGAGTTCAGGATGCCTTGTAGAATAACTACAGTGAATCCAGTTTTTTTGGGTCTCTAGAGAAAACATCCAGTTTATAATGTTTGTCAGATGTTTGAAAAGAGGACTAAGTTACAGCTTAAAGGCTCCTGATGTAGCATCTGTCCCAGTAGAGAGTGCTATTACTTGTTCTGGCAATTCCCTGTCACGGCTAGAGTAACAAAAGTAAATATATAATCAGAAAGTCATCTAGAAATAGTTTGTGGAGAAAATGGCTGCCCTTTTTACTTTTCATCATAAGAGACAAAACAATTGATTTGTTTTTCTTAACTCTTTGGTTCTCTAAATAAAATCTGAGTTGTTTGTAAATGTTCAAGCAGTGAAGAATTCTGTCTTCCTTATTTTGGGGATGAGAGTAAAAAGTAGGGAGCTGAATTATTTGATTAAGGGTGAATTCAGAGATTACATTAAGCATAAAGCAAAGGCTGGTTCTGAGACTCACCCTGTCCTTGTGAAAGACCAAGAAAAGTTTGATACACATAAGTGCCTGTAACACAGATCCCTTCTAGCACTGTTGGAGGCTACCAACAAATCATTCTTCCAGGTTAAGAATTTTTAGGAAAACCTGGCTGCTGGGTCAAAGGTAATTTAGTTTGCTTTTCTAAGACATAATTTAAATCCTGTGGAGTAGCCATATTGTCTTTGGTGCTGTAATATGAAGTTATTTAAGAACATGTTTAACTTAAAAAGGTAGATAAAGGGGATCCACTGGCAAACAGACAGAAATGGCTGAAAGATCAACCTTGATAGAAGTGTATGCTCTGCCAGAATTAGGTAATTCACACAGATAATGCAGAAACAGGGGATCTCCTGTTGTAATGGGTCCTGTCCTTTACTTTGGCACCAAAGAGGAATTTTTTGCCGTTTAGATAAGTAAGATTTCCTAGTTGCAGGTTTTCTTGCCTCCTTAAATACTTATATCACATCCTATGAATAAAGTTGCCTAAATGGAATTAAAAAAAAAAACTATCATCCAAAGTTTCTGGTTTAGGGTCTAAAGATTTGGATGAATCAGAGATCCTTTATCCTGTATAAACGAGTCTGCCCTGGCTGATAATTTCATGTGATTACCCTTGGCTGCACTAGAAGGAAGAAGCAGTGTTGTCTGAGCTTAAAGGGAGTTACTAACAGCATTTTTGAAAGGACAAGTCTTCTCTTCTGAAGAACCCTGGCAATGAAAGGAAAGGGAGGAAAGGCATACAGAAATATCCCTTCCAGTGTCTTGGTGTTCACAAGTTTTCAATGTTTGATGCATTTGGAAGCCAAAAGATCTACTCAAGGAATTGCTTACTAGTGGACTACATGGTTTGCTGCTGTAATCTGCTCTGAAGGAATGTATGTAGTCTGTAGGAAAAGACTGAGTTAAATGGATAAATCCCACACTATCATGGCCCGTCTGCAAAGGGAGTAAGATCTTGTCTTCCCTTGTTTGCTTATGCATCAAATTACATTGGTCCAGTCTGTCACCACATGTAATGTGCCTGGAATCCGAGGTTGGATTAGAGCATTCAGACCACTGATACTGATATGTTTCCTTCTGTATTCTGGTCCTAAAAATGTCATGTACTTTGTTGCCTTGGGAATAGGCTCCACAAGCAAAATCTAAAGCATCTGTGGCAATGCCCTGATAAAGGCATGGGGTGTCGAAGGGAATTCTGACCGTGGATAAAACATGTTTAGCCCATAAAAAGCAATTCATTTTTTCCAAAATGGAGAATGGGAATTCTCTGAGAGAGAGGATGGGAGTGCCTGGCCCATACTGACACGAGATACCACATGTGGAGTCTGGCATGAAGAATCATCAGAATGGAAGACCCCATCAATCCTGCAGCTCTGACAACTTCTCATGCTGGTTTAATTTACTGATTTGACAAATTTATGAAGTAAAGTCAATAATCCTGTGCCTTGTCTGAATGAAGGAAGGCAGTCATTAAAGAGGATTTAGGAGACATCCCAGGAATACTACTCTGTGAGAGGGTTCTAGGAATGACTTCTTGAGATCCAGTGTGAGTCTGAAAAGGCAAAAAAGATTCTTGTTAAATTCTTAAGCTGTTAACATTTTCTGTCTCGATGGAGCTTGAGTCCCACAAGGGAGTGAGAAGATAAGTATCCTTTAAATCTAGAGTGACCAAATGAGCTTGAGAGAAAGTAGGAGAAATAGGGTTGGAATAGTTAGTATTTTGAATATTGGAACATGCATGATGATGTTTAATCTGTAAAGGTCTAGAATAGGTTCCTAATCACCCCTTTCCCTGGGACACAGAAAAAAATCTTGAACAAAATTATTTTCCCTATAGATCAACAGGAACTGGTTTTATGATCTCTAAAGAGATAAGTGTTATAGGATTGGAGAAACAAATGGCAAAAAATGAAAACTGGTAAAAAAACAAACAAGATGGACCTGGAAACAATGAGAACGGACTCAATATAATAGGCACTGTTTTAATGTAAGCGCTTTCGGCTCAGTCACTACTAAGCCTTCTTCAGACAAACAGTGAAAACAGTAATAATAGGAATTTAAATACAATACCTAATTAGATAGTAATTATTAATTAAAAGGGAAATGCTCACCATATAAAACATTAAACATAAAAATCCTTTAAAAATCAAAATAAACACAGAAACCTCACTACTCTAAAAATATTCATGTGTATAGCAGACAGCCTGAGATTACTCATAAATAATAACAGATACAATAAGCATTATTCCTTATAGCATAAATGAGAATGTTTAAATACTTATATTAACACTCATTGCTATTTCTAAGCTATTTATGCTTAATAAAATATATATGTATATATATGTACATATAGGTAAGAAAATGTTACATATATATATCTATACATTTAATTTAAACTAGCTAAAATATAAATAATGAATAAAAAATATGTTATAGGATTGGAGGAAAGCGGTGTATTTTTTTAAGAATCTGTGGTATTCCTGAAGGTATAGGAAAAGATGGCCATTAGAGTTTGTAGAGTTTATATCCATTTTTATGATGTCTAATACTCAACAGTGTGTTGTGATAGCTTCCAAGGCTAGAAGGCAAAAGAGACTTTTCCAGCAATTTGCTGAGTTGACAGACAAGGTTTGGGGAAAGGGGGATTTGGTAAGAACAGTCAGAAATTGTTGCTTTGTGAAATGGAACTTGTGATCCATTGGTCCTTCTTTTGGGGTCTTCATGCCATTTTTTTAAATGACCCTTCTCTGATTTTTGTTGCCTGGATATAGGTGTTTTATGAAAGAAGGGCCCTAGTTTAGCTGGATAATTTCTTTGAAATGTAGGTACCGGAGAGAGAAAAAGTTTTCTTACAGCTTGTATACGTTTTTTTCCTTCATTTATCTCTTTGAAATCTTCTGCAGAAGGGTTCTTATAAAGTAAATCTTTGTCTAAGAGAGCATTTAGTAAATGAGCTTTAACATCTTGTAGCAAGGGCTAAAACCACAACCAAGCATGCTAGATTTAGAGGTGTCAGTTCTAGAAGCATCATCCACAGCATCATACCCACGCATTATGTGTTTAACTATCTGTGTAGCTAAATGTGGCAATTCCAGAAGGTTAGCTTTAATATCATCATTAGGAATGTTAGGTATAACCAGTCCCATATTATCCAAAATCATCAGGTGAATTTGACAATTCATAGCTCTGAAGGATAAGGTGGCAGAATAAAAACTTTTTTACTATATCTGTTTAAAGCACTACTGCCTTCATCATTAAGAATATACTTGGAAGTAGTAATAATCCTGGTGCACTTGTATGAATAAAGAGAGACCACTGCTGGAGCAGAAATGGGGTTCTTACACAGATATTTATGAGTCCTAAGTACTCTAAAAGATCTTTTTTTTAAGGTGAAGATCGGGAGTAAGGGGATAAGATAGTAGCCCAAAATGTATCTTCTATGATTCCCAAAACAGGCAGAGTAGGTATTGGTGTAGAACCATTCATATTTAAGAGTTTGTATAATATCTCCTCTGACAGTCAGAGACGGCTCTGCCTTCCCATTTAAAATAATCATTCTTCTTAGCACTGGTATGCCCAAAAGAAATGTCTTCATTAGGAAAATCTGAAGATAAGGTATCATCAACATTCAAACCGAGAAGGAGAAGGAATCTGAGATGCATAGTCTAGACCCCATTGGTCTGAATCTGGAAAATCTTCCTCAGAAGAAGAAAATATATTTTCCTTTTGATAGGAGTAGAAGAAAAGGGATAGGAGGAAGCCTGACCAGTCTGAAAAGCTTGAAAGGCTTTCAAAACATTCTGGGCAAAATTAAACTAGTTATCTTTACTAGGCTGCTTACTTTACTGTGGAGTATAGGAGGGATTATGCTTAGTTTTCAGAATTGTTATGGGAAGCATCCAGAAGTATGTCCGGGGGTAGAAGCCAATCTCTGTCTTTCATGAGGGTGCCTTGAATGTCCTTGCAAACAAGGAGTTGGTGTATACACCCTCCTCCATCAGTTAAAACTAATCAGGGTTCTCCCTTCCTGGCTGAATTAGCCATATGGGAGGTTTGATTATAGTGCAAAACTCCTTTGCCATAAAGGTTTTCATTTCTTTTTAAATGGTGGCTGACAAAGCAGATAATGCTATGGCAACGTGAGCTAATGAATGAACCAATTTGCTCTCTGTGCTAGTTTTCAGAGTGTTTAGTCTTCTCTGGATAATTTTAGAGGTGAGCACTTGGCAACTAGACTTAACTTTTATGTTGTGCTCTGCCCCAAGGCAAAATAAGCAATTTAAGAGGAAGCCCTTGTCAGGAATCTGATGCCCACAGTTGCTCTTTCATTTTTCCTGACTGACGTAAAGTTTCTTACAGAACAACAATGAAACAGAGAATGAGTCCTCAACTGGGTACTTATCTGACTGAGTCTCTGATGCTGAAAATGATCAAAATGGACAACTGAACATGATTCTGACAGCAGTCTGCATACACAGATTTGTTGAAAGTACTAGTTGTTTCAGCTCTGTCCATCTCTCCTTTACTAGCAAATCAGCTTGTGCTAAGGGCAGATATATGCATCATTGGATGATACCTTTATAGACCGGATGCATGTATGGGTATGCTAGTGGATAAGATCCATTTGTAAGGAGTATTCCAATGGTGATGTTATGAAGAACATATTCATTAATCATCTGTTATTTGTGGCTCCTGAGTATTTGTTTAAACTGGCATTCAGGAAGTCATATTCAATTGTTCAATGGCCTGCTTCCTGGGACAGGGAATGTTGGATATTGGTGTGATGCCATTGGATGTGCCATGTGGACACTTGGTTGGGAATGTCTGACTTAGAATACTTGGCATTTTCATTTGGATATTGGTGTGATGCCATTGGATGTGCCACGTGGACATCTGGTTGGGAATGTCTGAGTTCTAATACTTGGCATTTTCATCTTGTGTTTGTAGCTGAACCTATGGGACACTTGTGGGCTGTTGTTAGGACTTTTTTTTACAACTCTGGATATTGCAACTTTAGCAGTTGTACACTTACTCGTATTTTATTTTGTAATTTTTCTGTCTTCCTTTCCCTACCTACCATGTACTACTTTCTTCTCCTACTACCCCTAACTATATTGTGTCATTTACTACTCAAAGGTTGAGACCACCTCAGACATAATGAGGTCAGGGATGGGAATGAGGAAACACAGAATAGAGCCTCTAGCAGTTTCATGCATGCTATCATGTATTCAGAGAGTTTTTCTGGAATGCCCTAAATGAGCACATACTTCTCAGCCATCTATAATTATCAAGAGTGTCCTGGATTTTGACTCAAAATGTTGCTATGTCCCTCCTTTAGCAAGTGAATAGGTGATAAAAAGTTGTGGATTATGTTGAATAAATAATGACAATAATTAGAGATACACACTTCTTTTACTTCAGAAAATGCATGTTAATTCACATTGGGCCAGATTCAGGAAGCCTCCGTGTAAGAGTTATAACTCTTACACGGATACTGCAGTAAAACGGTGTGATGTCAGCATGTCATGCATATGCATGAGGTGCATGAGGCATGCTGAATCACACTGTAACTCTTACACGGTCCGTGTAAGAGAGTAGGGGGCGTGTCCGTAGGCTAAGCCCTGCATGCGGACACGCCCCCGTAAGTGTATAATGGCTGAAAGTAAACAGCCACGAGAGAAGCCATGGAAATGTAAACAAACACACTACACAACACATTCCCCCACAGACCATCAGTGTACAAAGTGAACAGAGGCTATAAAATGAAAATAAAAACTGTTTTATTTTTTTTAACCCCCGTAAATGTGTGCTACTGTGTGCGCTCGTGTGCGCGGGTGTGCTACTAGCGCAACTGCAGTTAGCAATGGTGGAAAAGGATATGAGAACTACATATGCAAAGTAAGCCAAGAAGAAATAGCTTAGCGGTAGAGTTGGTGACTTAAGAGTAGGCAGGCAGGGTTCGAGCCCACACAACAGCCTTTTTTTTTTTTGTAAATAAGCACTAAAAAAGCCCCTGACAGTATTGTCCAAATGTAAAAGTATACCCTTTTGTAAAATGGAATGAAATGGAGCATACATATTGAAGTAACACAATAATAAAAATAATTAGAAATGTACCGATAGCTAAGCTGCTGTGAGACACAGTGCCCGTAGCTACGTAGTGTTTAAAAAGCTGCAATCGGTATGCCCATTGCTAAGCACCGGTGTAACAGGCTGAAACTGTTTGCAACTAGCTGTGCTTAGCTCAACATGTATGTCACTAGCCAATTAAGGTGTATCCCAGCGCACACCATTTGCGCGCCGCCCCCACAAGCTAACTACCAGTGCGCATGCGTTAGCTCCACGCAAACAAGCGCAGACCTGCTTTTAAGTGCTTAAAAGTGCTTATGGCATGTTTGATTGACAGGTCCTCAACTCATTTCTGTCATGAAAATTAAAAATCAGTGGTTAGATTCGAACCCAGGATACCATGCACTAGAGTCAAGGTACTAAACCACTAGGCCATGACAGCAATACCTAGAAATGCAGAAATAGCATATATATGGGATAAAATACAGAATGGAGCATGATAAAACATTTTCAGTGAAGTAGATACAATTCCAAAATGCCCAATCAGAGAAATGTGCGGGAAAAGCAGCATATATAAGCCCCATAGGCGGGAATACACACCATAACCGATTGTAGAACAGACCTGCAGTCAGAATGAGTGGAGTAGGTGAGGGACGTTGCTTTTGAGCACAGCGTTGGGGCGTTGAGGAGTCCAGATACATGGCCTGGCTCCTTGTCCATCATCACGAGGCCCAACTCATGCAGGGCCAGGTCTCATGGGGAGCGTACAGGGCGGAGGCATGGGACCAGTTGGCTCGTGATCTGACCAGTGCTACTGGCATTCCACTCACTGGTGAGCAGGTCCGTCACCACCATGCGGACCTGAAGCGGCGCAAGCAAGACCAGTTGACCAAATGGATCCAGGAGGCCCGGGATATGCCCAACGCCCCACTACTGAGTAAGTTACATTTTACTCATGTATGTAAGGATTTCAACTAGCTGATACCATGGAGATGTGTAGTCCAATATTACTTCCTTTGTATTACAGCTGCAGGTGTCCACTCTGCGAACCGTGAGACGCATGACCGTAGACTGGCGCGGCTGCGCCACCATGCAGGTTAGTAACCCCATCTAGTACTTGTAAATAAATATTATAGTGTAGCATGTATCAGAACACTGCAGTGTATTGATTAAAAGTAATCTAATGTGCAAGCAAGAATTGAAAGTTTGCAGGCATGGCTGCAACAAGTTCATCAGTATGCAAGTGTGACTGGAAAAATAATTTATAGAAATAAATAGTGCTGTAATACAGATGTCCCACCATTAATTAAATGTAGTATAACCTGCAGTAGTCTCCAGAGTACAGCTTCAGAAACTGAGGTAGTCACATGTGTGATTTATCCCCTGTTGAAATGCTGAATCATGACAGAAGTGAGGCTGTTGGAAAGTGTTTGAATCACCACAGGTCTAATATGTGAACAAAGCCTAGAAGTACCAACCTGAACTGTGAAGTTGCAGGATGTGTGAGAGTGACAGAAAGGGTCATGTATGAATAAATAAAGTAGTAATAACCCCTGAATATATTAGCCCCAGTGTGTTTCCACAGAACTAAATGCATGTGTGAAGTACAAATTAACATCCCAAACTGATTTCAGTGTGTCTGAATCTGGAATGTCAAGGCCAAAATCTGTATATGGTGATAACAGTAAACAATCTGCAGATAGAATGAATGATTATCTGACAGACTAAACAGCCATAGTTGTCCCCTGTCCTGTCATCAAAGTGTAACAGGATGATGTATCTGAGCAAATTAAAAATAAGTAGGGTAGTGATGTATTTGTAACAGGTGTAGCATGACAGTCAAATAAAAATCATTTTGAAACATCAGCCTCAACTTAATTGTGTACCTATTACAAATGTATATCAATGTGTAACTTATGAATGTGTCATCACTTTCTATCTCCACCCAACCCTATAATTCCATATAACAACACCCAATAAATATTGGTATGTGAACATTTCATTAACCATGGACATTTGTCCGTTCCAAACATATATGCATGTCTGTTCGTGCATGTGCCCTGTTCATACCTGCAAATCTGATGGCCTGTTGCCATTAATCAACCCTGCATGTTGTTTGATTGTGTATTTCCGTTCAAATAATGCATGTGATATTGATATGTCCCTTGTTCAATGGTGTTAATATCTGGGTGTTTGTTTAATGGGAATACCAATGCATGCTGTTACAACTAATCTGAATGGAATAATATGCCACAAATCCAAACTAACATAACTACTCACAAACCTAGAACGCTTGGGAAGGCAGGTCCCAGCGGACTCACCTCTCCCACCTCAGCTGGCGACTGCACCTGGCACTAGTGCCCAGGCTGGACCCTCCTCCGGTGGCCCTGTGCCACCTTCAGGTGGAAGCGCTGCAGGGGATGGGGCCCGTCCCCCCTCTGCAAGCGTGGCCGGAGGAGTTCGTCCACTCACCCTCCAAGGTGTCCGGTCTGTGGTGCGAAGGGAGATCCAAGACTCCGTTCTTGGGCCCCTACGCCAGCTCGAGGCTCGTGTGGCACAGCTAATGGCCCTGGCCGTTGCCCCGCCTACACAGCCCCCAGCACAGCCCCGTCCTGGGCTGTGAAGGAACAGTGGCAACTGCCTATGGGTGGGGATATCAGTTCCACTGTTGCCATCTGTGGGCTCATGCATCTTGGATATCCCAACCTCCATCCCCGTCAATTGTGTAACCCCACGTGTGTCATACACCGCCCCTGTATGCGTCTTGTCTGTCTTGTCTGTTAACCTACCCAACCTACCTCCCCAGCTATACCGACTTCCTTCCCCTGACATACCACTCTCCCCTGAAAAAAAAAAAAGGCACTCTGTACCCACAAAAAAATTATGCCCCATACATAGCTGTCCATGTCGCACACATGTCCGCTTGACATTGAAACTGTTAATTACAATTGGCTCTACAACAAGCATTAATGTTGTCCTGACACCTCTCTCAGGGGTGGAAGGTTTCAAATGTCTCACCAAAATACATGGAAATGCACAGCTGTTGCTGCTAAAGACATGGGCATCTATGGGCCTTACCTACATCCCTCCTGCAAATCCCACGCTTGTTTCCCTACTGTCTTACCCTCTTTGTGACCCCTTTTTCACCACTTTCCTGTCACCCCTTTTTCTTTTCTTTCAAAGAAATTAGCGGTGTGCTTGTGTTAGCGGAGCTCACCGCCAGTGCATTACGCGTGAGCTCCGCAAACGAGCGCAGACCTGGTTTTAAGTGCTTAAAAGTGCCTTTATGGCACTTTGATTGACAGGTCCTGTACTCATTTTGAAAGTCTGTAAAGAAAAATAAATTCCTACTGCCAGTCTCGAGCCCAGGACCTTGGCAACATTAGTCTGTATGACCTACCACTAAGCCATGACTGCCATACAAAAACATAGTGCTAAAATAAATATAACATGTAATAGTAGGAATCAATATAAAGGCAATATAGGAGGTGTACTACCCAATACATCTCAGGTAGAGTTCTAATGTCCGAATTACTGGATTCCCACACTAGTTCAGTGTTAACAGAAACAGCCCTACTAATTGTTCGCTTGTACATACTAATGTAAGGTAATGTACACATAAGAAGATATGTGAATGTACACATACATATATATAAATATATAGTAATACATAGAAATATAGTTGTAGGTGTCAGTATCCATACACACTCACTACAGGAGACAGTGAAGATAAACGCAGCAGCCAGAATCTGCAACACAGCCTGACCCCTCTGAGACCCACTAACCCTTTTAACTGCTTAAAGGTGGCTTTAGCACTTTGATTGACAGGTCCTGTACTCATCTGGAAGGTTTGGAAAGAAAAATAAATTCCCACTGCCAGTCTCAAACCCAGGACCTTGGCAACATTAATCTGTATGACCTACCACTAAGCCACAACTACCAGATCAGCGTGCTAAAATAAATATAACATGTAATAGTAGGAATCAATATAAAGGCAATATAGGAGGTGTACTACCCAATGCATTTCAGGTAGAGTTTTAATGGCCAAAGTACTGGATTCCCACACTAGTTCAGTGTTAACAGAAACAGCCCTACTAATTGTTCACTTGTACATAATAATGTAAGGTAATGTACACATAAGAAGGTATGTAAATGTACACTTACATATATATAAATATATAGTAATACATATGAAATATAGTCGTAGGTGTCAGTATCCATACACACTCACTACAGGAGACAGTGAAGATAAATGCAGCATCCAGAATCTGCAACACAGCCTGACTCCTGTGAGACCTACTAACCCTCTAACTGCTGGAAGGTGCCTCCAGCACTTTGATTGATAGACCCTGTACTCAATTTGAAAGCAAAATACAAGCATACTAGTAGGCCCTACCACAAGACCATTGTAACACTAGTCTGTACGACCTACCAGCAAGACATGACTCTCATACAGGAATATAGTGCTAAATAAGTGGAACATGTAATAGTATGAATGAAGATAAAGGCAATATAGTATGTGTACTACCCTAAGCATGTCAGACAGACCTTCACTGTCCCAATTACTGGATTCCCATACTAGTGTGTGTTAACAGAAACAGCCCTGAAAATTGTTAGCTTGTACCCAATATTGTCAGCTAATGTACATATATGACAGTATGTATATGTACACATATGTATATATAGCAATACATAATAAATATAGTTGTGGGTGTCAGTATGCATACACACTCACTACAGGGAACAGGTGGGAGAAATGCAGCAACCTGAATTCACAACACAGCATGAGAGATGTACTAACCTTCACACTCACAGAACATTTTCCAACAGCATACCAGCATGGTCCACGCCCTTACAATCTGAAAGGGCAATGCCTATCTCACATACCTTTTTATAGCACTGTCCTGAAATCACAGTGAGACATGCAATCAGTACACAACTGGCTGTATGCAATTAGCCAATGCTGCCTTACAATTGGTGCAGAGGCCATCACATGGGCCTATGCAGATACCTACAAAAGCATTCAGTACCCACACTCCACATATGCAATACAATCATTGCACAAACCTGAGAAAGAGAGAGAGAGAGAGAAATACGACAATAAACAGACTGACAGCAGAAAAACCAGCAGCAGCAGCAGAAAACTGCAAGCAGCAAGCAGCATCACTGATACAGCAACAGCTGCCACAAACAAAGGTAATGCAAAGTAGCAGGTTAATACTGTGTTTACTGTGACACCTCCAAATGTATCATAGTTCACTATCTATAGGTATGTCCATGAGCTAGGTTGTGTGTACATAGTCCTGAAATATATACATATGTAATATTGCTGTACATGTTGCCCATACTTAAAACTTCTATAGCTGAGAACACAAGGCCAGTTGTGCATATGATGCAGTAGTTACCAGGGTCAGTAGAGGTTACTCCTCATTGGTGTGGGACCACTGTGTATGTATGGCACTGTTCAGGTACATATCCCGTAGTATGGCCAGGGATTAATATCAGTCTGTCATGTGGTGCTATGTCCTCCAGGGGTGAATGTAGCACACATCCAGGGATACCATTTCGTAACAGTGATGCTATGTGTTCTGCAATGATGAGGGTGGCCCTCACCTGGACATGTGAGAGGATAGGGAGGTTACAGTCATCTGGGATAACTAATACCACATGTGTAGGAGAATGGGGTGGGGGGGTACCCGCACCTAAACTGTCTGCAACATTGTTGCCAATATATGTGCATTTGGTGAATGTGAAGCATCTTAACACTGCTGACCACAGATTCCTTTCCGTCATGTGAATCTGCCCTGTGCTGTAGTAGCCTCCTACTATTGTTATACAATATGCCTGTATCTGTAGTCCACTGGACAGGATTAATAAGTGGTGTGCAGTTGTTCTGGGTTAGATATGTGTGTGCACAGTACATGCAGTATGTGGGATGTCTGTGGTAAGCATATGCAAAGGTGCTGGCAGTGTGTGTTGTGGCTTCCACTGGCCCAGTGGGCTGCATGGATAGCATCACTGTCATAACTAGTGAATAACTGTGTAATTACATGCATACATAGCAAGGTAGTGTACTGTGCTTGTGGTGTTGTTCGGATATGTATATCCAGGCTGAGTAATGTGTGTCCACATCACAGGGTTGGATGGCAACACACATCCAGTATGTAGGGATGAACATCCAGAATGTGCCAGACGTGTCGCCTGTGCAGAAATATCCGGCCATTACCTGTGCATCCCCCACAACACACACACATGCAACATATGGCAGAAGTACTATAGCAGTACACACATGTTCATAGGTTTGTACTAGGCGATTTGCCCTCGGGCATTGGTAAGCCTAGTAGAATGTGTTTGTCTTTCACCACCCAATTACAAGTTATGCTGCTATGCCCTTGTCCGATGTTAGTATACTGTGCCTCTGTCTAACAGTGACATAGAAGTGATACATGGGGTACAACTATGATCTCCATCCACTCATCCAGATTCCTATGGAAGAGAGTCAATGAGGGACTCTGCCTAACCTGTAGTGTGAGCTCATTACAGAGTGAAGGGAGCCTCTCGGTTAGGAATATGCCCCTCCAGCATGTCCATGTATGTCAGTGCTGAGGTCCAGCTCTCCTGAGCATGTGGCTGTATGGGACTCTGATTGCCTGAGGTGCAGCATGTTCATTACTGCTGGGTAGGACATGGCTGTATATGGCACGCACAGATTGCCTCTGAACAGGCAGTATGCCACTGAGTCCAGCTGGATTTACTTTATCTGGGCAGCATATGGCATCTGTGTGAGCCATTGCATCCCCTTGATGAGGTACTGTTGTCCTGTACCAGTTGCTGTATATGTCTGGGTAGGTACATCCCAAAAGGTGCATTGTACGCAATTATAGGCCTGATGATGGATGAGTAAAGAGGCACAATGACCTCCCCTGCCATACATATGAATCCCTCATGATTAGCTGGGCTATATGACATGTCTTTCAATCCACGTTGGCCATGTGGTAGACAAATGACAGACCGCTACCATGTTTCTTCCCCAGGTCCCCAACTACGTCTTCTGTACTCAATGGCCTAACACCTATGTTGTACATTGCCACCAATGTGGAGGCGTGGGAATCTGCATTGAATACTGATACTCCCCCTCCCTTGTTCAAGTGTCGGGGCCGACAAGAATGGTAACAGCTATAACTTGGTAGTACTGGTGTGCTCCTGTGAAACCTGAAAAAGGTTCATGTTACTGCACAGATATCGATGTCCAGAATGCTAAGTAGGGTTTTGAGTGCGTGCATCCTGAGGTCTAGACTTCCGGTGTTGAGTAGCATCACTCTTACTTCCCCATCCTTTGTGATACAAATGGATGTGGGTTTGCCTTATGAGCCTTGCCCAATACAGGCACTATGGGTGTAGCAAGAGGCTCTGCCAAATTCCAATAGGACAGGGGTGACAGGTGCAAGCTGGCCCTAGCAAAGCATACCACCCCAAGATGGCAGGTATTGGCACTCCTGTGAATGACACCAGTATGTCAGTCAATTGATGGAAGGGATCATCGTGCCTTGATATTGTGGCATTGTTCTTGGTGAGGGTAGGGTGCTACTCAAGGTCAGGGTCAAACTGTCTTGGGCTATGTGCTCAGAGAGCTCTGTACTGTCTCATGTCATGTAGTCCAGGGAGGTATGTGTCAGGTCATTCACACCAGCATGGACATTGACTGAGTCATACCTGTACTTGCCTTGGGGTTACCTGAGTATTTGTGTTATGTGGCAGGTCATAGTGCCCGACAGGCTGCACACC
>NC_056744.1:1547923540-1547939016 GCF_019279795.1 Protopterus annectens | reverse complement strand
ACTGCAGCAAGTTATCTTATTTTGATATTTTGTAACGTCAGACCAGCAAAAGCTAGTACAGCAATCCTGTGTACTTAATAAACCAGGTGGGCAATAATAAATCTGATTTATACCTTCTTTAAGATTCAAAGATATCGCAATTTAATTAAATATTTTACCACTGACATAGTGCCCCTGACTTAGTTAAATCCTCCTGGTGGACAATCCCCTCTTTAAAACAAAAATCATAACCTGCTTTAGGCACCTGCAGTATCCATGGCTGCAGAGGGCCCCCCAATCATCCTTGACTGTTTGGAGGTTCTACAAAACCTGCTGTTTGTTAGAGGAAAATAAGGAGAAAAAAACATTAATTTTCCAATCAAGTGCTTTATCTGAAAAAGGGGTTCTGATATTATCCTGTTAGGATAAGGCCAATAATCAATTAATGCACATGAGCAAGGTAAGTGCTAGAGATCAGCAGCTTAAACTGACCAATCTCACTGTTTACCTTGGATTTTAAAAGCATTTCCCTAGCTCAGTTGTGATGCGTAAAGTGTTGTTTTTTTTAAATAAGCTACTTAGTGCTTACCACTCCCACTGATAAGCTAGAAAGCTTCCCTCCAACACAGAAAGGCTTGGGGTTTCATAAACTTACAAGCAGTCCTGGATACAGCAAATCTGTATCTGGATTAGACTACTTACAGGAAAAGCAGGAAACAAGCTTAGATATTTTTTTTGGTAAAGTAGAAAGGGAGAAAGAGGGAGCAGAAGATAATTCAAGGTTAAGAAACTAAGTGGGTTGGTCTTCTCAAATGTTCTCCCTGTATTAGGTAGAAAGTCTCCTAGATCAAATTTACAGTAGGGGTGGGCAATTGCAAAGCCACCAAGAATAAGAACAGGATACCAACAGCGAGAGAGGGTGGGAAACAAAAATCTGAACAAACAAACCCAAACAGATGCTTAACAATTGTAGAAAATGTCTAGCTAATACCTCACACACAGTGAAACTAGCTAGAAAAGTATGCAGCAGACAATAAATGCACTCTGCAGTGTGCACTAGAGAAGTTAGATGTGAAAGTAGGTAACTTGAGTTTTACCTGTTTAAAAAGTTAAGGTTTAGTGGAGAGTTACTATTTTTTAAAACAGCAAGATGGATTGAAAGGGATGGTCACTTTTGTATTTTGGTACTATGAAATACTGTAGGATGGCCAATAAATTTAAATAATTGAAGGGGTGACATCATCAGTCTTTACAAAGAGGAATGTACAACATGTAGTGTGTTATTCCAGTTGCCAAAAGGGCCATTTCTTTCAATGAGAACAGCACACAACTGTCCCCCACCCCCAAACACACAATGAGCATTTGCAGGATTCAAACCCCTACCGAACTATGTTATGACACTTGAGAGAGACGCAGTAGCACAGCACACTATTTGAATTACTGGGTGGCTTTCCTTCTCCTGCAGTATTTATAGAGTGCTGACATCATTGTTTAGAAAGAGGTATGCACATCTATTACTATCCCTCAGTATGGGAGATAAAATATATATGCATTACAGATGCCTTCTTCAGGGTCACATATGCACATCAGCACTGCCAGGTTATGTTTTATACCATGCTTCATGACCACAGGACTTGTAACACACAACACAACCAGGGGGTGTATCCATATACATCACAGATACACACACCTCTGGGTTGTTACCACTGCACTAAGCATGACAGGCCATACATATACAACTACCATTGTGCAAAACTGACTTTTGGTTTGGTGTGTAGTTCAGACCACCCCTCCCATATCCAGGAACTACACTTGGCTTCCCTGGGAACAGTGTAGGATATGAAGGTGTTCACATACACCATTACAGTGGTTAACTTCAGATATGGGAATACTGAGCGGGGGAACTACTCAGGCCTCAACAACATCACCCTACAGCCACTACAATTTGTGAATCCATGGGCTATGGCAGAACCAGTCACCTCAGCCACAAGAGGGAATACATATTGGACCTGATCATCACCAACATGGGGACTCTATGTTCCACACCAGAGGTAGACCACACTGGTGTAGACCACCATTGTTAATATCTGACCATAACCAAATTTTCCTGGACGTCCATATCCCATTTCTCAAAAGCAGACTTTGCACTTGTGAAGACTGGGGTGGAATACTTCAAAGGCCCCGTGCTGGAGGATTATACAGCCCAATCTGCAGAATCCTTTACAAATGCATTATATGAGCATCCGGAAGGTTTGCATTGGTCATGCTATCCCAAATAAAACCAAGACTCCTCCACAACAGGAGACCTGTCTGGTTTACACCAGCCATATATAAGCTGTACAACAGAAGGAGGGAGCTAATACATTACAGAGCAATATCCCACAGAGGGAGGACATCTCTGAACAGTATTGGCAAGACACTTCAATCCCTCAAAATCATCACTTGCAAGTTCTGACAGTGAAATTGTCCAGATACTGCAGATAAGGCTCCCCTCAGTCTGGAATTGAATCCCAATTAATGTTAGACATAGCCCCTCACCAACCCTCTTCCAGCAAACTCCAACCACATGGACATGACATTGCAAATTCAACCCCTGGGATCTCTACTGTGTCCCTGCTTGACGGAGGCACAGCACACTAGCCTTAAACGGTGCCTTCTGTGACCTACTTTACAGAGGCACAGTAGGCTACTGTACTGGGGAGGCAGACGGCAAATACACTCTGGCTAGGCCTATGTATTCCCTAGGGCAAACAGCCTAGTATTGACCTCTACACCCATATGTTTATGTTTCGGATGCACAATATTTGTTGCTGATAAACTGTTTGCAGGTCTTTATTGCCATAGCTTTCCCTGTTTCTATGAACAACTTGTGTATCTGTGGAAGATGTTTAAATATGAGAGGATTCCACTATATTACTTATGTCTCTGTTGCCATTTAACTGTGGGCACTGGGCAGATTGCTGTATTGTGGGAGGTTCCTGGCTTAACACATACAAATGCCAGATATGTGTGGCCAACTGCTATACTGAGACATGGCCTAAGTGTGCGAGCATGCCCAGTGTGACCTTTCCATATGTTGAGATCTGGGGTCCACCACATTTGCGGTTGCGTGTGAACTTGAACAATATTTGACATTTCTAGTTGTGTGTTGTGTTCTTACTACCCAACTGTTTTGTGTCTGAACCCAACAGGGATTATACTGTGCCTTGCAGGGTTTCCATGGGATAGTTTGCATACACTTGTCAACATTATTTCATACTGACCAAACACTGCAATATTGTCATAGTGTAATGGTTCAGTCCTTTCACTGTGGTGGATAGTATCCTGGGTTTGAATCTCCTCACTGCTTTAAATATTCATACTAAGCATACCAGACTGGTTAAGGGCCAGTTGTACAAATATGACCATGTTGCATTTTATTCAGCTATGGCCTACTTAAACCAGGCTTGTCCAACATTAGTAGTGTATTCTCCAACTTGGGTGGACATTGACAAACACTAGGCTATGTGCCCTAGGCCATTTCTAATCCTAGTCAGAGTGTGTTTGTCCTTCAACACACATTTTAACTGGAGTTTGCCATGACATTTTTCAAGGTTAGTATACTGTGCCTCTGTCTAACTGTGACATAAATTGATACCCAGGGTAAACCTACAATATCCCATCCACTCATCAAGATTCCTCTTGAAGAAAGTCAATGAGGGACTCTCTGGCTAACCTGGACTGGGAGTTTACTCAAGAGTGGAGGGAGCTTCTGGGCTATGGATCAATCTCTACAGCATGTCCCATTTGTGTCAGTGCTGAGGTTCAGGTCTCTCATGTGCATAGCTCACTGGCATTCAAATTTTACAAGGTGCAGCATGTGCATTGATTCCAGGTTGGACATGGCTTTATACATCAGGCACTGATCGCCTCCGGGCAGGCAGTATGCCACTGTGTGGAGCTGCAGTTTGTTTAATCAGGCAGCACATGGCATCTGTTAGAGCCCTTTGATCCTCCTGGTGAGGTACTTTTGGGGTCTTTCCAGTTACTGGAGGTGTCTGCTAAGGTACATCCCACAAGGGCCATTGTACTCAATTGTGAGCCTGATGACTGAAGAGGCACAATGACCTCCCCTGATCTAGATGTGAATACCTTCATGATTAGGTGGGTATATGAAATGTTTCTCTAACCACTACGGCCACATGGTTGTCAAATGCAAGATTTCTATCAACTTGTGTCCCCAGGTCTCTTATTACTTCTAAAGTACTTAATGGGTTACCACCTATGTGGTAATTGGTGGGCACTTACTGTTTTTCCAAAGGGGATGACTATACACTTTTCTGCATTTAGCTTGGTGATATGGCTCTGGCACCAGTTGTCTGTTTCTATGAGGCCCTTTTGTGGGATGCTTGTGTCAGCTGGAGGGTCAGATATGGCACCCCGTTTGTAGTCATCTGCAAACTTGTTCAAACACAGTCCTTCCATGTTGGCCTGTACCTCTGAGAAATATATACCAAACAAGGGAGGTCCCAGGACCGAGCCTTGTGGGATGCCAGTTGTAGCAGGTTTGAAGTCTGACATGGCTGCAGCATTTCTGACCATGTCAGTTCTGTCCTTGAGCTGATTTGCAACCAATCTACTGACATAGGGGTTTATATTTAAGCTGGTGAGCTTATCTATAATGACCAAGTGGGGTATTGTATGGAAGGCTTTTGCAAGGTCCAGGTAGGCTGTGTGGACCACCTTCCCCTCATCAATGGCCTTGGTGACTGTTTTAAATGACTCAACCAGGTTTAAGGGGCAGGATCTGCCCTTAAGAAAGCCACACTGGGTAGGGTCCAGTGTTTGTATGTCCCCAATATCTTTATTTCTGAGGTCCATGATGATCCTTTTCATAGCTTTGCAGACCAAGCTAGTCAGGATTCTGGGGTGATAGTTTGCAGTATCCATTCAGGCACCACCTTTGTGGAGATGGACCACTGTTGCTGTACACTGCTCTTTGGGTACATATCCTGTGGTAAGGCTGAGATTGAGCAGTAGTTTTATTTGGTGTTCAATTCTTCTTGGAGTTCATAGGTTCATAGGTTCATAGGTTCATACTAGGCTATCTGCCCGAGGGCATTTACAAGCCTAGCCCATCGTTTTGTGGCTTACGCCACCCCTTTAGTATGGGGAACTATACCCATTATTTTGCTGTGCCTCTGTCGAGCAGTGACACTGAGGTAATCCCTGGGGTATATCTGCGATCTCCCATCCATTGGTCAAGATTTCTCTTGAACAAGGCCAGCGAGGTGCTCTGCCTCACATGTACCGGGATTTTGTTCCACAGCATAGGGAGTCTTTGGGTGATGAATCTATCCCTCCAGCACGTCCTATTAATAGCCGTGTCAAGGTTTAAGTCTCCGCCCTTGTGGCTCTGATGGATCTAGATTTTTGAGGTGAAGCATATTCATCAAATCTGGGTTTGACATGGCCTTGTATGTTAGGCAAAGGTCACCTCTGAGCAGCGTGGCGACTGAATAGAGCTGGAGTTCTTTCAGTCGGGCAGCATAGGACAGATTTTGAGACCCTTTATCCTTTGGTGAGGAACTTTGTGGCCTCTCCAGCTGCTGCAAGTGTCGGGTCAGATACATTCCGAATGGGGCATTGTACTCAATCATTGGTCTGATGAGTGATGAGTAAAGGGAGACTATGACCTCCCTTGATCTAGATGAGAATCCCTTCATGATAAGGTGGGCAATGTAGAAGGTCTTCCTAACTACTTTAGCTACATGGGTGTCGAATGACAGACTACTATCAACCTGGGTCCCCAGGTCCCTGATAACTTCTTCTGTGCTCAGTGGATTGCCACCTATTTGGTAGCTAGGTAACCTTGTTTTTCGAAGGGTATGACTATGCATTTTTAGCATTTAACTTTAGGCGTGGCTCTGGCACCAGTTATCCGTTTCTGTGAGACCCTTCTGAAGGATATCTGTGTCAGATGTGTTTTCTACTATGGCGCCCAGTTTGCAGTCATCAGCAAACTTTGTCAGCCATAACCCTCCTGTGTTTGCTTGTACTTCGGAAAAGTAGATGCCAAACAAGAGTGGGCCCAGGACTGAGCCCTGTGGGACACCACTTGTGACAGGCTTTGAGTCTGACATGGCGCCAGCAGCTCTGACCCTGTGGGTTCTGTCACTCAGCCAGTTTGCAACCCATCTTGTGATGTATGGGTTGACATTTAAGCTGATGAGTTTTTCAATGATTCCCGAATGGGGTATTGTATCGAAGGCCTTAGCCAGATCGAGGTAGGCTGTATGGACTGCCTTTCCCTCATCAATGGCTTTGGTGACTGTTTCGAAAAAGTCAACCAAGTTTAAAAGGCATGATCTGCCTTTGACAAAGACAAACTGGGTTGGATCCAAAGTCTGCAAATTCCCTATGTCTTTATTTATGAGGTCCATTATGATCCTCTCCATGGCTTTGCAGATAAGGCTTGTCAAGCTAATGGGCGGTAATTTCCAGGGTCGGTGGAGGCACCGCCTTTGTGAAGTGGTACCACAGTTGCAGTGCCACCCTGGAGTGCGTATCCAGAGGTAAGACTTTGATTAAACAGCTGTCCTAGCTGTGGGTTTAATTCCTCATTGAGTTCATGGAGCACACAGCCGGGGACACCATCAGGTCCCATGGATGATGTGTTTTTGCTTTGGAGAGAGCAGTTCTCACTTGGGCTGGAGATGTTTGGGGGCTGCAATCGTTTGGTATAGATATCTCTCCTTTGGGGAGGGGAGAAGTTTGCACTGAACCTGTCAGCCAGTATGTTGGCAATGTCTGTAGGATCAGTAATCTTCACATCATTTTGAACTAGCTCTGAGCATATCTGGGAGTTTCCTCCCAGGTTTCTAACATAGCTAAAGAAGGCCTTATGATTGTGTTTTGAGTCTTTAGCTATTTTTCTCTCGAAATTTGCTTTGCATGATTTTATGAGCGCTCTTAGTTTTTTACTTATAGTGATCAAGGGTGTCTTACCTTTTAAGGATTTTGCTCTATCTTGTAGTAGCTTCCTCCTTTTGTTGTAGAGTTTGTTTATGGCTGGGGTCCACCAGACTGGACGCTTGCCTTTGGAACAAAGAGTCTTTGTTTTGCTTGGGATTGCCTTATCCATGCAGTCCTGCAGGTGCTGGTAGAAGGCATTTGTAAGTGATTCAGCGGCTTGAGTACTGTTTTCCGCCGGCTCGGGGGCCTTAAAGGAGACCACACTAGTCTTTAGAAGTGTGTAGTTGGCTTTTGAGAAGTTCTTTACTGTGGTCTTTTTTATTTCAGGTGGGGGTGGGATGAGGACCTCCAGCGAGATTAGTTTGTGGTCTGATCTCACCAGTGAGGGGTACACCTCCGGTGTTGAACATTGTGCTCCCATGTTCATCAGATGCAGCCCAGGACATCATCTGGTCCCATTGATGCTGTGTGTTTTGCTTTGGAGACGCTAGCTGTTACCTGAGCATCTGTGATGTCATGGGGCCAGCACTCTGCTGGGATAGATATTTGGCCTTTTGGTGGGGGGGGGGGGTTGCACTGAACCTGTCAGGTTGAATGTTGGCAATGTGTGTGGGTTTGGTGTATTGTTTGTCATTTTGGACTAATTCTGAGCATATCTGCGAATTTCCACCCAGGTTCCTACCATCAGTTAAGAAAGCCTTGTGATTATCCGTAGTGTCCTGTACAATTTTTATCTCATAGCTGGCCTTAGAGGATTTTATGTGTGGCCATAGTTTTTTGTCATAATACTGATCAGAGATTACCTCCCTTTTTGTGTTTTGCTCTATCATGTAGTAGCTTCCTCCTTCTCTTGCATGGTTTGGTAATGACTGGGGTCCACCAGACAGGATGCCTGCCTTTGGAGGATTGGGTCTTGGTTTTATTTGGGATTGCATAATCCATGCATTCCTGAAGGTGTTCATAGAATGCATTTATAAAGGGTTCTGAGGTCTGGCCCATATTTTCCACAGGCACAAGGGTTTTAATGGATTCCACCTCAGTTTGGAGGAGTGAAAATTTTGCTTTATACATGTTTTTCACTGTGGTTTTCTGGCCAGGGACTGGAGTCAGGATGTGAATATCCAGTGAGATTACTCTATGGTCTGATCTTACCAGTGAGGGATACACTTCTCGTCTTGGGCATAGAGTCCCCATGTTGGTGATTATCAGGTCCAGTATGTTTACCCCTCTTGTGGGAGTGGTAAGTTGTTCCATAGCATTTCGGTTTATGAATTCTAGGAACCGTTGGCCTAGGGTGTTGGAGCTAGAATAATGCTCCCAGTCTATGTTTGGGTAGTTGCAGTCACCCAATATAATGTTGTTTGGAGAGACCTTCATATTTTCATGTGTTCTCAAGTAGGCCAAGTGTGGTTTCTGGATTTAGGAGGGTGATCTGTAGCAGGCTACAAACAGGGAGGCAGTTTTAGCCACTGTGACTTGCCCGTGGATAGTCTGTGCTGCTGCTTGCTGTGGCACCAACCTGGGGGTGTGGTTATCCTTGACGATTATTGATAGTCACCCTCCTTTTGTAGTTTGTTCCATGTTTTGGGGCTGCAAAGCATGGTATGAGGTGTAACCTGGTAGTGTTAGGGTGCTCTTGTGAGCCTTGAACCAGGTTTCTGTTACTGCACAGATATCAACATTCTCCATGCTGAGAAGAGTTTGGACTGCATGCATCTTGCAGTTTAGACTTCTGGCATTGGGTAGCATTACTTCTAGTTTATTATCCCTTGTAATACCTATGGAGGTGGGTTTGTGTTTTGAGCCTTACCTATTCAAGGCACTATGGGGGTGACAACAACCTTTGCCAGTATCCAAAAGGCCAGGGGTGATAGGTGCAAGCCATCCCTAGTGGATGGAGCATCGTGTCTTGCTCAGCATGTCATCCCCTTTGACTAACAGCAATACTTAAGCCAATTGTTGTAATTGATAATCTTGTTTTCATATTGTGGCATCATGCTTGGTGAGGGTAGGATATTAGTCAGGGTCATCAAGTTTGCATATACTACATGGTGTTACATTGCTTAACACATGTCAATCATGCCTCAGGTGGTGCTGCAGGGCTGCCTATGTCGGATGCACATACTACACTCCCTGCACATGTTTGAAAGCAGGTTGTGTCAGCTTAGGCACCCCTTTTACTATATGTGTGAGTCAGAGAGAGGTATCATTTCCAGGGTTCCTACTGAGCCAGTGTATGTGCTATGCGTTGCCTCTTTGCCAAGGCCAAGGCATACTGGGCACACCTCCTTCTGCCTACTGGGGCAGGCTCAGGTTGTTCTTCCTCTGAGTCACGCTCTGCCTGTGATGGCCATGGCAATGGTGGGGGGCTGTTTGGCCCATGCCTATGCTGGTCCTGCTGCAGCTGTTTTCACAGAATCATATTATGTAGCATAGCACATATCATGACAATTTGGGTACATGTAGTTGGTGAGTACTGCAAGGCTCCACCAGATGTGTCTAGGCACTGGAACCGTGACCTGAGCAGCCCAAACACATGCTCTATTACATTATGTGTTTGTGTGTGTGCCTCATTATGGCGTTCCTGTTCAGGTGTGTGTGCGTTTCTGATGGGTGTCATCAGCCACAGCTCCAGTGCATAGCCAGCATCCCTCAGTAGGTGACCATGTGGGATGTCCCCATTGGCAAATGTCTGGTACAGCTGTGTCAAATGCCAGATATGGGAATCATGGTAGCTTCCAGGGCAACCAGCACACACATTCATTATTATGCCCTGGGCATCACATACAACCTGGCAGTTGATGGAGGGGAAGCCCTTGCAGTTAATGTAGGCCCTACCCCGCTCACCGGCTGGTGCTTTGATGCATATATGCATGCAGTCTATTGCACCCACTACTTCAGGGTATTCTGCTATTTGCTGGAAGAGATGCATATTGCTGGCCAATATCTCACGGGAATTGGGGAAATATACATGATCACCGACATGTGCTGACATGGCATCCAGGAACTGTTGCAGTACCCTGGATGCTGATGCCTGTGATATCCCCATCATATCACCAGTTGGTCTCTGGAAGGTACCTGTTGCTAGTATTCTTAGGCCAACACATACCTTGGTTTCCACTGGGATGGGTTCCCCTCTATTGGTTCTGTGTATGAGGCGTTGCCTGCACAGCTCAACAATTTGCTGTAGGAGGTCTCTGTCCACTCTATAGCACTCCACTATCTCCAGCTCATGTAACCCCTGGTAGGTGACCCTGGGCCTGTACACTCTTCTCCGTCTCCTCACTGTGGGTTGTCCGGCAGCATTTGCATTGTCACCACCCTCAGTATGTTGTATATGTCACCTTATAACAGCTATGGCAGCCCCTAGCATTTTTTTGTCTGAGTGAAGCTTTTTCAGTTTTCACTTCTAATAGCTTACTCCAGTGTTGCAGTGTCTCTTGAGAGAAACATACTGCACTGTTGTTTTCAGAGTTTTAGGTGCTGGGCTGGGCTACTGTTCTGCCTGTGTAATTGCCTGCTTCTGATTGTTTTCACCTGCTAGCTCTGCTATTATTCCCTGGTAGCTTCCTACAATTTCTTCTGCTTCCTTTTTGTTTCCTCAGGGGGGGAGCAACGCGCATAAAAGCGCAAACACACTCACAGCAGCTGACACGTGCGCACATGCTTAGACAGACTAGAACTTGCTTATTTGGTTTAAAATGCGTGCACACCAGCGCAAACAAGCGTACAGGTCTTTAAACAAGCTTCTACATGCTTACTCCGGCTTAAACATGTGCACTCACGCTTACACGCGCGCACTCTATCTTACTCGGGCCTCCCAGCATGCACACATGTGCATGCACGCCCAGCAAGAAACTTTGGTGTTATCCACAGTGTACATCTTCCATTTCTTGGCTTTCCCATGTCTACTTGTTGACACACCTCTTTCCATGATGTGTGACTGACAGCTTTCACATGTCACTCTGCTCCAATAAGCTGCATTTCTTTCATACATACCCCCCTGTGATGTCACCTATCTCCTACTCTGTTACTCCCCCTTATCCTACTTCTACACTCCAGGGAATGTGCTAATTTGCTATGTGAAAGTGCGATTCACTATCCTAACACTCATTTACATAGGATTGCCTACTAATGCTTAGTTACATGTCTTACACTGAGCTTCCCCCCTTAGCAATCCCTACTCGGTGGCCATGTTGTTTTCACCCTGCTATTCTCTTACATTGTAAATTGATGGTTTGCATAAATTTTTATTTTTCTGTTTTTTTACAGCACAGCCCATTTGCGCTGCACTACGTTTAAACATCGGTGATCGCCAAAAAAAAAAACATTTTTATTTTAATTTTGCATGGGGGTACGTTGCCAGTGGCCACATATTTGGCCATTGGCATGCTTCCTGGAACATATGCAACCTTTATTTGGAGCTGACATGGCTCCATTGTGCTATTTGCAGAATGGTACTCAGTTGTCAACTGAGTACATTTCTGCAGATAACACGGCTATTACACGGACAGGTTTGTGCTTCCTGGATTGCACAATTTACCTCATTTGCATGCCTTTTGGCTGCAAGTGAGGTAATTTGCATATCTAAGCCCTGTCCATGTAAGAGCCATTTTAGGAGCTCTCTTACACGCCCCTACAGGCTGTTCGTGGATTGCTCATTGGACATGATGGCTGCATGGTGTCTTACACTACTCTTATACTCTGTGCAAGCCATCGTGAATCCGGCCCTTGGTGTTATAACATCACCTGGATGAAGAATGGTCCAGCCTTCTCAACTGTGCAGATTTTCACAGAATGTCTAGATTTTTGCCTCATATATTTGGTCTGTTTTTTGTAAAATTTGTGTTTTTGCTGGCAAATCACTCGGATCATCTGAGGATTGAAGTCACTAAATAATGACAAAACATTTCAGTCTTAGACTTCATATCCTTCAGAAACTGCATGCTAACACAAATCCTCTTATTGTAAATATTTTCTAAGTTTATAAGAACTATTTTTAAAATATGTCCATATTTTTATTTTCTGTCCTTACATTATGCCAGACTTTGTCCAGATTTCTTACAGGTTCATAGGTGTGTACTAGGCTAATGGCCTTGGAGCCTTTACAAGCCTAGCCCATAGAATTACCCTGGCATTGTGCCACCTGACCTTAGTTCCCAATGTTTCTGTTGAGTAGAGCCACTGGAGTGCTCCCCAGGGTGAATTTTCTATTTCCCATCCACTCATCAAGATTTCTCTTGACGAGAGCCAGTGAGGTGTTCTGTTTGACATGTATGGGAAGTCTGTTCCATAGCATGGGCATGCTCTGGGTTATGAACCTGTACCTCCAGCACGTTCTGTTAATTGTGGTAAGGTTGAGGTCTCTTGAGCATGTGGTGTGGAGGGATTGGGATTTCTTTCAATGTAGCAATTCTAACAGAGCTGGGTCAGACATGGCTTTGTAAGTCAAGCAGAGATCGCCTCTAAGTAGGCGATATGAAACAGAGAATAGATTTTTTTGAGTCTCTCCATATAGGATAAGCGGTTAAGGCCTAGGATGCTCCCTGTGAGGTACTTTTGCAGCCTCTTCAGTTGTTGCAGGTGTCTAGTGAGGTACATGCCAAATGGGGCATTGTACTCGATGATTGGCCTAATGAGGGAAGAGTAGAGAGAGACAATGACATCTTTCTTCCTGGACAAAACCCTTAGTAATGAGATGTGCCACATAGAAGGACTTTCTGACCATGGTCACAATGTGGTGGTCAAAAGAGAGGTTGCTGCCAACCTGTGTTCCCAGATCTCTTATAATGCCTTCTGTGTTCAGTGGACTACCATCGATGTGGTAATTCATGGAAACTGGGTTTTTCCCAAAGGAGATGATGACACAATTTTTGGCATTGTACTTAAGGCCATGGGTCTGACACCAGTCGTTGGTCTCAGTGAGGCCTTTCTGTACGATGTCAACATCACTTGGGGAGTTAATAATGACTCCCAACTTGCAATCATCTGCAAACTTTGTCAGCCGAAGTCCCTTTGTGCTGGCCTGGGCTTCTGAGAAGTAGATACCAAACAGGAAAGTACCCAGGACAGATCCCTGTGGAACTGCATTTGTAACTTGTCAGCAGTTTGACTTGGAGTCAGCTACTTTCACACTGTGGGTTCTTCCTGTGAGCCAGTTTGCACCTAGTGATGTAGGGGTTGTTGCCTAGCTTAGTGAGTTTTTCTATGATTCCTGAGTGGGGAATGGTATCAAAGGCCTTAGCTAGATCAAGGTAGGCTGTATGAACCACCTTGCCTTCATCCAGAGCTCTGGTGACTGACTCAAAGAAGTTGACCAAGTTAAGCAAGCATGATCTACCCTTCACAAAACCAAACTGTGTGGGATCCAGAGTTTGGAGATTCCCTATATCCTTGTTTATTAGGGTCTATATTAGAACACCAAACATTAAAAATGTCAAGTGTTCTAATATCAAACCCTACCAATCGAAAATACTAAACACTGAACATTTAGAACAGCGAATTTATTCCTAGGGAAAAAAATGTGCTGTTCCAAAACACATACACACAACACAAGCACACCAAACAAACAGCAATCCACACACATACACTTATACTCTTACACCTAACCCTACACTAAACTATACACACACCACTAACTATCCACTTACTTTAACCCAAACCCTAACCCTAAGGTCCGTCACTCTCACACACTCACCTCACCCGCGTCCTAACCCTAACTCACTTTCCCTGCTCTAACCCTCACGTTCACACACTCGCACATTTACCTGACCCGTGCCCTAACCCTGACTCACCTAACCCACCCTAACCCTCACGTCTACACAATCGCACACATACCTAACCTGCACCCTAACCCTAACTAACCTAACCCGCATTCAATCGCACACTTACCTGAACCTGACCCGTAACTTTCCACCAGAGAGCTGAAAATACCGAAGCAACAGAAACAGACAACCAAATTCTTTCCCTAGGAAAAAATTCAGTTTTCTGTTTCTTCGATATTTTCAACTGGTTGATATTAGAACACTCAACATTTTAAATGTTCAGTGTTCTAATATAGACCTGTTTATTAGGTCCATGATGATGCGTTCCATAGCTTTGCATAATAGATTTGTCAGACTAATGGGACAAGTTCCCAGGGTCTGTAGTTGCTCCTTCTTTGTGGAGTGGGATGACTGTAGCACTGTGCCATTCAGTAGGGACAAAGCGTGAGGTGAGGTTGCGATTGAACAGGGCACACAGGTGAGGTCCCAGTTCACTCTTTAGTTCATGTAGAACACAGCCAGGGATATTGTCAGGTCCCATAGAAGCTGTATTTTTGACCTTGGACAGTGCTGTTTTAACCTGTGCAGCAGTAATACTGGGTGCCTGACAATCTAGTGGTATTATGATTGGTCCTTTGGGGGTAGAGGGGTAAGGTCAACACTGAATCTGTCAGTCAGTATATTGGCAATATCTGTTGGCTCAGTATAGGAGGTACCAGTGTGCAGTAACTCAGAGCAAATCTAGGTATTGCTATGGAGTTCCTTTACATAACTATAGAAGGCCTTGTGGTTGTCTTTACTATCTGCTACAATACTGTTTTCATAGCTAGCTTTAGAGGATTTGATGATGGATCTCAACTATTTGTTGAGGCTGATAAGGGAGTTTTTCCAGTCTTGGGACTTCACCTTATTCCACATCAGTTTCCTCCTTCTGTTTTAGAGTCTTTTTATGGTGGGGGACCACCAGATTGGCTTTCTTTTTTTGAGGAGAGCATCTTGGTTCTACTGGGTATGGTGAGATCCATGCATTTGTATACGTGTTCATACAGTGCATTGGTGCATGATTTGGTGGTCATGCAACTATTTTCCATTTGCATGGCTGCTGTGACGTTAGCCACCTCTGTTTTTAGGAGCCCAAAGTTAGCTTTGGAGAAGTTTTTCATGGTGGTTACCTTTGTGGGGTGGGTAGGAGGGATGTCAATTTCCAAGGTGATTAGTTTGTGGTTGGCTCTAACCAGGGAGGAGTTGACTATTGCTGTAGAGCAACGGTAGCCCATGTTAGTAATGACCAGGTCAAGGATGCTGCTACCTTTAGTAGAGTTAAGAACGAGCTGATCAAGGGTATTGGAATTAATGAATTCCAAGAAATGTTGGGCAAGTGTATTGGTACATGAGTAGTTTTCCCAGTTAATGGAGGGCTAGTTGAAGTCGCCCGGTATGAGAGTGTTAGGTTGGACCCTAATATTCTCCAGGGTGCTTAGGAACATGGAGTGTGAGGCTTGGGACATGGTTGGGGACCTATAACAGGTTACAACCTGAATTGCTGTCTTACCCAATATTACCTGCACCTGAAGCATCTCTGATGCATTATGTTGGGCTACGAGTCAGGAGGTGTACATATCCTTTATGACTGTGGAAACACCACCGCCTTTGGAGCTTTGGTCCAGGTTCTGGGGCCAAAAGGTGTAGATTGAGTTATAGCCTGGTAGTGCAGGGGGTCCTTTCTGCTGCCTGGAACCAGGTCTCTGTTACAGCACAAATGTCGATGCATCTTTTTTT
>NC_056744.1:1547895012-1547923040 GCF_019279795.1 Protopterus annectens | reverse complement strand
ACCTAATTTCAGATTGAAACAGGAACTTGTCGAACTGAAAGGCGAGCTAAAAACATTAGCTCTCCTAGTTAACAAACGTTTATCTGTTGAAAATGTTTCTAAACAAAATAAGATACCATCGGTGCAGTCCATGTTAGTAAGCGATAATGTAGGCTGCCAACGACTGTGTCCTTCTTTAAAGAAAGATACAGAAGGGGATATGCTGGAGCAACAAAGGGCTTCGAGTGAGACAATGTTGCTCAAAAAACCTAATGTTTATGCACACGACAGTGAAGTTGAGCCTTTTAATGACAGTTTAGATATACCAAATGGGCAAAAAGTAACAAATAAAAGTAAATGTAATACGTTGGACATTACAGTTCCATTATCTAGTAGCCAAGTCAATATCACAGATTTTACTTTTGACTTTTCATTATATGATATTGACTTAGAGGCTAAAAGAACAGGCACTAAATCTAAACGAATAATGCCAGTCAAGACATATTCAGTGGTTACTGAAAACAATATAAAAGACAGTAAGGGAAATCTGTCACAACGTAAACCTGTACAATCTTTTACCGCTTGTCCAGATGAATATGGAAAAGAGAATTGTTTCAATCAATTTTTAACTTTTAATTGTGACATTGACCATAAGGAAGGAAGGAACATTGTTGCCAATACACAAGTTGATGCTACAGAAGAGACTGGGAGCTTAAAAACTATGATATATGCTCTGGGAAAGAAACTAAAGACTATTAATGGACTGAAAACAGACAATGTGTATTTATTAAAATGTATAGATAATAAATTAGTTCCCATGGGGCTTAGATTTTTCAAATTACCCATGGGTCTTGATCTGACTAGTACAGGTAAAAATGAATTTAATATGTTGTTTGATGAGTGTGGATTTAATTACATGAGATTATTAGTTAAGTATAATGATGAAAGATTGAGTATGCTGATACAAGAAGCTGAAAAACTTAATGCCTGTATTGTCAATGATTTATTATTTAAGGAATGGGAAAAATTATATAATAGACAGTTTGTGGAAGCTGAGAAATGGGCTGTTAAAATAAGCCAACGTAAACAGACCAATTTATTAAGGGACAGGGAACAGTACAATAAAGATACAGCATATAACTGTCCCAGTCCCCAAAAAAGTGATGCACAAGTGTATACTGCTTATAACAAATATAAATACAATAATAGTAGAAATAATAATTATAATAATCAGGATCAATATGGATTAAGAAGACAATATGAGGGACAGGACTTTCAGAGATATCCAAGAGATATAGGCCAACCATATCAGAGAACTAATCAGGAAGAGAATTTTTACAGAAAAAAGAATTACAACCAGTATTAGCAGAAAAAGATGGAGTTTCTTTTCCTAGAAGTGTAACTGATAAAACAAAGCATTTTAATACCTTAGAAGTTAATATTGATAAGGATAATAAACAAAGTAGTAATAATATGAAAGTTGATAGATTAGTAGAAAATAATAACAATCAAATAAGTATTAAAGGGAATATTTATTCTTATAATAATTTTAATATATATAATTATTCTAATACATCGATTAAAACTGTTCATTTTAATTTATTTGAGAAGGGTATGAAATTCATACCTAATCCTAAATTGAATCTAACTGAAGTAATAATTGATTTTAAAAAATATATAAGAAAGATTAATTTGGATATATTTTTTGATAATTTACCGAAAAAAGAATAAAATTATGCGATTAAGGGAGCTAACAATCTAATAAACACTAAGAGTAAGTTTACGTCACCCAAAAAAAGAGACATAAAGGATAAAGAAGATATTATGTATTGTTACTATCATGCAAGAAGCCAGTAATTTCCAGATAGGCGATGGTCAAAAATTAAGAGAAATTAGAGGAAAAAAATATTTGCACAATAAAAACTGTCAAAAGATTCAAATGCAAACTGGTGTTCATTAATACAACAGATTCATGAAAAACATTATATAGACCAAGAAACTTTGGGCCATTTGGAAAAAGAAGTGAGTGAGGAAGTGCAAAAAAAAACTAGAGATTTTTGAAAGAGATAAAAAGCAAACAAGAACATGGAAAAGAAAGAAAGATCTGATATTATGTGTTAAAAAAAATCAGAAAGCCAAACTAATTAGTACAAAAAATCAGCTCTAAAGATATTTGGAGGGAAGTACAGGCAAAGCCACCCACATATAGAAATATGGAAAACTTCACAATACAAAAAATAATATCACAAAGGGGGATGCAGAACAGAAAAGGTAGAAGTTAAACAACTAGAAGTTGAACTTCTGGAATCCCTGTGAAGTGAAGGATTTAGTGTAGAAAGTCTAACACAGGTTATGCCACAGCATGATGGAAGAATAAGTCCCCAAAGTAAGGGGATGTGAGACATCTGAAGAAGAAATGTGGACATGGGAAAGAAAAAGAGATTAATATAGTGCAATATTTATGTAAAGGAGAAAGCAAAACTAATCAGTACTAAAAAAGAAACACCAAAGATATTGGAAGATAAATACAAGCAAAAGCATCTGGATATGGAAATGTTTACAATACAAAAAAATAAGAAAACAGAGGGAGAAGTAAAAAAGAGGATTAATAATGGAGCAGTTAAAGAAATAGAAGCTGAAATGCTGCCACTATGTTTGCCATATAATTCCTCGGACTGCATATGCTCTCTTGTGCATGCATACCACTTAACTGCCATACTCATGTGTTACATTTGCAAACATACAATGCAGATATCATCATGTCACATTTAATCATGTGCAATATGTGCATGACACACACATTAACATATTACACTTTCCTTCCACATTCAACTGTCCATGCACTGTGGCAGAAGTAGAAGATGAAATTATGGATTACCTGTGAAGTGAAGGATTTTGTGTAGAAAACCCAGCTCTGGTAATGTCACATCACGATGAAACTGTGAGTCCCCAAATTAAGGAAAAACTGGTGGAACAGGAAGTATCTCATCACATATCACATAAAGATATTCTGGAGCCTTCAGTAGGTAACCAGCACAAAAGTTCAGTTGGAGTTCCACAGCAAAGAAAGGAACAGGAAATGGTGGCAACTCTGATTCAGGCATTGTTGTGGAGTGATAGGCCAGTGAGTTCCAATATGATAGAACAAAGGATGACACAGGATGAAGATGAAGAGAATGTCTCACAGGAAGATGTGCTGGAACTTGCTATGGAATACCACAAGAAATGGATAACAAAGAATGTGCTTTCAGTTTAGGAGAAAATTATTTAAGGGAAGAGTTTATTGATTTAACAGAAATGGATACACATATTAAGATCGATGAAAGAAATAGATTCCATAATGTCAACCAGGCCCAAAATGTAGAAGTCTGGTAAAATAAATGAACAAGGTAATCAAGACTATTAACAGAAATTCATGTGACATAACAGAAGTAAATAACAGATAAAGTCTTACCACAAAAATACAAGGCGATAAGGGAAAGGAAAGGAAGGGAAGAAATCAAATGCCAGCATGGAAGGATTAAATAAAGAAAACTATAAAGCAAGTAAGACAAGAAGTGTCACTGTTAGAGGAGTACAGAACAGGGATCAACAAAAATAATTCGAAAGATAGAAGTGATAAAAGCAATGCGCATTATTAGAACAGACCTGGATCTGTTGTACACTATTGCAAACAGTAAACTAAAGATATCAGCACAGGCAGAGAAACTTAGAAGATATGCAGATAAATATAAAGAAAAAGTACTGAATGAGCAATTAATTCATTGATGACCCAAAGAAGATTTATAGAGAACTGGGAAACAAAGCAAAAGGACTATAAACACCACCAAAGAAAGAAGAAATAGGCACATTTTGGAGAAATATCAATGAAAACCCTCTAGAACATAACAAAGATGCTAAATGGATAGAAGAAATTAAAGAAACAGAAAGAACTTGAAAGTTACAGTATATAAAATGGGATGAAGTAATGGCCAGAAAATCTGAAACAAAATTGAGAAAAGCACTAACCAGAAAACTCCAGACCCAGATGCAGTAACCTCTGGCTAAAACTATTAACATCTTTACATGAAGATTTAGCCCTGAGTAAGAACTATTTGTATGCTAACCACAAACAGACACCAACCTGGTTAACAAATAGGAAAAACAATACTCTTCCTTAAGACTGAATCTGCAAGCTGTCCTAAAAACAGTAGACCAATAGCTTACTTTCTGACAATGTATAAACTATACATTGGAATTAATGTTAACAAAGTTTATAGTCATGGCAATAGAATAAAGGGGTAACAAAAGACAGTCATATGGAACAAAGGATCATTTGTTGTTAAAGTCATATTGGAGAATTGTAAAATTATAAAATGGGGAGAATCTAAGAATGGCTTGGATAGATTACAAAAAAAGCATTTGACAGCATTCCATATTCATGGATAAAGGAGTGTTATCAGATGTATATGATATACCCTACATTGATGAATTACATTATAGTGACCATGCAACAGCGACAAACCACTTTGCAATGAAGCCATGATGAAGGACAAATTATTATCTCAGGGATAATAATTCAAAGGTGGATATTCCAGGCAGACTCTTTCCCCTCGGATTCATGAAGCTTGCGCCAGGCATAGGCGTAGCGTAGGCGGTATAATGCCAAATATGTCTGCCAAGTGATTCAGGTACGATCCAATTCCACGTGCACTACCGGCGTATGCCAGATCTATGCAGCCCTCAGCATATGTATGCAAATCACCCCATGCGCATTGTCGCACCATGCTAATGAAGGCATACAGTGATTCACAAAGTGGTGCAGACGTAGCGCAAGCCCATGGAAATGTAAACCAAAAAACATGGTTTACATTTTCCCAAACAGAACATCGGAGTTATGGAAGTGGACCAGACACATGTATTACAAAGTTAACATATGCCAATGGCCAAATACACAGCCAATGGCACAAGAAAAGATGCAAAACAACTAAAAAACAACATTTAATGTCATGGCCACAGTAACACACAGTACAACCGCAGGGCATGTGTGCGCAAACAGGAATACAAAGGAAATATATACAAATGGCAGAAAATCGCAATGTGAGACAAAGCATGATTTCACCATAATGAGCAGTGGAAGGCATGGTACACCACAAGCAAGGCGCAAGGGTTGCCAAGGTCCCGCGACAGTGTTCGGCGCTGTAACTATTAATTAGTAGTCAATGCCATGCAAATGAGGCAGGTAATGTTGAATCGCAAACGTCCCGCTGGATTAAGGATGTATCAGATGGTGCAGCGCTATACACCAAGGAGTGTATCAGATGTGATATGTGACATCAGTAGAGGGGTGTGCCACAGTATCAGTAAGCACATTGGAGCTATGGAAATCAGTCCTGGCCATTGCTAAGCAAAGCTGCAGGACAGGGGTGGGGAGAAAGGTATAGAACCGTTTAGCTGAGAGCACACATGGTGCCCAAAAGCGCATGTGTACGGGGATGAAAAAGTACCCGAAAACTGGCAAGCAGATGCACGTGACACAAACAATAGCATAAACAGGAACGGCAGGGGAAGAAAATAAAGAAATGCTGAAGCAGGGTAATTGGCGTACTAATGAGCAATTAACACCAATCAACTCACAGCGGCCAATCAACGACAGAAGACAAGCCTGCGTGCAGAAACCTGCCAAACAGGCTAGGGGAGGCAGAGGATTGCAGAGAAAGGAGGGGAGGACTTGGAATGCATACAGAGGAGAACTGTCATAGCAGAGCAAAGCAAACCCACAGTAGACTGGCAATAGAACACATTACGCAAGATAAGCCAGGTCTAGGAAAGTACAAATGAAAGCAGGCTGCTGGATGCATGCTAGCACATGGTAGGTGTAACGCTCACAAATGTAAATGGAAGGGCAGGAGGTAATTCATGGCAGCAAAATGTAATGCAACACCAAAGGCAGCACAATAGTGGTTCCGTTAATCAAACACAGAAGATACCCTGTAGCCACAATTGTACATACACACCCTATGACATCATCAGTGTTCAAAGCAAAAGAGTATAAAGTGTGAAAGCAACAAACACACACCTGTGTATTCCCAAATACTGCACCATAGGTGTAAACAGATGGGGAACTTTTAAAATGTACATGTTGGGAGCTGCCATAGCTGTGATTCATCAGCATGTGCTACAGACCAGCGATGCTGTGGAGGATGATGCCAACAACCACCGTAGGCCTCGGAGGAGGAGAAGAGTGTTCAGACCAAGGGTAACCTACCAGGGGCTACATGATCTGGAGATAGTAGAGCATTACAGGGTGGACAGGGACATCTTACAGCAAATAGTAGAGCTGTACCGGCCATGCCTGAGAACCAGAATGAACACAGGGGAACCTATCCCAGTGGACACAAAGGTATGTGTAAGCTTGCAAATACTAGCCACAGGTACCTTTCAAAGGCCAACTGGAGATATAATGGGGATCTCACAGGCATCTGCATCCAGGGTACTACACCAGTTCCTGGATGCCATGTTACCACATGCCAATGAGCATATATACTTCCCCCAAACTCAGGAGGAGTTGGCCAGCAATATGCGTCACTTCCACCATGTGGCAAACTACCTTGAGGTACTGGGTGCGATAGACTGCATGCATATATAAATCAAGTCACCACCCAGTGAGTATGGTAGGCACTACATAAACAACAAGGGATTCCACTCCATCAACTGCCAGGTCGTGTGCAATGCCCAGGGCATTATCATGGATGTGTGTGCTGGCAGCCCTGGAAGCTACCACGACTCCCATATCTGGCATGCCTCACAGGTGTATCAGGTATTTGTCAGGGGGGACATCCCACAAGGCCACCTTGTGGGAGATGCTGGCTATGCACTGGAGCCATGGATGATGACCCCCATCAGAAATGCACACACACCAATGCAAGAATGTCATAATGAGGCACACGCACAAACCAGAATCATCATAGAGGGTGTGTTCGGGATGCTGAAATCACGGTTCCGGTGCTTGGACACATCTGATGGAGCCTTGCAGTACTCTCCAGGCACGTGTGCCCATATCTTCATAGTATGTGCCATGCTACATAATATGATACTGCGGAAACAGCTGCAGCATGGTCAAAATGGGGAGGGCCTCACAGCCCACCGCAATTGCCAAAGCCAACACAGGCACAGAGGGATCCATACCAAGGACACACCGTGCCAGCCCCAGTAGGCAGACGGAGGCGTGCCCAATATGCCTACACCTTGGCAAAGAGGGAATGTATAGCACATACCATGACAGTGTAGGCTCCCACGGACTGACACCCCTCTCCACCTGCATACACAGTAAAATGGATGGCACACAAACACGACCACCTGTAAATTGTGATGTATAGGTGGCCCACTGTGGAATCCTACATAGGCAGCCCTCAAACATTGTACATGCAACAGCCATTGGAACACAGAAATGTCAACACCTGAACAGTAGATTCACCTATCAGCATTTGTTGGTGCTGTGTGTATAGGTTCTCAGGTACATCGGCAAGTACACACCCGACTGTTAGAGGCAAAACACCAAACGGGGCAAACAGTGACTCCCGTTGCCAGAACATTGAGTAAGCAACTGTCGCATACTGGAGCAGAGGCAAACGTGGGAGCACATGTGTGTAAGCACTATCACACACACACTCAGCACGGATTCCCCGCTGCATCACTGAGGGGGCTCCACAAAATGTAATCATGGATGTGATGTCAAGGCAGGGGATGTATCCATGACAGGCATTCGTCACCCCAGCATGCTGCATCCACGGTCATATGAAGGTGTAGCACATCAGCGGGTGTAGCTAATTGTGATATACATACCCAATGCTGGAGTACAGCCAGTAAACATCACATGGGCATACTATTAACTGGACTCATAAATTTGTAAACTAACAGAGTTATCCATGTGAGTGTAGTGAGGAGTAACTGCTGTAGTGTACTTCACATACAAAATGACATAATATGTGTACAACACCCAGATGTCCAAGTGGCACATGTAGTGGCTGTCGGGCATGTTCCCGTTCCCACGTCCCACAAGGGATGTAACGTAATCCCGACAGCATGGGTAAGGCATTCCAGATGCAGCTCATCAGAATATGTGTAGCACACATTAGTGGGAATAAGCGTTGCCCACAGCTGGTAAGTGATGTTTAAATACGACTATACAGATATGCACAAAACAGGGCTAAGCTTCACCAACCACTGCGCAGATCACAGGCAATTATGTACAGAAGAGATGAAACCAGCATTAGTCACCCCTGAACATATAGCACCTGCTCTGAAGGATAAAATGACCACTGCCAGGAGTGGAACAGGCAATCTTGTATACAATCACCCAACACTATTGCTAGCCAAGATGTACGTACCGCAGGGTTGTCACATTGCAAAAGACCAATGTGGGACATACGACAGATGTCTGCAGGCTGACACATACACCCAGCCAGTACCACAACCAGAACGTCAGTGTTTTGCATTGATAAAAAGTTTATTCTAGTAATGGTTGCAGGTACGTGTTCTGTGTCCTGTAACATGTAGGTGGGTTGGATACGCAACTATTACATAAACTATAGGGAATATGTTTGTTCCGCAGTCGCAGGACATTTGTTATGTTCACATATATGTCACAGGACACATCTGCAGAAAGAAGGACTGTCCCTCGCAAAGTGGGATGGGAGGTAATCTTAGTCCATGGCAGGTGTGTAATGTGACAGGTACAGACACAAACATGCGGAGTCCAGGAAACACAGTATACACTGACAAACACACAATGAAAGGCATAGCGTGCTTGTCACCACCCCTGTCTGAGATATGTGTGTGTATATATATATATATATATATATATATATATATATATATATATATATATATATATATATATATATATACATATATAATACCGATCGAAAGGGCGATAGTGTGAGATATGTCGATATAAAAGGAGTCGCTGACATCTGCAAATATATAGATAGGTCAACGTCATTCAAAACACCTTTGAGGTACAAATAACTAGGATACCACCAAGTATGGAATGTGTCACACACTGACACGCGTAACCAGGAGGCTGAAAGGCAGAAAAAACACAGTACTGGAACAGTAGAACCGCGAGCAATATGATGATAGTAAGGACATGTAGTCACTGCTGCTGGCGGTGCGGTCCATGTGGGTACCATGTACAACTGTGGTTGAGAGTGATGTAGCCTGTGTATGTGTGTGTTGAGGGTGCCATGTGTGTTTCCGTGTGACTGTAATGTGTGTGTGTGTGTGTGTGTGTGTGTGTGTGTGTGTGTGTGTGTGTGTGTGTGTGTCCGCATTGTGCATCTGTAGGTGGCAACTCAGAGGTAGATGATAATGGTAGGTGTGGGTATAGCCAGCCGTAGGCATGCATTAACCACCTGTCCCACATTGGGAGGGACAGCCCCTCCCTGGGCATGTGTGTCCTGACGTGAAACATTACAAAGGGCAACTGTTCGAGAGTGTAGGGCATTAGTATGTCCCAAATATTATGCAATAGTTGTAGGAAATACTCATGCCTGTATATAAGAGACGGAAATGTTACATGCAAACGGATACGTAGGCAAGGTCAAAGGAAAATTGGTATGTAATGAGGATAAAAGTATGTGCCATCCTGTGTACTGACCGTGCCTATATGTCAGCCTGTAAACACCACTGTGTGACCCGCAAGTGTCTAACTATGGCCATATGAAAATGTGGCAAGCCATGCAACAGAGGGTGTGACACCAACACCACTGCAATGACTGCAAATATCTGGGGCACACATACATGGGATAGCGGTCATTTAGAAATATCCCTGCACATATCGCCATACATCCGGAGGTATGAAAGTATCAACCTCACCTGCATACCATATAGAAACCAATTAACAATGTCCCAAAGTAAACACCCGTAACAGAAGTGTAGTAAGTGATAGCACTGTAATTAGGGAAGGAGCCCACACACATATATATGGTCTATGTAGAAATGCAAGCCCCACAAAACTGTATATGCTAAGTACACCCGCCTACATCCCCCACACTGGAAACAATAGCAATACAGACCATAATCACAGCACAAACGTCCAGTTAGTCAATTACATCTGCTGAACCATTAACATACCTTGTGAGAGACACATTTAAAGGCGCCATGCAAAATTGTATCCATTGTATAACGGAACAAACGGTGATGTTACAGGTGTTTGCAATAGTCCGTTATCAGACTGGTGGGATGACAGGTACAGTCACAGGTAGAACCACATACACAAGCCAACACACACAATCCACAGGGGACATAACTCTGAAATACACTCGGCTCTACACATAGCAGTTGCAATTACACACAACAAAACACAATACAGGCCATCTCCCCAAAGGCAGGGCAAATGGCCAACACCCAAGTGGAGAATTCAATTATACACCACTGTTGACACGTAATTGGTGAATGGGGTAGCTGCACAGCTGAAGTGCATGTAATTAGTCACACCGGCACACCAATTGGCAGCAGTAAACCAAATGTTGCAGGTATCGACGTATATAAGGATGTCTTGCCAGATATTCAAATGTATGCTCATACCAAAAGAAAGTGCAAAGAGTGATAAAGAACAGCAAGATAAAGAAGAAATACTGTAACGATATCAAGGTATGTACAACTTATGCACAGTATGTTCTGTACTAAGTTATGTCAGTGTATGCATAGCCTGGTTTGCAGTAATTAAAAGAGTCCTCCATGCATAAAGTGGGAAATGGTATTTATGTAGTTATGTCTTGCTGATCGTAGTAATGCTCATAGAAGTTGTGCTTCCAACAGTGGGCCACAAGTTAAACAGCATAGACACCACAAGGGATGCAACATGACAGCTTTAAACAGAACAATGTCAGACGACCTGCCGGCCATGGCAGGGTATGTCCAACAAGTATGTGCCATAGCAGGGGATAGTATTATATGTATATACTGTAACAGTACATATGTGTATGGTCATATAACGTCAATGACATGTCTAAGGTGGTCCCGCTGTGCAAGTATGCTATGAATTATGGGATACCATGTAACATATGTGTAATTTATAATACAGTAGATTGATATGTCAGATATGCTACACAGGAGAACAGGCATATGATGCATACCAAAGGTATCGTATAGTGATGTGAGTACTATGTAATTAAGTTATGTATAAACAGTTATGATGACATAAATGATGTAATCCACTCTGTGCATTTGCAAAGGACACAAACATTAATCCCATACTAGAATAGCAGAAGAGATATGACGGACAAAAAAGAACATGATTGGCATATACAATAGCAGGATACATATGGCCTGTAGTCATGGGACATGGTAATAGCATGACAGCTAATCTAAATGGAAGAGCTATTCCAGTAACCATGCACAAAGGACATGTAATAGCTCCGCAGATTCATAGTGGGGTACCATGCAGTCTGGCAAGTGTATGTGTAACAATAACTACAGTGTGCATACCAGTGGCTCCTCTCTAGGGTAGTGTCCTGTGAACAGAAGAGCCATGTGTAACCTGCCTCTCTGCACAGTACAGCCAATGCAGTGATCCTTGGCGTACATGTGTCCACCATCCACCAAGTAAGGTATCACATGAACACTGCTACTGACTGTCCATGTGTGATGTACATAGGAATCTTGTCCCAAAGCATGGTGAGTGTCCAGTCTGGGAATGCAACCCCCAAGCACATCCCACACACTGTTGCGTGTGTGCACATATCCATGGGCATCGTGCTCACAGTGGCTATTGTTTATGTTGCGTATGCGGAGTATATCCAATAACATATTTGCAGACATGGGCCCTGTGTATGCAGCAGAGGTCACCCCTGAGTATGTAGCCCGCAAATGTGTACAGACGTGGTGTCTGTACTGCAGCCGCAAACGTTAACTGTCGTAGCTCAATAAATGTCATGGCGTTCTAATGTTGAGTTATGTAAAGCTGTAGCTGTTGTCTAAGGTACACCCTAAGCAGGGTGTTGTACCCATGGATGTGTGTATAAGTCCGGTGTGCAGAGGTACAGTGGGTGCCTATGTACCAGCTACACACCCAGTACAGACAAGTTTGGACATGTAGGATATCCACGCTACAGTGGCAATGTGGTAATCACAGGAATGTGTGCGACATACATGTGTAGTACGAACACGTACAATGTGACATGTATGTAGGGGAGTAATACCTATGTGATAACTAGTGGGTGGATGGTGTACTGCAAAGGTGATGTTCATACCAACTGTCATGCAGGTTGAGGCCATGATGCTCATATCAGGTATCCGTCACAGTGACACCCATATGGATGGGGTCTGTAACAGCTGGTGGATCAACAATGGCACTTGGTATGCAGTGGTCCATACAGCTAGGCAGGGAAGTCCCCTCAGTGGTAGCCTGTACCTCAGGGAAGCATATACCGAACATGAGGGCCCCATGACTGAGGACTGTGGTATGCCACGTGTAACTGGCATGCAGTATGTGATATGGTATGCCACCCTCAGTGTGTGTGTCCTATCCATCATACACTGTGCATAACATCCTGATGGATGTGTATGTTGTCAGTACCAGAATGGAGAATGGTGCTGAAAGGCAGCGAGAGGACAATGTAGGCTGTGTGGACCCCAGTTTCATCATCAACTACTCTGGCGACCATATGAAAGGTGTCTGAATAGGTGTGGGGCATGCTGTGTTCCCAACAACACCAACCCAGCTGGTATCAAAGGACAGGAGCACAACAAAGACTCAGCAAATGATGTCCATGATGATGTGCCCTATAGACGTGCAAAACAGTCCAGTGAGGTGTGTAGGGCAATAGTCCCAGTCGTGCATTGTGGCACCAGCTTTGTGGACTGTAATAGTTGCTATGTGCCAGTCAGGGGCCACAAAGTCTGGTACAAGGCTAATACTGAATATGGTGTCCCAGTGGAGAGACATGTCATTCAGAGGTCTGTGGACATCACAGCCTGGAATGTTGTAGGGTGACAAGGGGCCAGTGTCCTAGGACATATAGAGTGCAGGTTAGTACTGTGTAGGTGTGACCGCAGGTACACAGCAATGTTCCAGCTAGGAATGTGGCCCCGTAGGGAGTGACAGGGTGTAATGTTAGCATTGAAGCCATCCGACAGCATGTTGCCAACATTACCCGTTACTGTCATGTTTCAGAGTGACAGTTGTATGTGTGAGCAGATGTGGGTATTGCATATGACTACTGACATGCCACCATAATGCCTGGTGGTACATCTCGGAATGTGTCACAGTAATGTGTATGTCGCTAGTTATGGAGTATGTGATGAGGGATCCCGTGGCCCTACCGAGGCCAACCAGTGACATACCCCACCCATGGGAATGTACACCACTGTGCAACAGCCCCCACCTGTTGTTGTAAAGTATGTCCATGGAACTGCACCTCTATAGTGGCGGCTTATATCTGGTGCGTACCATCATGGCTCTGTGTGGCATAGCATGATCTATATTGTCGTGTACATGCTAATGAAGTGCACTGGGGTATGTCTCTGCATTTGTATGTGCATTGTCCACCTGCACATGTGTCATGACGTCAACCATACCATAGGCAAAACTGCTCTACAAATTGTAGCATGCTACAGGCCACCCTCTCAAACTCAGGAACCCCACACAACCTTCCTGAAGACACTGGAGGGTATAAATGTATCTCCAAACACCATCATATTGGGTGACTTCAACTACCCGAATATAGACTGGGAACATTACTCAAGCCCTAACTTTCTAGCCCAACGGTTCCTGGAGTTCATAAATTCAAATGCCATGGAACAGCTAGTCACTGTTCCCACGAGAGGAGAAAATATACTAGATCTCATTGTCACAAACATGGGGACAAAATGCTCCACACCGGAAGTATATCCCTCATTGGTGAGATCTGATCATAAACTAATCTCACTGGAAATCCACATCCCGCCCCCACCCCAAACAAAAAAGACCATAGTGAAGAACTTCTCTAAAGCAAACTTCACTGGTGTGGTATCCTTCAAGGCCCCTGAGCCAGTGGAAACCACAACCCAAGCTGCGGAAGCCCTTACAAATGCCTTCTATGAACACCTCCAGGACTGCATGGATCAGGCAATCCCAAATAAAACCAAGACTCTTTCCACAAAGGGCAAACGTCCAGTCTGGTGGACCCCAGCCATTAACAAACTTTACAATAAGAGGAGAAAGCTATTACATGATAGAACAAAATCCATAAAAGGGAAGTCACCCCTGATCATTATTAGTAAAAAAATACGAGCACTCATGAAATCAACTAAGGCCAATTTTGAGAGAAAATTGCCATGGATTCAAAGGACAATCATAAGGCCTTTTTCAGCTATGTTAGAAACCTGGGTGGAAACTCCCAGATATGCTCAGAATTAGTCCAAAATGATACAAAAATCACTGAACCCACAGACATTGCCAACATACTGGCAGACAGGTTCAGTGCAAACTTCACCCTCTCCCCTAAAGGAGAGATAACTATCCCAGCCAGTGTAGCCTCCTGGACATCTCAAATGCGCAGGTGAAAGCTGCTCTCTAAAGCTAAAAACACAGCATCAATGGGACCGGATGGTGTCCCCAGCTGTGTGCTACATGAGCTAAATGAGGAATTAAACCTGCACATAAGGCAGCTGTTTAATCTCAGCCTTACCACAGGATACGTGCCCAAGGAGTGGCGTACGGCAACTGTGGTCCCACTCCACAAAGGCGGCTCTCACGGACCCTGGTAATTACCGCCCCATAAGCTTAACAAGTCTAGTCTGCAAAGCTATGGAGAGGATCATAATGGAGCTCATAAACAAAGATATAGGGACTTGCAGACATTGGACCCGACCCAGTTTGGCTTTGTCAAGGGAAGATCATGCCTTTTGAACTTGTTCGACTTCTTCAAAACAGTCACCAAGGCCATTGATGAGGGAAAGGCAGTCCATACAGCCTACCTTGACCTTGCAAAGGCTTTGACACAATACCCCACTGGTATTGTAGAAAAACTTACCAGCTTAAATGTAAACCCATATGTCACAAGATGGGTTGCAAACTGGCTTAAGGACAGAACCCACAGGGTTAGAGTTGCTGGCGCTGTGTCAGACTCCAAGCGGTCACAAGTGGTGTCCCACAGGGCTTGGTCCTTAGCCCCTATTGTTTGGCATCTACTTCTCAGAAGTACAGGCCAACATGGGAGGACTTTGGCTGACAAAGTTTGCAGACGACTGCAAACTGGGCCATAGTGGAAAGTGCATCGGACACGGATATCCTTCAGAAGGGACTCACGGAAACAGATAGCTGGTGCCAGAGCCATGGCCTGAAGTTAAACGCCAAAAATGTATAGTCATACCCTTGGGAAAACAAGGTAACCCCAAGCTACCATATAGGTGGCAATCCACTAAGCACAGAAGAGGTTATCAGGGACCTGGGGACCCAGGTTGACAGTGGCCTTTCTTTGACACTCACGTTGCTAAAGTGGTTAGAAAGACCTTCTACATTGCCCACCTGATCATGAAGGGATTCACATCCAGATCTAGTGAGGTCATTGTTCCCTGTACTCTTCACTTATCAGACCAATGATCGAGTACAATGCCCCATTCGGGATGTATCTCACCCGACATCTGCAGCAATTGGAGAGACCCCAAAAGTTCCTCACCAAAAGGATAAAGGGACTCCAAAATCTGTCATATGCTGCCAGATTGAAGAAACTCCAGCTCTATTCAGTCGCATACCATCTGCTCAGAGGTGACATGTGCCTGACATACAAGGCCATGTCCAACCCGAATTAATGGACATGCTCCACCTCAAAAATCCAAATCCACCAAAACCACTAGAGCAAGCGACTTAAACCTTAGCACGGATATAAATAGGACATGCTGGAGGGATAGATTTATCACTCAGAGACTCCCTATGCTGTGGAATAAAATCCCGGTCCATGTGAGGCAGAGCACCTCGCTGACTCTGTTCAAGAGAAATCTAGACCTGTGGATGGGAGATCGTAGGTTTACCCCGGGAATCATCTCTGTGTCACTGCTGGACAGAGGCACAACAAACTAATGGGCACAGTATTTTTTCATATAAGGGGTGGTGTAAGCCACAAAAATTTGGGCTAGTCTTATAAATGCCTTAGGGCAGATAGCCTAGTATAAACCTATGAACCTATGAACTACCATTGTCAAACAACATCTGTAGTAGATGTTGTAGTACTCATCTACTGTGTATGCCATGACGTGTGTGGTGTTGGTATATGGCTAACAAGGGTGAGTAGCATATGTTCTGATACCACCAATGAGGGGATAACCCCAGGTGTGGAACAGCAGTCACATGTTGGTAGTGTCCATGTCAAGGATACTGTTGGTCTTGGAGGTGGTGTGTATTGGTCGAACCAGCCAAGCGGAGGTTATGACTCACGGACAGTGTACGCCAAATGTGTCGGCACATGTGTGGCTATCACAGTTAAGTGTGGGTTACTGTCAGTCTCACATCAGTAGCAGCAGTATGAGCCCAACTGTCCAGTACACCATGAAATGAGGTGTGGTAGCTGTGGGGTTTGTTGAATCCGCAGCTGGTAATACTGTGCATAGCAGTTCTGGGCACATTTATTTGCATGTGGAGCACCTGTGATGCATTGTGCGGAATAACCAGCCGAGATGTGTGTACAACATAGTGGAATATGGGGACACCTCAGCCTTTGGTGTGCCAGTCCAGGTATGTGCCTGAGAGGAATGGTCTGTCTATAACCAGCCATTGCAAGTCTGCTCTGCAGAGCCAAGAGGCAGGTCCGAGTCACAGCAGAGATATTGAAGTGGTGCAGTATCAGGTGTGCCTTGCCTGCGTGCGTCACAGAGGATGATGCCAGGCATTGTTACATGACCACATGTTTCGCTAGCCAGTTCCCATTCTGCTGGTGACTGTTATTGGACACTGTGCAAGACAGGCAGTATAAAAGCAGCAGGAGTCCAACATGTGATCCATACACCCACAGCTGACAGGTGCAGGTCAACTGTGCCACAGCATCATGTTTGACCAGGTCTGTCAAAGTGGACGTATACCAGATGCCTGTGGAATGACAGCAGAAGCATGGACAACTGTTGGGAGTGCCACAGTCACTCGTTGTACAGTGGTAACAGGTCCGGATGACCATAAAATGCTCCCCAGGGCTTGGACCACACCATCAGGGCTACAACACTGGTGGGCTAATGCATGTCCCTGCACATGTAGTCTGTGCCCTGAGATACAACTTCAGCCACACAAACATGAAAAATGACAGTCACATCGTACCTGCTGAGTTGTGGCATGTGTGCATAGGTTATGTTGCAGAACCAGTTACTTGACAGTATGATGTAAGTGACTATCGCCTTGTGTAGCCTGCTGAGTGGAACAGCAGTGTGACTGCCAACAGTCACCTATGACAGGTGTGTTGTGTATACTATGACACCCTATTGGCCATATGTGATGGGCACATGTGTCTGTGAGCTATAGGTTGGTGTGGTTGTGTTTGGTGATGTGGGCAGCCGTTGGTGCCCTCACAAAGTATGAAGGGGTACTGTACAAGGTGTCTGCATATGTGTGGCCTGTGATGGGGATCGTGTTGAACTATGTGATGAGTGGGGTATGTTGCAAATGTTGCATATCCCCACATGACTGTCAGGTGCAGTCAGGGTTGGTGACAGTATAACCCCCAGCAGGGCTGCATATGTGCATCCCTGACAGGCTGTACTGTTATATGTTGAGAGGTGTGCATTGACTGTGTACATGAGAATATTTCTATTGCCACATGTACAACATAGTCATCATAGTGACAGGCAATAGCAGTGGTACGTGCCACTTGGCCATGCCTGTATATAAGTGGTACATGCCAGCTGGACATGCTGTATGAACCACCATGTCTCACGAGATATGTGAGTGATGTGTGTACAACAGCTTTTGTACTGTAAGCAAGCTGGAAATGTATGGACAGTCTACCTTTGAGGGCTGGTGTGAAATGGGTGCTAAACTAAGCAGTAGCTCATAATGTGCCAAGAAGCTCTGAACAAGTGCCAAGCATGCCCATGCAATACAGAGAGGGTGTTGGATAATATCAACCCACAAGTGTTGACGACAGTCATGATTGGTGGTACAGATCCCAGGACTGTACGTGTATACAGTGACAGGAGCAGAACTGGGTTAGTGTTGGATGCATGGAGGGGTGTCCATGGCCAGTAATGGCAATCTCTACAGCTTGGCAGGTACAGTCTGTGACTGTCCCACAACCTCCTGTATATGGCTGACACCTGCTGTACTTGTGTATATGCAGATACACACACGTACCACAAACAGCTAGGGCTATCACATACACAATCCCATTGCATCACCATTGGGCCATGCAATAACTGTTGTCCCTCACACACACACACACACACACACACACACACACACACACACACACACACACACACACACACACCTACATGTAAACTGGATGGCTCAATGACAGCTCTGGAATTGTAACACCACACCCTATGTGTATGATGTCACCTGTGCCACCACCTGTGATGTGTAACATTTATGCAGGATCAGACTAACCTGGTGCTGATGCACACAGTGGCTTTATTCCACTGTATTGATGTTAGACTGCTGTTATCACAAACTGAGATTCTTCCAGGTGTATATCAGCAGGCATGATGTATTGCAACTGTGACCATCAATGTAGCACAGTTTACAGCACTGTTAATTCTGATGTTGCATTCTCAATCCATGTGTCATTTCACTGATGTGTGTAGTATTGGCAGCATGTGTGAGTGTGCAGTATGTGTGTGATGTGTGTAGTACACATGTATACATAATTACAAACATGTACACTGGCATACACAACATTACACGGGCTTCACCATTCGTACAATAGCCTACTCATTCTTCAACACGTGCACATGGGCTGATGCGCACACACATGCTTACTCAGGCTTACAGGCGCACATGGGCATGGACACACTGTGGGCAGGTTTGCAGGTAACATCGCTGGTATCCATGGCGTACACCGTTAGTCTCCTGACTTACCTAGGATACCTCATAACACGCCTCTTCCACTGAGTACTGACAGCAAACATGTGACACTGCTCCGGTAAGAGTACAGTGTTTTATACATACACACTGATGTTGTCACCTATCTTATATTCTACTCGTCCCCTTATCCCACACTACACTGTAGAGGCTTAGGCCCATATGGTATGACATAGTGTGCTTCACTATCCTCAGCCTCACTTGCATCAGATTGCCTACAAATGCTTCGTTACATCTCAGGCAGAGCGCTTCCACATATGACAACCAGTATGCAGTAGCCATGTTGTCTCCAGCTTGCCGATCATCTGCATGGCGTACTAACATCTAACTAAACATAAATTTTTATTGTATATTATACATATTTGACTTGTTTTGAAGCACATCGCATTCTCATGGCGCTGCTCTATGCTTCCACACCGGAGATCGGGGGAGGACAACTACAGTTTTATTGATATCCAATGGACAATTATGCCACTGGCCTTAGATTTGGATATTGGCATGCTTCTTCGACTGTATTCATAATGTATTTGCAGCTGTCATTGCTCCGTTTAGCAATGTGCAGAACGTTAGTCGCCTATCATCTGGGTACATTTCTGCACATATCACTGCTTTTGCATGGACAGCTGGCTATTTCATGTATCACATATTTGCATAGCTTTCACATACAACTGGGGTATGTTGCAAATGCCAACATTGTCTGTGCAACATTCGTGTAATGGGTGGTCTTACACGCCCCTACAGGAATTGGCTGAATAGCTTGGCAGACATCTTTCCTTGCTGAACTCTCACTGTACTCGTACACGCCAGAGGCTTTGTGTATCATGGCCTAGGCTTTGCTGTGTGTTATGTCTATTTGTGGTGTGTGCATGGCTGTGGGTATGTCCCACTGCTATCATTTGTACAGGTGACAGCTCTATGGGTACTTCATGTAGACTGCTGTGTCATTTGACATGTCAGCACATACCTGCGGCCAATACTGAACTTCCTACTGCAGCAATTTTCATACCTTCTGAGTTATTTTGCAGACGACAATGCTGTTTCCTCAGGCATGTATCCATTTCTGATCATACCTCTCAACCTCCTAGAGCAACAATCTGGGCAAAGCCTAAAATGATGGCGGGATAAATAGGGGCGGATTTTAAATATTGCTCTTACAAACGTAGATAGTTGACGGAATAATAGGTTTTGCATTAGTCTGACTTTTCTGAGGATTTGGAGTCTTAAACTCGACTGTTTGTCATTATTGAATGACATCAGTTCTCGGGTATTTGCCAGAAAGGTACAGATTTTAAGAAGAACACACCAAACATATGGGGCATAACCCTGCACATTCTGCATAAATCTGAACAGTTGCGAAGTATGTTTCTGATACAGGATATCAATTTTCTTACACCAATATGCACAAAGTATGGAGGCATCACAGGACAGATGCCATTACATTTATATTGCAGGACACACCCACCCAGAGGGTTGTATTCCTCATTGAGGCCAACAGGTGCTTATCCACACTACGTATTCTATCATGTACCTTATGTGTATGCCGGAATTTGCTCTTTACGTCAGTGGCAGCGCTCATGTACGAGTATGGGGGACTGGACACTGTATCGGTGACACTGCATGACACCCTGAGGGACACCTGTCTTTTGAGTCTATTAACCTTCCACATTAACTTTCACAGGGCATACGCTGTCATTAACATATGTCGAGGTACATGCTTTAGACTTGTACATATTTTGTCATTTGTTCTGACATCTTTCTTCTCATCTGTCCACCTAGTATCACTACTTCTTTTCCTTTATTTAGGACAGGTTACCTTAATACCTCTCACCTGTACACATTATGGGTAAACAACCCAAGGTTTGACCTATGATCTTGTTACATTTGTCATAATATTGTGCTTTTCTGGTAAATTACTGGCAAGGCGCTCAAAAACAAAAACCAGAAGCTGTAGAGTTCAGTTCAAAGTGCAAAATTTGAAGAAAAGGCTTACCTTTGAAGAAGACTTAATATTCCTCCTTCTTCAGGGTTTGTCTGAAGAAGGAGGAATATTAAGTCTTCCGAAAGCGCTTACAATAAAAGGTTGTTTCTTTTTCAAATTTGGTGCACGTCTTTTGCGAACTGAACTCTGCAGCTTCTGTTTTTTGTTTTTGAGCGGTTTGTCTTGTCTTTTTAAATTACTGGCAAGGCATTACAGACTGTGTGGTTAGGTGATAATGACTGGCATTTCTATGTCATGAGTACTAATCCTCATAACATTCGTATTCCTGACTACGCCATTATTCTATCAACGTTCTGACTTTGTCTGGGGTATATCTAATATAGTCCCTATTTGCATTTCATGAACTATGCCTTAGTCCAGCTGTCTTATTCTGACAGTTTGGCAGGTATGGTTACCATCTTGGTCGTACGCATGTCCATCCATGATAATCGCCTACATGACACTGATATAGGTCCCTACATCTTCCCACAATGGTTTACACAATATCCAGTAGATGGTTTGAACCTTTATTGAGAATATAGGCGTGTGCTATACCCACATCACTCCCATGGGGCGGACCTAATAAATCTGTGCCAACCAACACCTAGGCCTATTTCTGCATACCCATGATTCCCATACCTGACACCCCTCCACAGTACCCATTAGACATGTTTAATGTAAGTGGTAATAAAGTGTGGAGACACTTCTAAGCACTCCCCACTCTCCGGATATCAGGTCGTACATCATACATTCTATCAACACATGTGTTGTTACCCTTGCACCTGCTACTGTTGCATGTACAGCTATATCGTATTTGCAGGGGACACTTCTTTGGCATCAATGATGGTTGACACTTCGTATGGATCAATTTTTGGGGTCCTGCAATGGACACCTATATTCATGTTTAAAGTGTAGAACTTGCCAGCCTGTCACACTGGTACTTTCTGGCCAATGGTTTGGATGCAGCGGTTTATTCACCTTTCATGCATGTCTGTTTGTCTACCCATAATAGCTATACCGTGGCCTATTTATGTACATGTGTTATATCTACAGGGACATATGTTTGTTGTGTATACATATATACATGTACATTCCTCATTTCATAATTTGCTTTGGTTTACATCTGTGGATTATGTGTATACACATATATCTATATCCATACCATACCTTTCAACTGTAAAGATTGTCGCAAAATGTACAGCTGTTTTCCTCTTATCTTCGGTCTGTTTTTCATAACCTTGTGTCTATCTGGCAATTTAGTGGCATTTCATTAAAGACTGACATTGGGAAATAATGACAAGCAGTTCAGGTTACGACTGCATACCCTTCAGAGAATCCATGCTACTGAAACACCCGTTATGCTATTCACTTTCTATGTTTGTTCTGGCACATATCTGGAGATTGTCCCTATTTGTACCAGTAGTTTGCATGGCTTTGTCCGGTTTCATACTTTACGGGGTTAACAGGTTTGAGCCATATATAACGTGGAGGAAACAGCATTCATTTGCTATGCTGTGAGTGGATCACACACGCGCAGGCGCACTTGCATATACATGTTGTGGGTTACATATGTTTAATAGATATTTGTGCTTATGTGGCCTTTCACACTTCTGACCGTAACACTTACATATCTGTAGTCTGGTTTATGGACTGATGCGAAACACACAGTTCACTTTTACATATTTAAATGTGTGTACAGCATGAACGCATTCATTACACTTTAAAGTTATATGTGCAGTGGTCATAGGTCAACCGGGACTGCATTCACGTTGGCCGGATGCCGGAAACACTATTCTGTTGCTGTTCTGCCTCATTGATATGCATACCCATAGTACTTAGCTACATCAACATACGCCTCACCACTTCACTTACAACACAGGCATCCATTCTCCTGCTGGGAAAAATGCGGTACTACATATTACACATTCCCTATTGCCTACTGCTGTGGACCCCAGCTGCATTGTTAATCACTCCAAGGATATGCAGAACACCAGGGCATATAGTCGTGGCACATACAGGTCTCTGATTGTCAGGGTGTTCTTGTAGTGATCTGGGTTTAGGCTTGTCCGCCTGGTGAACGGAACTTCCCTGGCCGAGTTCAAATGTCAGACAAAGCATATGGACAGAGAGTTTCTCCCTATTATGAACATTTTACCTGTATTTATAGACACAGATGTTTGGGGACCTGTCAGGAGCTTATTCTGTTGGCACTACATATTATGGGTGGGGTTGTTACGGTCCATACTCCATGGTGAGGGGGGGTTTCCCATTCACATTTGACTATTACCTGTATTCATTCATACGGGGATTATTATCTTGGACATGATGTGACTACAGGTATGCAGTTGTACATTACACAAATGTGAAGGGTTGTTACTGTAAATATGTATGGACCATACCTCTCAACCTCTAAGAGCAACAAATCTGCGCAAACCCTACATGAGAGTAATAGGGACACATTTTAACTATTGTCCTTACAAGCTTAGAACGTTGATAGAATACTAGGCTTTGCATTATCATGACTCTTCTATGGGATGTGGAGTCTTAGACTTAATCCTCATTATTTAGTGACATCAGTCCTCAGCTATTTACTGGACAGATGCAAATTGTTGGAGGCACACAACAACAATATGAGCCAACACTCTGGTCATTCTCCAAATATCTGGACAGTTGAGTGGTATGGTACGGACCTCTGTAATACCGCTGTTGTGTTCTGGCACAGCAGTAGCTCGGCATTAAAGACAGAAGTCGGAACATGCTGGCAGACAGTCGAGTTTCAGACTTCATACTCCGGACATTAATGCCATTGTGAAAACTGGTATTCTATAATATTTTTATGTTTATCCATCCAAATGGATATATTCTTGCTTGATTCTAGGGATCTCACTCCTCTGAGCTCTCCATACTCCTGCTCCACTCTACCCTCCAGCTTAACCAGACTTAGCTGACACTCACTTGACTCCAAGTATGTAATTGTTGTAAATATCTGTATTACCACTACAAAAATCTGGATTTGCACTGTCTTATTATGCACATTTTATGTATGTGTATTTCCTGACTGTATGAATTTTACTCTTGTATTTTGCCTTTAACATTATGTAGCCTTTATTTCCTTGTATTGCTTATGGAGCTTTTCTCCCCGGGCCTTCACTGAAACTGGGCACTTCTTGGTCCAGTGGACTTCCCGGGTACTCAAACTGCACATAAATGAATAAATTCTAACAGCTATCTTTGCAAATTGTACCTGCTTTTGGACCTTTGTCTTACTTGTATTCACGGCTCTGTCCAGATATCTAGCTCACACAGGTTGACAGGTATGGTCGGCCACGCCTGCACACAGTATGTATCCCTCACACTTCATCAGGGTTATCCTGTTAATTTCGGTGTCTTCCTCATCCTTCTGCCATTTGCCACTATGCGAATGTGTGCAATATATTCTCCCGCCTATTTGTGTCGGGACACGTGCGTCACGGGAAGGTGTTTTATCCTGGGTACCTGGTTATGCATGACCACTTAGGTCTAGATAGTGTCTTGGACCTCTACTTCACATTCTGACTTGTGTCAGATATCTACAGGATTGGACATCATGTCACCATACCCATTCTACTATTTACACAGGTTACTTATCCCGTGAGGGATATTCCAAAAATTGGACCAGTCCACCAAAACAAAACCGATATCAAAAAGTATTTTGGCTTTCTGAAAATGTGCAGGGGGTTTAACATGCAGGGGATACATGGTTTGCAATCCTGAAACTGCCTAGGGTGACAATACCTACTACATATGTGTAGGGGTCACTATGTGTAGCTGTGTCTGCAACGAACAGCTGGATTTGGTGGACATTCTGTTACGGGGGTGGGTTGTGTGATGTGGAGGGTATGCTGGGTAGGTCATTATGCAGCCAGGTGTGTTGCATTTGTTATGGCCAGTTCCATCAGGACCAGCCTGTGGGTATGTGACGGTGACATATCTATACATTTGTATCGCACATTTCCATATTCATATGTTTGTGGGATTGTGTTCTACACTATGGCTTGTCTGCTTGTCTTGCAGCTGTTTTTCCATGTGTTTGTGTTTCTGTCCACTTCACCCGCTGCCCCCTCCTACACCTCTGGTTCACCTTTTCTGCATACAACACAGTATTGCCTTTGCGGATTTTACCATTACCCATCCACCCCTCACACGCAAATTCCTCACACCCGATAGCTCACTACTTTGGTTGTTGGCCCATGACACGGCCAGAGTAGCACATTGGCTACCCTACAGGTGTTGGGTATCTTTATGGTTGTGTGGACTACCCTGCCATGTTTGCTTTCCATGTGATATACCTCACGCACATAAGTGCACACCCATACTTCACTTTCATTACTTGGTTGGTATACCCGGGTACTACTTGTTCGATTGTGTCACATACAAGTTCGGCTTCTACTGCTGACTTCCAGGTTTTGCAAACCTGTTGTACTCATTGGGAGGATGGCACCTTTTCCTATGTCCATGCTATTCCTTCCACATATCCAACTGTTGTGGACAATGCCTCCACACAGTCTGCGGTACTGTTTCCACCTTTACAATTGGTCACAGTGTAACATTTGCAGTGAACACAGCACATTTTACACACCAACACATACCCACGGTCAGTTCAGCAGATAGAACTTACAACTCTTGCCTATATCTAAGCTTTAGTCTTGTAACATTTTGGTGGCTTATTCTGTTTCTTATGACATTTATGCAATATACGTGCGGAGAACAACTGTTTAATGCAACTATTACATGACGTCTGAGGGATAATTATGCCCTATAATCTCTGGACATTTGCCATGTTTACAAGTTTGTGTCAGGACACATCTGCCCACAGAGGTACGGTCGCTCGCAAAGTGGGACAGGTGGTATTCTTAGTCGACAGTATGGATCATACTGTTCCTTTCGGCCTACATGTGTCCTTATTGTTGTAGCTGTTTCTGTGCTCCTGTTTCATTTACATGCGTATTCTATTCCCTATCACATTTGTTATGTGGAATACGGACATACCTTTTGTATGTGACTATTACATCCCTTGTGGGATATGATTTGGACATACGGTCACTACATATATCTACATTTCTCCTCATGTATTTTGTTATGGACACATCTGCACAGCTATGTACCCTCCCTCACATTCAGGGTCAGATGGTGACCCTCTCCATTGGGCTGGATGTACCTCCTGGCAGTGCCCTAACATATTATGCGTTTTACTTCCACATGGTATAGCTATCAACACTACGTTGGACTACGGGCACACGGTTTTCCTGTCATTTGTTCAAGGGCAGGGACCCGTTATTCACTACCGTGCATTTGTGTTTTCTTCTTCATTTTCTGTTCACAGGGACTATCTTGCATGCTTTGTATACATTTCAGTCTCCATGGACACTGATAGGTGCGATTACTATTGCAGGCGGAATATAATATTCAGCAGTTTAGGTTGTTCATCGACAGCCGACATTGACACACCTCCCTGTGCAACTTCGATACGCCCCATGCACTCGTGCACATTTTGTATGCACGTGGCTGTGGCGGATGCGTGCCCTCATTACTATGCATATGGCGCGACTACTTCATATCTACGCCGAACGGACAGTGCAAGCCGTACACCGGCCTTGCGCCGAACTTCATGAATCCCGGGGTTTGTCTATGTAACTGAAACAATGAATGGATCCACCAGAACACAGTTTATTAAAACTCTGACGTCTCGGCCACAGCCTTCAAGGAGTATGAACCATAAAAAAACACATAGGCATATATACTAATACAAACAAGCAATTAATACAATTATGCCCTTAATTATTCCTAATTAATTGCATTCAATTTAATAGCATTCTCCGGTTAAAATCCTCATTCAAACCAACTGGATATAATGTTTTAAATTTTAAAATGCATATTGCTTCTTTATGTAGCAACAATTTTTTAATATCCACATTATTATATTTACAATCATGTATTTGTTCTAAAACAGTTGCTTGTAGCCCACGACTATCACTGTTATGAAAGTTTAAAAAATGCATCGCCACTGGACTTTCTTCTTTTTTATTGTTAATATCCCTAATGTGTTCCAAGAGCCTCACTTTAAAGGCTCTCTTGGTTTCACCTATATAGAATTTCTTACAAGGACATCTAAGTGAATATATTACTCTCTCAGAATTACAATAAAAAACATTATTATTTTTAAATGGAATATTATTGATATATTCAAAACAAGGAACAATATGATTACATGCCTTGCATTTGCCACACTGCATAGTTCCTTTATTTTCAACACTATACAAAATAGTGCCCAATGGCAACTCAAATCTGCTTTTGACCAAAAAATCCTTTATATTTTTACCCCTACGATAGGAGAATTGTATTTTCAAGTTTAACCAAGATTTTACACTACCTAAAGAGCATAAATATTTCCAGAACTGTAAAATTATTTTTATAAATTCTGTAGTAAAACAACCATAGGTAGTTACAAAATATACTACTTCATTTTTATTTTCTTGTAGGGTTTTATTATTTTTAAATATATTATTGTTAATTCTAGAAGAAGAACAGGAAATTACTTTTTTATTATATCCAGAGAACCTGTCATAGCTTTCTTCTATTACTTCTTTACTATAACCTCTATGAAAGAAAGACTGTAGCAAAGAATGTAATTCTCTGCTAAATATTTCACTATTATTACACAAGCGGGAAATTCTTAACATTTCACCATAAGGTAGGGATTGAATAGTATGGGGAGGGTGACCACTAGTACCATGAACATATTGAGTGCCACCAGCAAACTTTTTATTGACCAAAGTCACTAGGTTGATACCATTTGAGATATCAAGTACTACATCTAAAAAGGGCATATAAGTATCAATTTTAAGCCCATCAAATTCTAAAGAAAATCTATTCACATTTAAATCTAAAATAAATTGACGTACCTGGTGCTGAACCCCTTCCACTAAAAAAATCAAATCATCCACGTATCTAAAATATTTAATAACATATTTATGAAAAAACTTATGTCTATATATGATTTCTGAT
>NC_056744.1:1547887512-1547890012 GCF_019279795.1 Protopterus annectens | reverse complement strand
CCACTGGGCCAGGTTTTCAGTGGAGGCCTGGGCAGAATAGCTTCAGGTTATACATAAAAAACTGGGCAAATCAACATTTTAAAAGATTTGCATAAAATAAGTTGCTTACACATTATACAACACCTAATAAAACAGATACATAAGAATAAAAATACAAGAGTATAGGTACAGTATTTACAATAGAATTTACAATACAATGGAGAATTGATTTGAGCAGCATCAACAAGGCCTTGGATGAAGCAAGGAAATTCATAGACTAAAAGCGTGAACTGGCTAAAATTTTGAGTTGAATTGTACTATTAAATAAAAAGGAAGAGGTGGGATGCAAGTTAGAAAGAACAGTGAGGATAAGGGGGTCTGTCTTAAGAGAGGAAGGAATGTTTGGAAAAAGGAGATAGACTGTGAATGGAGAAAAGCAGAAGGTAGGGTGAATATTGAAAAGTATAATAAGTATATAGTCAGGAGCTAGAGAGGAACTAGACTGAATTCAGTGGATGAAATTAGGTAATGGAAGAAAAAGAAATACAGCAGTTACATATCCAGTTGGAGAGGAGGTGGTTTTGAAGAGCAGTTTTAAAGTTGTTGGAATTATGCTGAAGGTGGCTGTGGTCAAGGGATTCCATTTTTTAGTCATGGTCTTGGAGTATAATAGTTGTCCTGCTGGTAATCTGGGTTTAAAGACTTGGAGAAACTGTTGTTGTTCAGATTGCAGTGGTCAAGAGGGTTTGTAGGGGGGCAGTAGTGACTTTAGTGTGGGGCAGAGTTGAGGTTTGTAAATAAGTTTGTGAGTAATTTAAGTTGAAGGAATAATATGTAGTGGGGAAATTCTGGCCATTGTAGTTTTTTAGGGTGATACAGTGGTGAGTAGAGTGGTGGGAGCTTGTAGCAAATTTAGAGATCTTGTTGTAGCATGTTTCTAATTTAGATTGCAGGGAAGGCTGCAGATTGAACAGTGGGGCACTGTAGGTTAGAGAAGGCAGAAGGAATAATTGTGTAAAGTTAGCTTGGAAGGAAGGGAGAGGAGCTTGCTATGTCTATAAAGCAGTCATAGCTTCTTATGGGTCTTGGATATGTTATTTTGAATTTCTAGATCAAATTTGAGGTTTTCATCTATTATTACTCCTAGCAATTTGGTGTGGGCCACTAGCTCAATTTTTGTTGTTGAGACAATCTACAAAAGGACATTGTACAATAAATGTTAAGCTTTGATTTGTTACAATACATACAAACTGTGGTGCAATCTCAGTAAACATTTCAAAATTAGAAGCTGAAATTGTCCATTTACATAAATTTACAAAATGTTGTAAAAAACATGGTTCATACACTAGTGAGGGCTGACCACACACCAGCCAATAGCTGTATGAGTACAATGTTCAATTTTATGAGTTTTATTTTGTAAATCAATATAATTTCTCTCTAACTGAGGTAACCAATACTGGTACAGGTAGAATGGTGGTCAAAAACAGTGGTAAAACTATAACTTGAGACATTACTTTTGAACTTGTTAGATTATAATGTGTAACTTTTCCTGTACAGTATGCATCTGTGCAGACTGTTTGTTGCCCATGCATTTCAATCCAGTTAGTACTTGGGATCCATTTTTCAAACACGGTTCTCCACACACATATTCATTATTTTCCATTAGCTTCATTTCTTAATTTATTTATTTATTTTACTACTAATGGATTAGGATTGCTGATATTAGAAGATTAATTGTAATTGTACACATTTTTGCAATCTGTAATAGTTTACTTCCTGACATTCATTCTAGTGTCATTCGGTAGTTGTGTTAATGAATTTGTGCATAAGCAATATATGACTGTACCTGTGTCTTTAAGCATTTTTAATTAGTGAGTTTACGTTGGTACGTAATACGTAATATATATATATTGAATTTGGCGGTATTTTTCAAATGTTCTGTTCAGAAGAAGCTATAGCTTAGTCTATAGCAAAAACGCTTTTTTTTTTATTAAAAATCGCGTTAAACAACTTGTTAGAAGTGACGCTTTTTGGATTTACATCTAATTTGTTATAGTTTTTACTGTGCGTGTATGTCCCTGATGACTGGGCAGTTAGAGTTGGTGTCTTTTTGGTTTCACTGTGTATTTACTGTCAAATCCTAATTGTAAGATTTGTTATCCAACATCACATGGAACCAGTATAACAACTGTAACCACACATTTGCCATGTTAGATAGTGTGCATGTAACTAAGCCACAGCTGAGAGGTATACACCAGAGTTCAAAATAACTTTAAGCACCTCAGTATGGGCTGCTTAATGTGAGTTATGCTGCAATTGTCCATGATTTTGTAGAATGTTTGGGTTCCTATTAAATCAGCGAACACTTAAAATAGCGAATGCTGTTTAATTGACCCTATTTACACAAAATGGCAAAATCCCGAAAGCATGGAACAGTGGGTTTTTTCCAAGGGAAAAAAATCATTGGGCCATTTTTGGAACTTTGCCATTTCCTCCACTGTGGTGTAATCTCAGAGTTGGC
>NC_056744.1:1547864709-1547887012 GCF_019279795.1 Protopterus annectens | reverse complement strand
GCACAGGTGCATGCACTGTTTACCTTTGTATTTCATTCTCTAGTGATGCTTATCCAGTGAACACAAATGTGTTTTCCTCTTTTCACTACATGTTATCCCTTTATTTTCATGCAGAATGTGTATTGTTCATGTAACATGTACTGCACATGTAAAAATGTTTTATTTTTATGTAATATGTAGAATTTAGTTGTGGAGCTTCTATCCTTTGGCCTCCACTGAAAATGATTTTTTTCCCCAGTTTGAATTTCACAAATACAGTCATAAATCCATATCTATGGAACTCAACAAAGACAAATAAATAATCTAATTGGGCACTCGCGCATGTGGCATGCATTACATTATTGCTCATTTAGCAGTTTGGGAATTAAACTTGTGGCTTGATTGAGTTTTGCATAGTTAGATAAAATTGCTACTGAATGGTAATGAAACCAATTAGACCAAGGAATTGTTCACTAGTTTCATTGTCATGCCTTCCAAGAGGACAAATATATGCATTATGTCTTCACCCCAGGACCACACATTTAAGTATAAGCAAATTTTGAGTGCTATGATTTTGGACCCTCTGCTCTGAACTGTGCTTGTCCTATACTAAGATGCTTAAAACTGAGAGGTTGAGAAGTCTGCTAAGACTTCCAAAAAAACATGCCACAATCTTCATTTTTTTCAGACCACTGGTAATTTTAACAACAGTAGTAGAAACTGAAATTAAATTAATTGCAAAAGAAAACCAATGGGGAAGTGTAACAATAAACTTTAAACTTTAAGTACAGAAGCAAAGATCAACAATGAAGTAGTATGTTTAATACAAGCAGGTGCTTTACATTAATTTGTTGCTTTTTCATGCAGGTTACTTAATAAATTTTAAGATGCTGGAATCGAAATCTGGTTAAGACACAGAGCTTTACAAGCTGCTCACTGATGAGATGTAAGATATACTTTACAGCACTGTACTTTCAACCTGAGCGCAGTTACTGCTAAACAACTGATTTCTATAACAGACGACACATACTATACTGTTACAGCTACAGAGTTTAATGTACAAAGTTTGCTTCTCTATATAGATATAGATGATAATTCTCCACTTACCTCGGAACTATGTGTTCTTGCAAATACAATGAGCCAGAATGAAGAAGGCTTGTACGGAGTCTAAGTGTAGAGTAAGACTCCAGAGAGCCAATATGTCTGCCAAGCGATCCAAGAACAGCTGGCAGGGACATGCATGAGAGGTCCTAAAACTACTCTTGCACGGACAGTGTTAGGTTTTGCAAATTACCTCATTTGCTGCTGAAAGCTATGCAAATGAGGTAAATTTGCAATCCAGGAAACACTAACCTGTCCGAATAAGAGTAGTGTTATTTGAAGAAATGTACTCCGTTGGTAATGGAGTACCGGTCTGCAAATAGCAAAACAGAGCTATGACAGCTCCAAATAAAGGATGCATCCAGTTGAGTAAGCATGCCAATGGCCAAATATAAGGCCATTGGCATTTTTATCTGTTGAAAAATAATAAAAAATACATTTCTCCCCGATCTCCGATGTTTAAGCATAGCGCAGCGCCACGCAAACGTGCGGCGCTCTAAAAAAACAGAAAAATAAATAAATAAAAGCCAAAAATAGGCATTTTATTAAAATTATTCTTCTGCCATGCAGGTGAATGGCAGACCGTAGACAACATGGCTACTGAGTAGTGGTTACTAAGGGGGGAAGCTCAGTCTGAGAGATGTAACCAAGTATTAGTAGGCAATCCTATGCAAATGAGGATAAGGACTGTGAATCCCAATTTTCCCTGCCATGTGAACCATGTCCCTAGAGTGTAAGAGTAGGATTAGGGGAGTAACAGAGTAGAAAATAGGTGACATCATGAGGGGGTATGTATCAAAGACTGTAAGCTTATTGGATCAGAGTGACATGTGTTTGCTATAAGTTACTCAGGACTGGAAGAGGCGTGTCTACAGTTGTCTTAACTGAAACCCAGGAACAGAAGGTGTACTCCGTGGCTATCACTAAAGTTTCTTGCAAAGATGCTTACACTGTATGCGCACGTGTGAGCGCCTGTAAACCCATCTATGCCTGTGTGCACATGTGTGCGCCCATGTAAGCCTGTGTAAGGCTGTCTAAGCCTGTGTGCATGGATGTGCAGCCACCTAAGCCTGTGTAAGCCTGTGTGCGCACGTGTGCACTTGTTTGCGCGGCGCTACCCCCTGTGGAAATAGAAAGGGAAAAGGAAGGAAAACATGTAGTAGGAACTTAACCAAGGAGAACTAGCAGAGCAGCCAGGTGAAATCAATCATCAGCCAATTACACAGGCAGTACACTAGCCCAGCCCAGCATTTAAAACACTGCAAACAACATTCCCCCATGTTTTTTTCAGAAACACTGCAAGACTTCCTGCAGCAAATTGTTGAGCTGTACAGGCCACGCCTCACACACAGAAGCAACAGAGGGGAACCCATCCCAGTGGAAACCAAGGTATGTGTTGGCCTAAGAATAATAGCAACAGGTACATTCCAGAGACCAACTGGTGATATGATGGGGATTTCACAGGCATCATCCTCCAGGGTACTGCACCAGTTCCTGAGTGCCATGTCAGCACATGTTGGTGATCATGTATATTTCCCCAATTCCCATGAGGTATTGGCCAGCAATATGCATCTCTTCCAGCAAATAGCGGAATATCCTGAGGTAGTGGGTGCAATTGACTGCATGGACATATACATCAAATCACCAGCTGGTGAGCGGGGTAGGGCCTACATCAACCACAAGGGCTTCCACTCCATCAACTGCCAGGTCATGTGCGATGCCCAGGGAATAATACTGAATGTGTGTGCTGGCTGCCCTGGAAGCTACCACGATTCCCATATCTGGCATCTGACGCAGCTGTACCAGACATTTGCCAATAGGGACATCCTTGACAGTCACCTAGTGGGGGATGCTGGATATGCACTGGAGCCGTGGCTGAAGACACCCATCAGAAATGCAGACAAACCTGAACAAGAACTCCATAATGAGGCACACGCACAAACACGAAATGTAATCAACCGTGTGTTTGGGATGCTCAAGTCATGGTTCCAGTGCCTGGACACATCTGGTGGAGCCTTGCAGTACTCACCAACTACATGTACCCAAATTGTCATGGTATGTGACATGCTACACAATATGATCCTGCAAAAACAGTTGCAGCAGAAACAGCATGGGGCAGGGCCAAACAGCCCCCAACCATTGCCAAGGCCTGCACAGGCACAGCGTGACTCAGAGGAGGAACAACCTGAGCCTGCCCCAGTAGGCAGAAGGAGGCATGCCCAGTATGCCTTGGCCTTGGCAAAGAGGCAATGCATAGCACATACACTGGCTTAATGGGAACCCTGGAAATGATACCTCTCTCTGACTTGCACATAAAATAAAAGGGATGCCTAACTTGACATTACCTGTTTCCAAACATGTATAGGGAGTGTACTATGTGCATCTGACATAGGCAGCCCTGCAGCACCACCTGAGGCATGATTGCCATGTTTTAAACAATATAAAGCAGTGCTAAGCAGCTTTTACCAATATTTAGTATATGTAAAAAAAATTGCCCATGCTAACTAGCTCAATGGTGGGTAACGTTGAGCAATGTTGGGCAATGTTGGGCAAGGTCGGGCAAAGTTGAGCAAAGTCAGGTAAACATGCTCATATTTGCTTTACTGTTCCTTAAGCAGTCTGTTCTGCCCAGCATGAAAATAAAAAGCAGTGACAGGGCACGAACCCAGGATACTGTGCACTATAGTCACAGTAATGAACCACTAAGCCATGATAGCATTTCAGTTGCACAGACACAGCAGGACAATTGTACACTAATGCAAACACAAAGAAATGCTGTATCATGTCCCTAAAGAGGCATATGGGTAACCTCCCCCACAGGCCTATGCAGACAGAGAACATCAGGCCAGGCAGTGTGATGTGATACGTGACATTGGATGCTAAGATCTGTAGTACAGTAGTATGCCTTAAGCCAGTACGATAGGCAACAGTACAGACTGAAATGGTGTACCATATATAGCAGTGTAGGCATAGCAGATGTGTATAAGTGTCAGATGAAACCCTCATCCTATGTACACTCACAGTAACAATCCAGGTGTGCCCCCGGTAGAAATGTACAAAGAATAGCTGTTCCCCCTGTATGTAGAAATGTTGATAAGTCTATGCAAAGTGTCTCATGGAAGCCCTGCAGGCACAGCATGATCCCTGTTGATCTATGACACAAAGGTGATCCCTGCTGTAAAAATACAACTTGATTTTCCATACACATATAGTATAAATGTCTATACCGGGCGTGCTCACACACTCCAACAAATGTAGTGAATTTCATTCAGCATCACACTAAAAGGTCATACTGGGCATGCTCACACACTTAAATAAACGAAGCAAATGTCAGGCAGCAACATAGTGAAAGGTCATACTGGCCATGCTCATACACTTAGGCTAAATACGGATGTGATAATAAGGGATCTATGGACAAATGTGGATAGTCATCTCTACTTCCAGAAACACATTCACAAAGTGGTCAGAAAATCATGCTATGTGTTCACATAAACTGCCAAGGTCTGTGCATGTAGGTCAATAGAGGTTCCCACTACTCATCAGTCATCAGACCAGTCAGAGAGTACCCCAACACACTTGTGATGAATCTGACTAGGCACGTTCAGCATCCAGAAAGACTACTAAAGTATCTTCACAAGAAGATTACTGGCCTCAAACAGTTGCCCCATGCAACAAGACTGAATGTAACCCAATTTGTACTCTGTTGCATACTGTCTACTCAGGAGATCTCTGCCCAACAGACAGGTCCATGTCATGGCTACACTCAGATCTGTTCTGAGTTACAGCTCAATGGCACTAAATATACAGACCCAACTGATATTGCCAACATCCTGGCAGATAGTATCAGTGTTAACTTTACCCCCTCTCACCCATGAAAGAGCACATCTCTATAATGGAAGACTGCAAAGTAGCTGTCATCACAGCTGCACAGGTAAAAAAACACTCCCCAAAGCCAGTATCACAGCAGCCATGGGACCAGATAATTTCCCAGGCTGTGTTCTACACAAACCACACTGACGTACCATGTGCAGTCATAGCCTCACTTCATGCTTTGTGCCTGCTGAATGGTGCACAGTGACAGTTATCCCACTACACAAGGGTGGAGACTAGTGCCCCATTAGCCTGATGCTCTTCAAGGCCATGAAATGTATTATCATACAACTTATAAAAAATTACATTGGTAATCCCCAAACCCTGGACCACAACCATGTTGGGTTTGTAAAATGCAGATCATGTTTCCTAAACCTGATAGATGACATTGAAGCAGTCACCAGAACCATAGACAAGGGTAAGGTGGTTCACACAGCCTATGTAGATCCTGCCATGGCTTACAACACCACCCCACACTCTGCAAAGATAGATAAACCCACTAAACTAGGTATAAATTGTTATGTCACAAGATGGGTTGCCAACAGGCTTACTGACAGAACACACACTGCGAAAGTAGCAGACTCCAAGTATGACTTTGAACCAGTGATGAGTGCAGTACCACAGGGTCCAGTCCTGGGTCTTTTCCTGTTTAGTATCTACTTCCCTGAAGTAAACTTTAACATGGAAGGTCTGTGACTACTGAAGTTTCCAGAGGACTGCAAACTAGGAGCCATAATTGCAAACACTAAAGATGTGGACATCCTACAAAAGGGCCTCACTGAGACAGATGGCTGTTGTTAAAGCCATGGGCTCTAGCTCAATGCCAAAAGGTGCATTGTCATCACCTTTGTTAAAAACTCTGTAGCCAAGAACTACAACATAGGCGGTAGTATACTTAACACTGAAAGTGTGACAAGAGACCTTGGGTCACAGGTGGACAGTGGACACAACTGTAATAATCACATCCCCACAGTAGTCAGAAATCCCTCCTATGTGGCACACCTCATCACAAAATGTGTCTTATGCAGAATAGAAGAGGACATTGTTCCCCTCTACTCATCACTCACTAGAACTATAATAGACTACAACGCCACTTTTGCTATGTACCTCACAAGACAACTACAGCAACTGGAAAGCCTGCAGCAATACATCACAAAGAGCATTAGTGGCCTGAAATACATGCCATACACAGACCATCTCAAAATGCTCCAACCGTACTCCCTTGCATATCGCCTACTCAGAGGTGTACACTGCCTAACATACAAAGCTATGTCAAACACAGAGCTGTTGGACGTGTTCCACATAAAACACTCACAATCCCTCTGACCTTCGGACCCAAAACCATGAGTGAAATGCAAAAGGAAGGGGTGTACCCATTTACCTTATGGATACTCACACCTTCAGGTTAGTGGCACAGCATGAGACATTGGAGACCATGCAAGTGCAACTAACATTGGGCAAAGCTGCTCATCAGATTTTAGTCAGCTACAGATCACCTACCTTGTCTCAGGAACCTCAGTCAGTATTCCTGAGAATAGTGGAAAATATAAAGGTCCTATCAAACACTATTATATGAGGAGATTACAACTATCCAAACATTGAGTGGGAGAATTACTCATGTACAACGTCCTTTGCCCATTGTTTCCTAGAGTTAAAAAACTCTAACACCCTGGAACAGCTGGTCATCATGCCCACTACAGGTGACAACATACTGGACATGATCATCACCAACATGGGGTACCAGTGTTCCACAACAGAGATAAATCCCTCGCTGGTTATATCAGATCATAAAGTAACCACACTGGACTTCCACATCCCACCCCCCCCCACCCAGTCAATGAAACCACTGTGAAGACATTTTCAAAAGCAAAATGCACACTTCCCAAGACCAAAGTGGAATGTTCCAAAGACCTCTTGCTATAGGATAATGGTATACAATCTGCTGAATCATTTACAAGTCCACCCTATGAGCATCTACAGGGATGCATGGATCGAGCCATCACAAATAAAACCAAGATGCACTCCTCCAAAAAATAAGACAACAATCAGGTGGTTTTTGCCCATAAATAAGTTAGACAACAGAAGGAGGAAATGAACACATGATAGAGCCAACTTCACTAAAGGAAAGGCATCACTGATCAGTATTAGGAAGAAACAATGATCGCTCATAAAATAATCCAAGGACAGTCTCTAAAGACAAATAGGCAAGGAATGTAAGAATAACAACCACAAAGCCTTTGGTAGCTATACCAGACATGTAGGTGTCAACTTCCAAATATGCTGTCAGCTACTGAAAATTAGCAAGAAATACACTGAACCAACTTTCATTGCCCACATTCTCGAGGACCAGTTCAGTGTAAACTCCCCCCCATCACCCCTAAAAGGGCCTGTGTCCATCACAGAAGGATGCAGAGCCCCAGATGTCATGGACATGCAGGTAAAGACAGCCCTCTCCAAAGCTAAGAACAGCATCAATGGGACTGGATGGTGTCCCAGGCTGCGTCTTATACTAGGCCCAAAAGGAACTACACCCTCACCTACATTCACTGTCCAGACTCAAGCATACCACAGGCTATGTACCCAAAGAACAGCATACACTAACAGTCATCCAGCTCCACAAAGGGGGTGCCACAACAGACCCTGGAAACCATTGCCCTATATGTCTACTCAGCCTGGTCTACAAAGCTATTGAACAAATTGTCATGGAACCCATAAAAAGAGACATTGGAGATCTCCAGACACTGGACTCTACACAACTTCGCCTTGTTAAAGGCACATCGTGCCTCCTAAATCTAGTTGACTTATTTCAAACAGTTACCAACTACATAGATGGAGGTGAAAGTAGTCCACACAGCCCACCTGGACCTCACTAAGAACTTTCAACACCATTCCCCACTCTGTCATCATGGACAAGTGTACAAGCTTGAACATTAACAGCTATGTCACAGGATGGGTGGCCAAGTGGCTCACAGATCAAACACACATGTTCAGAGTTGCAGGTGTCATGTCCGCCTCTAAGCCAGTCACAAATGGCATCCCACAGGTCTTGGTCCTGGGACCCCACCTGTTCATTAGATACTGCTCAGAGGTACAGGCAAGTATGGGAGGTGTATGGCTGAACAGGTTTGCAGATGACTGCTAACTGTGGTCCATAATCGACTCTATGGCTGACACAGACATCCTCCAGAAGGGTCTTACAGAGACAGATACCTGGTGTCAAAACAGTGCCCTCAAGCTGAATGCCAAAGAATGCATAGTCATCCACTTTGGCTAAAACAAAGTGCACACAAATTACCACATAGGTGGTAATCCAGTATGTACGGAGAAAGTCATGATGGCCCTGCGGACACAGGTAGATAGTAAATTCTCCTTTGATGATCACATGGCCAAAGTGTTTAGACATTCCTTCTATGTAGCCCACCTAATATTACCTAATGTAACCCACTTTGTATAGTCTGATGATGTCACCATCCTACAAATATACTTGTGGAAAGGAAAACTCACAGTAATGTGTATAGTGCATCGTGTTAATGCGTACTCCTTTAGTATCATGACGTAGTTAGATAGGGGTTTGAATCCTGCACTTGACAACTGTGTGTGTGTTTGTGTGTAATCACAATAGAGAGGAGCAACCTTTTTGGAGAGTAGTAGAACACCTTACAAGTCATATACTTATGTTTGTCATGTCTGATGATGTCACCATCCTACAAATATACCTGTGGAAAAAATACCTCCCAGTAATGTGTATAGCGCATCGTGTTAATGTATACTCCTTTAGTATCATGAAGTAGTTAGGTAGGGGTTTGAATCCTGCACTTAACAACTGTGTGTGTGTTTGTGTGTGATCTCCTTGGTGTGGAGCAACCTTATTGGAGAGTAGTAAAACTCCTTAAAAGTGGGATACTAATCTTTGTCAAGTCTGATAATGTCATCATCCTACAAATATACTTGTGGAAAAGAGAACTCCCAGTAATGTGTATAGCACATTGTGTTAATGCATACTCCTACAAATATATCTGTGGAAAAGAGAACTCTCAGTAATGTGCATAGCGTGTTGTGTTAATACATACTCCTGTCGTATCATAAAGTAATTAGGTAGGGATTTGAAGCCTGCACTTGACAACTGTGTGTGTGTGTGATCACCTTGGTGAAGAGCAACCTTTTTGGAGAGTAGTAAAACACCTTAAAAGTGGGATACTAATCTTTGTCAGGTCTGATGATGTCACCATCCTACAACTATACCTGTGGAAAAGAGAGCTCCCTGCAAAGTGTATAGCGCTTTGTGTTAATGTGTACTCCTTTAGTATTATGAAGTAGTTAGGTAGGGTTTTGAATCCTGCACTTGACAAGTGTGTGTGTGTTTGTGTGTGTTCTCCTTGGTGAGGAGCAACCTTTTTGGAGAGTAGTAAAACACCTTAAAAGTGGAATACTAATCTTTGTCAAGTCTGATGATGTCACCATCCTACAAATATACCCGTGGAAAAGTGAACTCCCAGTAATGTGTATAGTGCATTGTGTTAATGTGCATTCCTCTAATATCATGAAGTAATGAGGTACAGGTTTGAATCCTGCACTTGGTGAGTGTGTGTGCGCTATGTGTGTGACACTGTTGGTCACTGTGTGGTGGGCTTTGCTTTTACTACTGTATGACATATCAGTATGACAACAGTATGTGCATTGCACATGTGAGGTAGCTGTGTGGAAAATACATATAGGTACATGTGACCTCAATTATTGCATGTGTGGGAACCCTGCTTTCTCCAAAAACACATCTGTCATCTTTGCCAGAGTGTGCTGCTGCTTTCCAGACCTTAGGTCACATCTGTATGCTTGTGACAAGGCCAGCCACTGCAGTGATCCCTGGCCTAGGTCATCCATGTCACACACACTCATTACGGTTTCTATTGAATTGTGTGGGTGAGGGTTTATAGCCGAGGTATATGTCAGACCTGTTCAAATGCAGAAAAGTCTGTCAATGATGGCTATTCATTATAGGTGTACAACAACCTTTGTGGATATGCATGCAGACCCCTTATTGCTTATGTGATCCACCGAGGGATTTCAAAATACCTTTGGAAATGTGATTATCAAAGGAGAGATGACGTAACACTTGGTTGCATGTACACATTTATACCTGTTCATTATGTTGGTGGCTACTACCTATGTGGTACTGTGGGGATACTATGTTCCATAAAGGTGGATGACTATGCTTTGTTTGGCTTTTAGCTTTACAGCATGGGTTTGATAACAGGTATCTGTCTGTATGATACCCTTGTGGAGGATGTGTGTACTATCTGGAGAATGCATTATAGGCCACAGTATGCATTACGAGACGTGGACGGACATATCCCTATTGTGATTGCTTGTACCTAAGAGAGCTATATGCCAAACAGGAGTGGTCACAGTAATGGGTGCAGGTGAATACCACTGGTTACTGGCATAGTATAGTACCTGAAGGATCCAAATGTTACTGTGTGTCCTACATCTGTGTGTTAGTTTTCAAGACATCATCTAATGATTGGTTATGGTCAGGCTGTTGACGTTATGTATACTACCAGAATGCAAAACAATGATAGATAGTAACAGTATCACCCACAGCACAGTGTCAAACCATGTCATACACACATGTGTAGTCAAGTTCCGAAATGTGTGTAGTACAATGCATACTGGCCACCAATAGAAACTATGGAGTGTTACTGTGTAATACAGGGCATGTCACCCTGCCCATGTGTCCACTATGCACGTACATGCAGACAGTGCACCTCCACCATGTTCACAAATGTACACCTGCAAATCTGTGCTACAGACATCCCACACATACTGTCCACTCTCTAACACATGCTGCCAATACTACACACATCAGCCAAGTGGCATGTGGGTGGACAATACACTATTGGAACTAACCCTTGTGTAAACAATACTACATTGTCAATCATAGCTTTAATGCATCATGCCTGCTCAGCTACACCTTCAAGCATATCATTACACTCTACTGCTGACAACATGCTAACATTGCTATACTGCTATAAAGTCACCCTGTGCATCAGCACCATGGTAGCCTGTTCCTGCATCAATGTTACAGATGACAGGAGGTGGCACAGGTTTCATCATATGCACAGGGTGTGTTGTTGGTTTGCCAGAGGCCTACAGTGAGCCATACAATTGACATGTATGTGTGTGTGTGTGTGTGTGTGTGTGTGTGTGTGTGTGTGTGTGTGTGTGTGTGTGTGTGTGTGTGTGTGTGTGTGTGTGTGTGTGTGTGTGAGGGGCAAGAGTACTGCTATGGGCCAATGTTGATGTAATGTGTGCAGGTATGTTTTAGCCCTAGGTGTCTGGTTTATGTGTGTGTGTGTCTGCATGCACACAGTTCCACCATGTGGCTGCCATATACGGATATTTGTGGGACAGCCACAGACTGTACCTGCCAGGCTTTACAGATCACCATCTCTGGCCATGGATACGGTACCTGTGCCTGGCAGGGGTACTACTGACACTATCAGGCACTATGCCAGACTGGTTACTATCCCCAGAGGTAGATGGATGTACACTGGACCCAGGTCCCTGCTGGGACTGTCCAGAGCCATGTGCACATGGTCTTCTAGGACGTTCTATGGGCAGTCCACCCCCAACATTGCTGAGGCTGGTACTGGCACTACAGGAGCAGCTGTGACTAGAGGGATGTCCACGGCAACTGCCAGCTGCTGATGTTGCTGACATATGTCCACGTCAATGACTCAACCATCCTGCACTGCCCTGACACATGGACGTGACATTGTGGAGGACATCTAATGTCTCACCCCAATGTCTATCAGTGACCTTGGTGTAATTACGGATGGCACCTGCTAGGTCATGGATACTGTCAATTACTGTGGTGTTATATGCCCTCTGTGCCCTTAGTCCCTGTCTGGTGTACCGTTCCATATGTGCCTGTGCCTCCATGACAGCCTGGAACATGCTTGAGGTTGTAAGACCTGTGGCACATCTGCCAGTGGCATGATGAGCAGCAGTGCTCTGATGAGAACCCCTGGACATCTGCCTATGTGTTACCCTTCCAGACATCTGGGTATGGCTGCTTTGTTGGGATGCATGTGCCATAGATACCACACTGTCCTGGCCAATGCCGACTGTACACTGCCCACAGCTAAGGGCATTGCTGATGGATGTATTGGCAGTATGACTGTGTGCATGGATGGGGTGGACACTTGTGTACTGTCGATTGGTGGCCCAACGACAAACCCTGGCAAACATGCCTGTGCCTCAACACACTTATCATCATTATCACTATTTTGCTTAGTGACATCAGTTTCCCTGCTGCATTGAACCGGCCCAAAGTCAGCACCTGTGAGAGGAAGACAGGAAGCACACTTTACGACCTGTACATGATTTTGGCACACACATGCACACATGCACACATTCACACATGCACACATGAACACATGCACACACACATGAATGCATGAACACATGAACACATGCACACATGAACACATGCACACATGCACACAAATGCACTCCTCACTAAAACACACACACACACACACACACACACACACTCACACACACCACCAGAAATCCAGAACATACTCAATAGCCGGTGATGGTGGGGTACAGTATCACAAGCCAAACAGTTATATCACACATGTCAGCATGCAGGATGTGTGTTGCTCAGTAGCATGCGGTGTGAGTATAGACAGCCCTTGCTAATAACAGTATACATGGCTTTGATGCATGTGTGTTGTTGTTCAGTGATTGGCCTCACCCTGGAACATAATGTGTACATGGACACAATATTGCTGTGCAAGTATTAAAAGCTCTGCAATGTCCTGTGCACCATCACTCACAGGTATACATACCATGGCTGGATGTGTATCTGTGTGTCACATAGATATCCATTTCTGATTAGAGCATCTGCGTCTTTAGCAGATAATTGTGGACACAGGTTTAGCACATGCATGTTATGTATACACACAGGATGAGTGGTGCATGTATACCTGATGGAATACCATTGCTCAACATAGCCATTATACAGTGGTTATGGTCAGTGTAGGACATATTGTGGACATGCCAGTGCCAGCCATGACATGGCGTGCTACAACACAACTGCAACATTAAACATCACACATACACAATGTGTGTCATGTGACCTATACACTCAATAGCATTACAAGACATATATGTGTCACTTTGTACAAATGGTGATTGTTATGCATATTGTGTATAGGTGCATATATTTGCACACACACAGCATTGAGGTTTATAGCAATTAATGCTATGTGTAGTACGGTGGTCACTGTAACTGGATGGGGTGTAGTACCATGAGCCATCATCATGCAGCATCATGTGGTCACTCAAGACTACTAATGTGTGCCAGACCAGCACATACCATACTGTAACGGAATTGCAGTACCTTGGCTACATTCACCATTTCACAGCCAGTTGTTGCATGGGTTTGTAAGGTGCCCAATAGGGGGCATTGCCTAACATGAATGTTATGTGTTGAAGAGTGTCGCACAGCCACATGAGAGGCCTCTATCCCTCAGGTATATTATGTGTGCTGTGCGGATGACATTTGGGATACTGGAGTCTGACCTTACAGCGGGTGTCTGAATACGCCATGTATAGCATGTTAATGTGTACTGCATATGACAAAGTTGTGTATGTTGTGTATATGTGTATCGACTCTGCCTATCCAATGTGCACTACAGTGTTGCCACAATTGTGTGGCATGCTCTGTGTATTGCATGTATTTGAGGCAGCTACTCATGTTACTGGGATGTGCATAGTCTCACAGCAAACATGCACAGCATGCATCATGCATAGGTGTGTTACGTGTACATGGCCTACACCTCACCTATGATATGCACATTTAATTAGCAATATTAAATGCAGAACACACTCTCCAGCATGTATCTGCTGCCTTGCTGTCACACCGGAAGGACCTACAAGGATATGAGACAGTTTGTCAGTGGCAACAACTGTGGCATTGCCACTGTGTGTTTGCAATCTTACAGTAGTACAATGGTTGACAGTCACAGGCCTACAGATTATATTCCTAACAATTAATATTGCACAACACTAGGCACCACATCTTCTAACTACACAGTACACATCTCACATAAGCATGCTCTACCAATAGAGGTAACAGTAGTCTACAGCTATGCCATGTTACCTGCATGCTCCATGTCAACTTGCTGGGTGGCTCCGGCCTCCATGATGATACATGTTAGTTGCTGTTGTTGTTGTTGTGCAGGAGCCACCTGGCTCAGGAGCAGCTCCTCCACTCTGGTGAGGAGGGGATGGATGGCTACCTCACCACCTATGGCAAGCTGTTGTCTACGGATATCAGACACATGCTGCTGGACATGTCTTATTAAATCACTGCAGTGATGGCGTACCTGCTCATATGTCTGGTTATGCATGCCTATGTCATTTACCCTACGGACAAGATCTTGTCACAGTCCGCTTATGCTTTTTCTGGCTGGTTCTTGAGAACAGCAGGGCGTAGTGTCGCACCAGGCTTGTTGTTATCTGTTCCTCCTCTGCTGGGCTATAAGTGGGATTACCATGGTGGGCCATGACCCTGGAAGACAATGAAACAATATGTGTGAGCAAGTCATGTGGCACACTTAACATTCTAAGTACAGATATCAATTAACTGCCATATATAGAAACCTATTGGCTGTCAGAGGATACACACTTTCAATACCACATATCAGTGCTCAACCCAAAACTGCCTGACAGTGCCTGGCACACTCTATATATCAAACCATGTTTTGCACAGCAACAAAGATAAACCAGTATGTAAGACTATGCAACAGTACATGGCACACTGTATGCGACACAATGCACCACCTAGCCACAGGAGGTATATATCAAGCTAATGCATTAAGAAATATGTAAACCATTTCAATGATTGTAAAGTCCAGTAACAGTATTACCAGTATACCACACTAGTCATTGATGGCAAACCCCTGCCTAACATATGTGCATATTCATTAATATAGGTGGCATACTGCTGTACTAGACTATACATGTTGCTAGATATGCACTTATATCCTGTAACACACATATGACCGAGGCCATGGTACAGGCATACCCACATACATATCAGACATACATACCAGACACAAAGGTATGGCAACCCAGATGACCATTACCTGTGTACCATACAGTACTGTGTGTCAGTAGTTACAAAACCTTATGCCTGAGGTATGTAATCTGTGAGGACTACAGGGAACACACTAAACAGTGGTTTCTAGAAATGTGGACATACACCATACTGTGCTGTTTAGGCATACAGCTTCAGGTAGTACTACATTTCATACAGGAGTTGGATTCACCAGCAGTAACACTCAATAAGAATACATGTACTGCTTTAGCCTACAATGGGATGCCCCAGTCTACACCAAGGGACTATGTCAGACCGTATGGCATACTGCTTTTTCTGCCTAGCAATAGCATACAAATCTTTTGCTGGGATCACAGCTAGGACACATAATACCATGACAGAAACAGTTTCTCACTAAGCTATCACACATATACAGCACTCTGACACATTCACCAACAAATTCACCATCACACTCAGTCAACCTCACATAGCAATTATTGCAACAAGTATATGTAGGTGTGTATCGGTTCATAGGTAGGTAATAGGCTATTGGCCCTAGGGCCTATAGAAGTCTAACCATATGCTACCCTGGCCTTTGACACACAGATAATTTCATTTCAAGTGGCCCTGTCAAGCAGAGCCACAGAGGCGATTCCCAGGGTGTATTTCCTATCTCCCATACAATCATCAGGATTATTCATGATGACTGCTAATTAGGAGCTTTGTTTGCTATTGATAGGTGGTTTGTTCCAGAGTATGGGATGTTTCTGAGATAGGAATCTATCTCTCCAGCATGTGCTGTTTATATAGGTCACAAGGTTTAGGTCCCTAGAGCGTGTAGCTTGTAGGGATTGTGATCTGTTTACATGGAGCATGTCCAACAGCTCTGGGTTTGACATAGCTTTGTATGTTAGGCAGAGGTCACCTCTGGGTAGGCAGTATGTGACACAGTCTAGCTGTGGTTTTGTGACACGGTCTGCATAGGGCATCTATTTGAGGCCATGATTACTCTTTGTGAGGTATCTCTGTGTCCTTTCCAGTTGCTGTAGATGTCTTGTGAGGTACATACCACATGGGGCATTACAAACTATAATGGATTTTATGTGTGATGAGTAGAGGGGAACACTGACCTATATTTCCCTGGATGACACACCTTTTGTGATGATGTGTGCCACATAGACAGATGACATGACTAGTGTGGTACTGTGATTATCAAAGGGGAGACTACTGTCCACCTGTGTCCCATGGTCTCTTATCACACCTTCAGTGTTAAGTAGACTACCACCTATGTGGTAGTTAATAGGTACATAGTTTTTGCAAGAAGGGATGCCAATGCAGTGTCAACATTGAGCTTGAGTCCATGGCTTTGTCACCATGCATCTGTTGCAGTAAATATGACCCTGTCTCTCTCTCTCTCTCTCTCTCTCTCTCTCGCTATATATATATATATATATATATATATATATATATATATATATATATATATATATATATATATACACACACATACATATAAACATCCATTGGTGTATCATGGTGGGGATATCAATTATGCAAAAGTTGTGAGGTATACAGTTATGTCATAATATTGCACAGTGTTGTGTGGAATGCATTGAAGGTGTTCTCAGCCATGTCGCTTTAGCAGGCCTCACTGGCTGCAACACTGCAAACCTGATGAATCATACCCACAGCGTTTAACCACCACATGTCATATATCAGCACTGTATGCTGTCTTGTTTGCCACACACTACAACCTACATAGAAATATGCACATAACAACCTTCAACAACATATATATGTCCACCCTTCACAAACAGTTGCAGTATGTCCCTTGCTCTATGCACATGTACAGATGCTGATATATCTGACACAGACAGATCTCTCTGTATGTGTGTGCCAAACACACACAAGGTCCACACTGTTGTAAGTTTGTCTACCTCACGGCTGACCTGTTGGGCCTTGCTGCAACATGAAAAGGTGTCACATGTGAGCACACAGTAATATTAAAAGTTGTATATATAGGTGCAAATGCTAGATTAGCATACTAGCCTGGTACAGCTGTTGCCAATGCTAAGCTACACATTAATATGACTATCATGCATTTGTTACTCTGTCACATCCATGTTTATATAACTGTATGCGCTACTCCCCCAAACAGACATTGTGCACACTATTGTACAGAACACAGATAACATGGATCAGATGTTTGACATTTAATGCTGAACTACATATGTCACAGTCATATCCCACTGCACACAGCTACACACTGATTTCTCCATGCCAGTAGTTATGCAGGGCACCTGTGCATAGATACGTACTGCTGCCACATATGGATGATTCAAACTATGTAGAGTACTCTTCAAAAACATCTACTACATGCCAGTAAATACATAGCTGTTACATACCTTTCCTTTGTATGTATTTGTATTTGTCGGTTCTGTGTGTTTTGTAATTAATTATTTTTTTATATCTTATTTTTTTTTCAAGATTTTTTTTTCAATATACTATTTTTTTCAATATATTATTTATTTTTCAATATATTTTTTCTTTTTTTTTCAATATATTTTATTTATATATCTTTTTTCAATATATTTATTTTTTATATCTTTTTTTTCTGTTGCTGTTGTCTGTCTGTCTGTCTGTCTGTCTGTCTCTCTCTCTCTCTCTCTCTCCATCCCTGCAATGAAAGGATTGCATGTGTGGACATCAAGTACAGCCTGCTTTTATAGGTATCTGCACATGTGCATGAGATGGCTTCTGCACCAATTGGTGGCCACCATTTGGCAATTGCATGCAGCCTGCTGTGTGGTACTTGCAGTACTCACTGTCATAGCAACCCGATGCTATAAATTGCTAAGTCTGGTAGGCGTATCCCTTTCAGCTTTCCAAAGTGGGGACCATGCTTGTTTGCTGTGGACACCGTTGTGTAAGTCAGGTTGGTATACTTCTTATATCTGATGCTAGGGGTGTAGCCAGTGATTTGAATGTTGTACTCAGACCTGAATGTTGCCACTTCCATTACACAGTTGTCAGTGTAGAATTGTACTCACCCCTACAAATGTTAACACAAGATACATGGGTGTATGTAGTTTCTTATCTACTTATGCAATTAGCTGCCATGCATACATAGTTATTGAGATGTTTTCATTTGGCACATGAACTGTTTGTGAACTGCTATACTGTGAATATTAATGTACTCACTTCTGCACAGTTTGTGCTTTTTATTTTGTTGACATTAGCACAGGATGCTCATGAAAACTGGACAATTCCAGTACTGAGTATGCCTACCTACATATTTGCTGGACCTTGAACACACAGGTATTTTGTGCATTTGGGTGGGGATTGTCCTGCTATGATACTGTGTGGGGGTTGTAAAGTGCTGCTGTAACATTGTTTCCTGCTAGAATGGCTGGTTCTGTTATCACAGTCATGTAATGCAATTCCACAACTGCTGGTAAAGTTCCACAGAACAGGTTTTGTGTTATGGCATTCCTATCTTTCCTTTACATTCACTCATTCTGATGCATGATATATATATTTCAGCAACAACCTCCTGTATATCTACTGTGGCTTAGTGGTACTTCATGCAGTCTAGTGTGTCCAAGGTCCGGGGCTTGAGACTGACAGTGGTGTTTTATTTTGCTGCTGAGCAGAACAAGGGCTCTCACATGCAGGGTGACTAAGGCACTTTTAAGCAGTTGTAAGCGGGTTTGCGCAAAGCTTAGTAATACTTAGCTAACCGCACACAAGCGTACACTCGCGCAAACCTGCTAACAACTGCTTAAAAGTGCTTACTCCTGCTAGCCCCCACACTCATTTCTTTGAAAGAAAAGAAAATGGGGAGATAAGAAAGTGGTGAAAAGGGGGCACAAAGAGGGAAAGACAGTAGGGAAAACAGCTAGGGATGTGCAGAACGGGTGTAGGGAAGGTCCATAGCTGGCCATTTCTTTAACAGCAACAGCTGTGCATATACTACAAATTTGGATGGAAATTTGAAACCTTCCACCCCTGAGAGAGGGGTGATGACAACAAAGTATGCTGTACTGCCAATTAAATATCAGTTTATCTGTCCAGCAGACATGTGTGCAAAATGGGCAGCTATGTATGGGGCATAATTTTTTTTTGTGGGCGCAGATTGCCCATTTTTTTTTTCAGGTGAGAGTGGAATGTGGGGTAGGGGAAGTAGATATATTTGGGGAGGTAGGTTGGGGAGGTAAACAGACAAAGCAAACAAGATGCATACAGGGGCGGAATATGACACATGCGGTGGGTGAACACCACTGACGGGGAAGGATGTTTGGAAATCGCAAGCCCATGAGTCCACAGATAGCAACAGTGGAACTGAGATCCCCACCCATGGGCAGTCACTACTGCACCTTCAGAGCCCAGAGGGTGGCTGTGCTGGGGGCTGCATAGGAGGGGCAGCCTCACCCGTGAGTCATGCCACTCTTGCCTCGAGCTGGCATAGAGGATCAGCGACTGAATGCTGGATCTCCCTATGCACCACCATTCGGAGGGTGATAGGTGGCCCTCCTCCGGCCATGCTTGCATGGGGGGATGAGCCCCATCCCCTGCAGCGCTTCCACCCAAAGGTGGCACAGAGCCAATGGATGAGGAGGTCCCGGGCTAGGCACCAGACCTGCTGGTGCCAGGTGCCATCGCCAGCTGAGGTGGGACAGGTGGGTCCGCTGGGACCAGCCTTCCCATATGTTTTCTGTTTAGGAGGATTTGATGACAATATGGGTTGGTAACAGATAGCAGCATTCCAAATTAGCTGTAACAGCATGCAGTAATATTCCCATTAACCCAACACACCAGAGTTCCAACAGTTGAACAGCAAGCATAACACGTGCATATATAGAACAACAGTGGACATTCCAACAGCATCCAGAATTGATTGGTGGCAACAGGTCACCAAGATTGTGGTATTTAAACAAGGCACATGCATCAAAGTAAACACAGATATTTATAAACCAATAGGACATATGTCCAACAAATGTTTTGAGATTAGACATACCCATTGAGGTGTGGAATTGCATTGTTTATGCGCATACAGTAGGGTGTAAAAACATACCTCCATTAACAACTTATATGTACTTATAGTTTACACTACATTCCTATTGACTGCAGGTATATCCCCTGCATGTATTATTACACTAGGCAAAGTCCATTAAGTTGTAAAATAGGTTTTGCTAGTTCCTTATATACCTGACCTGTATCTGACATACAAACTGTCCAGGATGCAGATGTTACTGCTACGTATTTATATATTTTATTTATATTTATATATCTACATATCTGGATGTGTTCAGGTGACATTATCAGTTATATTTCTACAGCCCCCTACATTTCTAGCAGCACACTGACATTTCTGAGGAACACATTAACAAGCTACCCATGTGCCAGATTTACCTATACATGCCAGCCATTAACCAACAGTTGAGGACTGTATATATGCTTCACAGCTACTGGCACTCCCTTCATCCACTTTATATGGGCCTGCCCAAGTGTGGGTTAATAGGGCTTAATACAACAGTACTATTTATATAATGCAAGAGTACAACAACATTTCAAACTAAGTGACAAGGACACACTCCTGGAAGTATACCTTTATTAATTACAGTACACACCTTTCTAGAGGCTCTCTCATTTATTTCATATTACAGTGCATGCAGAAGACTTATTCAAGATGTATAATACATTTATTTATGGGATACAGCACCCTTTTCCAGGCTCTCTCACTTATTTTATATAACGGTACATGCAGAGAAATTATTCAGGACTTATTATACCTTTATTAATGGGTTACAACACTCTTTTTCAGGCTCTCTCACTTATTTTATATAACAGTAAATGCCGAGATATTATTCAGGACTTATTATACCTTTATTATTGGGATACAACACTTTTTTTCTGGCTCTCTCACTTATTTTATATAACAATACATGCAGAATAATTACTAACTTGCCTGGTGGCGCAGCCTTAGCAGCCTATCTGCATAGTCTTGCTGATTCGCAGCATGGACACCTGCAGCTGTGAAGTAAATGAAGGGGTATTGAGACATACCTATCCATAATATAGACTATAATAGCAATTCTTACATACTCCATTCCATGGCTACCTACTCAGTAGTGAGGCATTTTCATTCCCACTGGCCTCCTGTATCCATTGGTTCAGTCGGTCCTGCTTGCGTCTCTTCAGGTCTGCATAGTAATGTCTGACCTGCTTACCATTCTGAGGGATACCTGTGGCACTGGTGAGATCATGTGCTAGATGGTTCCAGGCTTCCACTTTGCACTCAGTGCCTTGAAACTGGCCCTGCAGGAATCTTGCATCATGATGATGGACGAGGAGCCAAACCATTACTTTTGACTCCTCAATGCCCCACCATTGCACTCAAAAATGAGAGCCCTCTCCAGCACCGGCCATTCTGACTGCAGATGGGAGCTACAACCAGTTATGGCAATTATTTCCACCTATGGAACTTAAATATGCCTCATTTCCCGCACTTATTTGTGATTGGCCGGTTTTGAAAAATCTCAGCTGAGTGCATACCTGCTTAGCACTGAGTAAACTTTGATTAATATGTATATGTATGTTGGCAGCGCATGAACAGCAAAAGCTGTCATGGCTTAGTGGTTCAGTACTGTGATTATGGTGCATAGTATCCCGGGTTTGAGGCCTGATCATTGATTTTTATTTTAGTACTGGCCTGACCGGTTAGGAGGTGTGGCTGTGTTTAGCCGAATTTGCTCAACTTTGCCCAATGTTGCTCTACGTTGCTCTACATTGCCCGATGTTGCCCAACATTGTGCTAGTTAGCACTGTGCGCAACTTTGCGCAAACATGTTTTGTTTGCCCTTGTTGGCGCAATGTGCAGCTACGTGCAAAGCCGCTGCACTAGTTAAAGAAGTGCTAAGCTATGGGCAATTATTCTTAAATGTGCTTAATACTGGTAAACATTGCTTAGCAGTGCTTCACATTGCTTAAGATACTTTGACCATTTCACCTTCTTATACATATATATATATATATATATATATATATATATATATATATATATATAAAATATCATTCACTACTACATAGGTCATTTCAATGCATTTTACTAAAATTTAAAAGGTAAATGTCAGGAATTATTTTTATGCACCGATTTCCTACAGAAAATGGAAAGGGGAGTGATGGGACTCAAACTGGGAATGCCTCCTCTTTGTGTGAAGGCTCTACCACTACACTATTGCTATT